>NW_008337147.1:8857548-8882077 GCF_000622305.1 Nannospalax galili
TCTTTCTATCTATCACCTAGCTATCATCTGTCTTCCAACCACCTCTCTATTATTGTCATTTCTTTTTCTTGTTTAATAGAGAAATTAAAAACCCCTACATTTCAGATATTTAAATATAATTAAACTATTAAGTAGTCTCATCTCCCAATACCTATTATTAAAGTTTCTATTTCCACAGGTAAATATCCTTAATATTATATTGTCTATCTCTGAAATTTTTCTTAATTATATTAAAGAATCCACATATACAAATTACATGCTTTTTTCAAGACAGGAATAATATCAATAAATATGGTTATACCACAGTTTGTTCAATTATTATGGAATGTTACATAGTTAGGGGTTTCTCTTGGTTTCTGTTTTTCTCATCACAAACAAGGCTTTAGTATGAATCCAAATGAAAATGTTGATTTTGGGGCTGGATAGATGGCTCAGCAGTAAAGCGCACTGGCTGCTCTTCCAGGATTATTGCTATTCAAACTAATTTTTGTCAACCTTACAGCAATGTTTTACATTTCTTTAACTCTTGAAGCAGATCCTTCAAATGCTTGCCTATTTGCACTTCATCTTCTTTGAACTATTTCTCATGATGTTTTGAACATGCACAAAACTGTACCATCAATAAATGTGTGGTCAGTATGAAACCTCCAAGTTCAGAATAAGGTTTAAATCCAGAAGGTTTTCCCAGGCATATGATAAATCAGCAAGTCTTGTAGCATTTCTTTAGTCATCTTCTTTGGCTGTAACATCTAAGTTTGATTTTCATTTGACTGGAATATAAGAACAATGGACGAGTGGTATGGCCCAGGAATCAACCAAAGAAAAACAGTGAGGAAACTCAGTATCTTACTGATTACTATGTCCTGCAGTGCTACAAATGGCTCAAGATCTCTCAGGAATATCTAGAATAAGATATTAGTCAATCTCTGAATTAACAGTTCATTCAAAGCCAGAGGCTAGGACTATTTAATGGCTAGAAGGTCATCACACACGTAATTTAGTTCTCAACATTTTCTACCTCAAAAGGAGTTGCTCCATATACACATAAACAGAGATATATTGAGACATGTTAAGTCTGAAATCTCCAAATTTGGAACTATTTGAATGTTGTTATGGTTCAAGTGGAAGATGCCATATTAGAAAACAAAGTTTCACACTGAAAAATTTTAGTGTTGTATAAGATTACATAGCTGGAGAGATGACTCAGCAATTAAAAACACTTGCTGCTCTTGCAAAGGGCCCAGGTTCAGTTCCCAGCACCCACATGGCAGTTGACAACCATCTATAAGTACAGTTACAAGGGATATGGCACTCTGTTCTGGCCTCCAGAGCATTTCATGACATGGATATACTTCCATATATGCAGGCAAAACACTCAGACACATAAAATCAAATCAAATAAATAAAAATTTAAAATTACCTGCAGACTTATATATAAGAAACATTTATAGTATGCATACATTTCATGTTCAGAATTGGATCTGATTTGCAGGATATCACATTATATATATGCAAATACTTCAAAATACAAAAAGAAAAAAAAATTAGCGGAAATCTGGTCCCAAATGCTTAGGACAAGGAATACTCAACACATATCTCTGTATAGATGTGTGTTTGTGTGTGTGTGTGTGTGTGTGTGTGTGTATGTATTTTTGTGTATGCATATGTATTTATAACAATAGATTGTCTTTTTCCAAATTATGTGTCTTTGGATATGATCTTTATTCTAATAAAGATGACTGATTGCAAGATGAATATATAAGAGCAAAGTCAGTTGTTTTACTACAATTTACAATTTTATTTTCAGAGCATCAAAAGTATAAAAATTTCAAAGAATAAATCTTACAAAACGTGTCATATTTTTACCCAGAAAATTAAGTTGTTTTAGGAAAGTTAAATATTTAAATAAAATTATGGTGGGTATACCATACTTATTCATGAAAGACTGCATTATAGAAACTTCAAGTTCTAAACCAATGTATACATTCAACAAAATTTTAATTGAAATTATTTGCTTATCTTTATTTTCATGGGTATGAATGCTTTGCCTTTATGTAAGTACACCTGTGCATGCAATGCCCATGGATGTCTGAAGAGGACGTTGGGTCCACTGGAATTGGGGTAATGGACACTTCTAAAGGGTCTATGTTAGCAACTAGCCACTGAATATATATATTTTCCCATTGACTCACTTAGAAAAAGAGATTTATTTTGTTGAATTTGTTTTGTAATCTGAAAATATTCTTTTTTCTACTGTTTAAAACTATATGAAACAATTCTATTATATTGTTGTTTTTAAACACTTTTTAATATCTTTCTTTCTTTCTTTCTTTTTCTTTCCTTCCTTCTTTCTTTCTTTGTGGTCTTTTTGAGACAGAGTCTCCCTGTAGTTCCAGCTGCCTGGAACTAGCTCTGTAGACCAAGCTGGCCTCGATCTCTTATGTGTATGTGTATATTGCCTGCATATAGGTAAGTGCACCCATGTCACGCAAGGCCCACGGACAGACAGAAGAAGCTGTCAGATCCCCTGAAACTGGAGTTACGGACGGTTATTAGCTGCCATGTGGGTGCTGGTATTCGAACCTGGGTCTTCTGCAAGAACAGTGTTCTTAACCACTGAGCCATCTCTCTAGCCCCTGTAGTGTTGTTTAATATGTAAATTGTATTGCTGTACATAAAATAAAGTGGGCTTTAAAAAAAATACAAGTTCTATGTCACATTTAGGACACCAAGAAAAATCAAAGTAATGATGAATTAGAAAACTGGTGAGACAGTTCAGTATTTTAAGGCATTTGTTGCCAGATATGATGCCCTAGTTTGATCCTTGGAACCCATATGCTGGAAAGAGAGAATTCATTCCTTCAAGTTTTCCTCTGACCTCCACATGTGCCCCCTCAGTAAATAATTAAGTATAATTTAAAAAGGGAGACTTACACCACCAGATTTATATTATATATTATGCCTTACATATTTATATATTATATAGCTGTGGTATTCCCTAAGTTCAATATTAACATGTAACTTTTACAAAGACATACAGTGAAATGAGACAGACCAGAATCCAGAACCAATCTTTACTGACACACTTACTTCACTTTGATAAAGGTAGCTATATGGTTGTGAAGAAAGCATTCTGTTTTCAATGAATTATGTTAGGTTGGTTCTTTATATAAAGACCAGAGTCAACTCAATCATATCACACAAAATGTATTGATTTTATAATTAAATATGAAGGGTAAGCCATTCACATTCCTTAATTCTAGGAATAAAGCATAAAATAACATTTCATTGACCTTGAGGAGACGTTGTAAAGAAGAATACTTCCATCCACTGCTCCTAGATTTAAACAGGAATTTGTATCTATGTACACCAACACACTCATACAAAAATGTTTATAATCTAACATGTGTAGTAACTTTGAACTGCAACAACCCAAAATATATATTAATAGAATCAATGAATAGACACATATAGATGCTCATACACATACACATACTCTTTTTAAAGTATTTTATTAATTCTTTGAGAATTTTATACAGTGAATTTTGATCATAGTAGAACCCCAGCTCTTCCCCTTTTCCCCTTAACTCCTCCCAGATTCACTCCCACCTCTTTACCACTACCACAATTTCTCTCTCTCTCTCTCTCTCTCTCTCTCTCTCTCTCTCTCTCATTAACTCCATTGGAGCTGCCCATATACTCCTTATGCTGCTGGGTGTGGCGTCAACCTACCAGGAGCCACTCCCTTAGGAAAACTGATTCTCCTTTCTCCACAATCCATCAACTTTCCAAAGCCACTCAGTTGTGGAGGGTGGGGGCTGGGTAATCCCTTCCGTTCTTTGCTAGAATGTTCACTGGCTTGATCTTGTACAAGTCTTGGGCAGGTACCCACAGCTGCGTTCATGAGGGTAGTGATCCTGTCATGTCCAGAAGACACTGACTCTGGTCCTCCCTGACCTTTGGCTCTTATGATCTTTCTGCCCACTTTTAATGGGTGGTCTCTGTGTGTCTATGGAATATTTCTATGGCTCCAATAGAGTGTTTCCTTTAGCAAAGATGGCTTATTTAAGATGACTATGTAGAAGTGAAGTTTAATTCTGTTTACTGCAACAATTAAGAAATAATATAATGAATTACATTTTCAATGCATCAAAACAAAAATTCTGAGAATAAATCTCACAAACCATATTTTTTATACAGAAAATTATGTTGTTGAGGAAATACATTTGTGTAAAATTAAAAAATAGACAAGTAATTAGTGGTTCTAGGAGTTAACAGAGATTATTTTTGGAAAGCAGTAGCTTCGGAGAAGGAATGGGGTGGGAAGTGACATTTGATGTTGAGTCCTTGACTGGTGGTTAACTGCTTGTGTTTACTTTGTAAAGAATTAATAACTGTGTGATATATATTCCTTTCTGAATGTATGCTACACTCTAATAACCTATTTTAGAACCTGTATAGTATAGATTTTTATGAATTTCAGGTCAACAATATCATATAATGTGACCAAATAAAAGTATTTAGTAAAAATTCAAATAGCAACAATTTATAAATGGCCTTCTAGTAAGAACTTATAAATTATTTATTGATTATATTTTTAGAACATCAATATTTAAAACAATAACCTGTCTTGGGAACAACCTAGGCTTTTTAGTTAATATGGTTGGTTTTTAAATGATTGTTTTTTTAAAAAAACTTTCCAGTAGTTATTGTTTTCATTTTTAAAAAAATTATTTATTTAATAACCACATACTTAGAAGAAGCATTTCATTACAGCTTTAACATACTCAATAACAATTTCCAGAGCAAAGATACATCTCTTCCAAAAGTGGCTATAAAATTTTTAGGTTTGCTGTTCAATGAATACAGTTACACAATATTGAACTCAGTATAAGCTCTGCCTCTTACAAGGTTTTAACCTTCAAAAAAGATCTCCATTTCATTATTAAAATACACAGTTTCATACAGAAAAAATTCATATTTAATGCAATTTACTTTAAGATGTTTGCACATGCATTTCTAATCTCTACATATCTGATTATTACTAGTCACAGTTCCTGAGTAAAATCCACTTGAGGTTCACAAGGAATTTTTAATTACTAAAGTGTTCTGTTTTAAAAATGTAAAATATTAGGCCAAATCATCTATAGAGTAGCTCTTTGAGGACAGCAAAGCTTACTGGGGAATTATCGATTATTGGTAATGTCTCTAAGTCTATAGGACACTGGGGGAATGGCTGTGACCATTCTGCAATGAGGCATCAGTGGCCACGTCTTTCTGCAGTGTCCATACAGTCAGCTTACAGTTGCAGCTGTTAGGGATAGCTTGCCTGAGATATTCACATTTAGACTTTTGAAGGCCTTTCATTTTCATAACCCACTTTATTTAATTCCTTCATCTCAGAAACGGGAATTCAACCACCTTCCTGACATCTCAGTGACATGATGATTAATTAGCTAATGTTTGTAAAGTGTTTTGAGGATGTAAAGTGCTAAATAAGTGTTAAGTACAGTTAACCATCACAATCAATCAACACAATGTTTTTTATGTGTGCGTGTGCAGGATCTCCTATCATTTCAATTGAAGGGACTAATTTCGTTAATGTGAGCGTTAGAATTAGAAGGCAACAGAAGCTAAAATTTTATGTTATAAAGATGTACAAGTGATCAGAGAGTTAAAATGATTTATTAAATATCTAAGCCTATTTAATAATATTTATCCATTATAAATGTCATCTTTAGTTACAAATAAGAAAAAATGTCTTATTTTAATTTTCCACCTTAAGTTTATGCTATCAGCCTGCTCGTGTAATAGTCTATGGTGGTGTGTCCTTGGCTGTCCTCAATTCTAAGTACAGAATATAATTCCCCCAAGTATTATTGTTCTCTTTTTTAAAGTATATCTAAAGTCAGGGACCTCAATTAATTTATCCCGTATCTTCATAAAATATAATAAATGGTTTTTCATTAATAAGAATATGTGGTATTTTGTTATATGGATTTGGAATAATATAAGAAAAATTCAAAAAAATGATAGAGATAGTGTACAAGTGATTGTGTAAGAGGCTTGACGCAGTCCAGATATCCAACTCTGAGCCTAGAGGCACAGAATAATGAAGAGAGTAAGAAACATAAACCCTTTCTCATTTGTTTAAATCCCAGTTGATGCTCTTCTTCTCTGTGTAGGACTGGAGCATTAGATCAAGTGTACTTGTCCACATTTAATATGGAAATCAGCAAATGCTAACTAGAAAAAAATCATTTCTAAAAGTGGTTAACAAAATATTCTTAAAATTGTACAAAACATATACTTTATTTGAAAATAGTGTTCATTCTTTGTTACAGCATTTAATTTCCTTCTTTTAGGGGGAAATTGGTTTTTGATGTATTATATGCTTTTTTTACTCTACTTGGTATTATTTTTAATTTCAAATTTCATTTTTGAGAGTTTCACACATGAGAACTGTATTTTTTATCACTTCCGCCCCTTCCTTACCCTCCCCCAACTCCTTTCATGTCCCCTCACTCCCTCTCTAATTTATGACCTCTTCCTTAACTATTGCTACACATATGTGCATATCTATATGTACACTGAATCCATTTAATGTTGCTTATATGTACATGTGTTTAGGATTGATCACTTGGGATTGGATAACCTGTCAGGGGACCTGTCTCTGGAGAAACCTGATTCTTCTGCTCTCAGCAGCCATTGATTGCCTTCAACTCTTCTTCTAGTAGTGGGGCACTGTGAAATTTCATTTTGGGGGAAAGTGGAATTTGTATAACAAACAGATTGTGAGAGCAAAGACGGAGCCTTGGTAACCTAGACAGCTTTCTCTTGCCCCTGTAGACACAAGGGCATTTCTTTTCTGTGTTGACATCAGAATTTGCCCAACAATAATCTGAGAACAGCAAAGGATTCAATTAGGTAACTGACTTTGCAAAAACAAACCACATTTTAGAAAATATACAGATCCCAGAATCCTCACTCATTCTGGGAAATTATTTTCCTGGGTTTCTGAAGATCATCTAGGGTAATCTTAGAGACAGAACACTGAGTTTCAACACATTCCTGTAACTTGCCCTGGGACAGAGAGGGAATTAGAGGGCATGGAGCAGGGGTGAGGGGACTGCTCAGTCAAGTCTTCTTGCCCTCCTCATCTCTTTGTTATTTTTATGGGTTTGGGACTTAGCATGGGTTTTAGAATTAGGAACAGCCTGGAGCCAGATTTTTACTCTGTCACTTTGTATTTGTGCGACTGAGCACATTACTTCTGAGTCTCAGTTTCAGTATCTTACAAAATGGAGAAATAATGCTCATGATTCAAGGTTTCCATAAAGTCTGAGCATCTTGTCACAAGCCAATGAGTTGATACACAGGTGAGAGCTCAGTAAGCAAAGGACAAATACTGAAATCAATCTGTTGTTCTCATATGTGTATCTACCTCAACTATAAAATGATAATCATCACTATTCTTTAGTTTATTCATTCTATTAACCCAGTAGTTCACACTGAACAGCTCTCTACAAGAACACATTCAATTTTATAACAACTGCTAGCTTGGATTTTTTTATTTCTACTTTTTAAGCCAGGAAACTGATAGATTAATAGCTGTGTGTAACATAAGATTCATGGAAATTAAATAAACACCGAATTTGGGTGTCTTTCAAGTTGGCCTGTTTTTCCTTCTGTACCTATGGGTTCCTGCAGGGATGACTTACTAATTATACCATATAGCAATAATTTTAAGTATCAGCAGGGAAAAGCTCCCAAAAGAAGCTGAACAAGAAGGAAACAGGTAACAGAAAACCTCAAACACTGCATGCAAGGTTCCTAAACATCTAATTCCATCTATGTTTTATTTTACATTCATCTCAGGTTTTATTTTTTAACCCACTTGATATGATGGTGTAAAATTACTTCCAAAAGTGTTAAACTTTCTCTTAGTCATAGCGTACTATCAGTTAGACAAGGTCAGTTTACATAATATCATCTTTGCCACCAATTTCACTGACTAAAATAAACTCAGTATAGTATCTGATACTGACACAGCACTCATTTGTCACTGATGAATGCACATTGTGTGGCTGTGACTTTATCCACAGTTCCTCTGGGAACCAGAGTATATCACTTACAGTGCCTGGTGAGCTCATCAAGCTATTTATAATGTGTAATGTAGCCATTAATACCTTAAATATTTATAACCACATTTATTAGCTATATATCACTGGGACAACAACAAATAATGCATATGGAGAAAATACCTCCTTTCTCAATGGCAAAAGAAATTTCTTTCCCTATAAATGCATTTGAGAGGGAAGTTAGATTATCATTTGCACAAAACACAGGTCAATGTGTCCTAGGATTTCTGTATACTCACTCAATAGCATTGTTACTCACATAAATACTGCATTCATTTTTGGAGTCTTATATTTCTTACCACTCTATGTCCAGTTAGCTCATGGATTATTTTTATCTCAGTTTAAACTGTTAAAGACCTGAGCACTGACTGACCTGAACCTTTCCAAAACACTCTACTTGGAATCATCTTTTCTCAGTGTATGGCATGTTCCAACCCTTCAAACACACATGTAACACACACACACACACACACACACAGATGAGAATCAAAGGACTAAGGTTCTGCCTGGATATACCTACTAACTAGCCTATTCATGCTTTATAAAGATGTAATAATTTTTTCTTATTATTCTTGCTACAATTTAAAAAATCTCTTCTAAAAATCAATATAATTCTAAAGAAAAGAATCCAAGAATAAACAACATGCATACATTTCATATAATGTTTTACTCTCTCTAACTTGAAGCATAAAAGCCTTTTAGTAACCAATGTCAAATTCTTAAAATAGATTGCATTATCTTCAACCATATTATCCATGATGTATGTCATAAAATGACAAAGCAGCCACCAGAATACTGGAAATTCACAGAAGGATTCAGTAAGTGGTATCATTTTCCTAAAACCTTCTGGGAGAGATACTGAATTTGATTCTGATTTTTTAATGTAGCATAGTAAAATAAACAAAACTGTATTTTAGTCATTAAAATTACTCTGAGCTGCAGTGTACAGGTTATATGCTCTTTGCTTTTAATCATTATATAAATTGTGAATGGCAATGCAGTCTCATAATTACTCATTCGTTAAACAGATTTTGAGTCCTTTCTTGTTCCTAGTTGTTTTAACTTATAGAAGTGAAAACACAAGCAGAACAGATCTATTATTGAGGTAGGCAGATGCTAAAATGTACCCCAACAGCCTCTTGGAACTCACACCCTTGCTTCATACCTGCAGAGTATGCTGCACCTAACAAACAGAATATAGCAAAAGTCATCAGATGCCATTCCTGATGTTAGGTTACAATAAGGCTGAATAGGAAGTTAGACTGTGAACAGCCCTTTGTGAGGTCCATGCAGCGAGGAGCAGATGTCTTTGCCCACTGCATGAGAACTTGAAAGTAAGTCCTTTGTACTTTTCTGACTGTTCACATGATGAGTTTGGTTGATGATAGCCCTGCTGATACCCAGATATCAGGACACCCTGTATCAAAGATAGCTGACTAAGCTATGCTCAGATTCCTGACACACAGGAACTGTAAGGTAATAGTTCTTTTCTTACTTAACGTGAAAGGTTTGAATAATAATTTATATATCCATAGGTAATACATTTGCTCTCATTATTTATATTTAAATATGTACACTAAACCTGAAGAGAAATGTTTTAGGGTGTGGTAGATAAAAGGACTAATTTGAACAATATGACACAGTTTCAGAAATATAAGCATATAATTATCATATACCAATAATTCCACTTCTGGGGCTAAACCTAAAAACTCAAACAGATACCTCTATGTTCATCTTCATAACAGCATTATCTACAACAAATAGAAGAAGAACTAACCCAGGTTTCCATAGATGGAAATATAAATGAATAAATGAATATATAATAAATAAAAACATGGTATGCTTAGATTGGTTCATATCCCAGTTTTTACTAAAGAAATTTCTTCTTATAGCAGATGGCCATCAACACAGAGACCCATAACTGGTCAATGTGCAGAAAATAAGAAACTGTGAGTTCTCAGCTCTAAATGGTAGACCTATATAATATATTTTCCCAAGGCTCAAGGACCATTGTTGAAGAAGGGATGGAAAGATTATAAGATTCAGAGGTGGTGGACAAACACAAGGACAGTGTGCTGTCTGGACACAGGTGGGCAGTGGCACATAGAAACTTAAAGTACTTGTGACAGGATGCACAAGACCTACAGGAACCCAAGCCCAACAAAACCCCAGCATGGAGGGGTGAGGTGGTGGTGGAACAAAGTCCCAGACCTTGCTGAGAAACTACTGGCAATTGATAGCTTCTGGGAGAAGGAGAATAAGTTTTCATTCAGGATATGACTCTAAGTTGACTAGACTTCAGGGGATGAACCCATGCCAAAGAGCATTTGATGAACACAAGTTATACTCAATAGGTCTCAAAAATAACAGTACATATGAAATGATAGGGATCAAGGGGTGGAGGGTGGAAGTTGATCTGACAAGAGATGGGGAAGGGGGTCTGAATATGATCAAAATACATTGTGGGAAATTCCCAAAGAATCAATAAAATGTTATTTAAGAAACATAGTATGTACATACGATGGAATATTATTCAGTCTTAAAAAGGAAGACAATGTAGTATATGCTACAATATGGATGAAACTTGATAGCATCTTTGCTATATTAAATAAATGTACAAATGCTGTGTGAGTTTACTTATAAGAGATATCTAGAGTAATAAAGGTATATTTATTATGGAGACAGAAGTGGATTTACCATGGGTGGTATAAAGTGGGTATTTTAAAAAATAAGTACATAGTTTCAGTTTGAGAAGATGGAAATAGTTCTGAAGATGGATGGTAAAGGTGGGTATAAACAGTGTGATTGTCCTTAATGTCATTGAACTGTACAATAAAATGATGAAAAGTTCACTTCATGTCATGAAATGTTTTTAGCACAGTTATAAGTATACCAACACATAGAAAGGGAAAGATAGAAGAATGATTGGAAAGGAAAGCCTTCAATAGTTTCCTTAATCTCAGACAACCAAAGGTAACTGAGTAAAGTTTTGGTGTAGAACACAGCGAGTTAAGGTGTTAACATCAAGGTTGAACTTGGTGATAGGGAACGGTGGGCATAGTTCTTCATCCCACCAGGAATTCAGAAGTGTGAGCACTGCTTGAACTAAAGAAGAAATGATAAAATCATTATTAGTAGAGAGTACAAGAATAACTGAGCTCCCAAGCCCATGTGACCAGTATGAGTCCTAGGGAGTGCAAGAATGTGTCCTCTGGGTGTATTACTAAGCTCTGATTGGTTCCTGATATGATAAGGATATCCAAACCAAGATTCTAAAGAAGGTTCCAAGCTGGTATGAAAGCTCAATGGGTAAAGGTGATTGTTACCAAGCCTGATGACTTGAGTTCAATCTCCAGGACCCACATGGTAGAAAGAGAGAACTGATTCCACAAAGTTGTCCTCTCATACACACACACACACACACACACACACACACACACACACACACACAAATGCTGTGGCCCATTTCCTGCTTCTCAACAAAGTAGTAAATGTATTAAAAAATTCTTGGACCGCATTATCAGAAGAGCTTATATGGATGGGGTTTTCAAGGGTAGAGTCTTTTAAGGAAAGTCACATAATACTTAATTTCATCATTTTACTTAGGGACAGCAAAAGTAGGAGGACAGGAGAATTGAAGACAAGATTAAGAATATATATTCAGTTAATGACCATGTGGCTACATAGCTCTGAGTACATGTGTAAGTCCTTTGTTTTTACAGTAATAGGTAAGATTTAAAAGACAAAAGTAACCAAGAGCATCAGGCTCTCAAACATTGACTCATTGCTGGGATGTTGTCCAAGGAGAGCTAGAATCTGAATTGACCATGTTGGATCACAGGCTCAGGGATGACACATTAACTACTGAACTAGGGATGGAAGTATCTAAGTCCTAGTGTCACTGTGCCAGAATCTAGGTTTTCTGGTTTCTTCTACATCTGAATAAAGTTTGAAGAGAGCTAAATATGACTGAAATGTTATATCATGCCTGATTGCCCAGGATTTTACTGCCAAAAGTTGTCTCCCTTGGTGGTAAACAAAGGACATTGTGATGACAGGGCATATAAGGGGAGCTATGCAGCAAAGTATTCACTGGCAGCCCAGAGGGGCTCACAGACAGTGCTATACCATGGTGAGGTGTACCAGAGAGGAAAACCCTAAGTGAGATCACAGTGGACATGGGACTAAGGGTAGCAGAAGTATGCACCCTCTCTGCTAGTGACTTGCCTCTTTATTACCCAAGCTTTACAATTAGGTGTTATTTATACCACTGAACATTACATTTCAATTATTCATAAATGTTTTGTTTAGTCCCTATCAGCATAATTTTGTAAAGAAGTGGGTCATAATTTTGCTAACTTCAATGTTTTAATATTATTGGTTCATACAGGACACTGCAGTTGATCACAAGGATATACAAGTAATGGAGGGACCATGCTGTTTCAACATGCAGATGTAGAAGGAAATAAACCTTAGTTTTGTACCTTGATCACCAGGATGGTGAGGTAATGGAATGTGTGCACAGGAGACAGAGTGCCTGTGGGCACCAGAGAAACCATCCCAGGAAAGATAGCTAGTTCTTGGGAGGAAGCAGGGCAATAATAAGAGCCTGAGGCAAATAGCTTGGAGTTTTAATGTTGCTACAGCCTTGGAGCTGGATTGGAAGTCCTAAGGCATGTCAGGAGTCAGGGAGGTCCATCTCAGTGCTGCTGGTACCTGGATGTCTGATCCTGATTCCCTGTGGATGGTACAGTATGGTGGGAAATGATAAAATTTATTTATATTTTTGTAGCTGAAAACTGTAAGAATAAATTACATTTTTTAAAAAATTTTATGCATATGAGTGTTTTGCCTGCATGTAAGTGCACCCATGTGTGTAGTGTTTGCAGAGGCCAGAAGAGGGTGCAGATCCCTTGGAACTGGAGTTGAGGGATAGTTGTTATCTGCCATGTGGGTACTGGGAACTGAACTTGGGTCCTTTGCAAGAGCAGCCATTGCTCTTAGCCGCTGAGACATCTCTCTAGCCTGTACAAAAAGAAACTTTCAAGCATGGCTCTAAATGCCATTAATTCCATGAATTATGTGGACCCTCTTCTTCCAGCTCCTCAAGGTTTGTCCACACTTTAAAAAGGTCAAATATGATCATGTTCATCTTGGAGAATTAAAGGTAGGCAGGATAAACAAAATAGCTATGTTTTCTTTTTTTGCAAAAATTCAGTTAAAATAACTATAAGACCTATTTTTTTTTAAAAAAATAATTTTTGGAAGTCTTTTTATCTGGATAACAAAATTGATATTGAGAGTCAAACTTTCCATATTTCCAAAGCAAAGGAGCAGAAAATGCATTCTTTCTTCAGTTCAAATTTAAAATGCTCCAGATCCCCTAGAAGGAATGCAGCCTGGCCAGCACCTCAAGTTCATGGAGACCCAACTCATGCTGTAACCTTCATAACTACCACACAATAAATGTATTATAGTAAAAGAAGAGAAATAATTGTCACACGGGCTGGGGATACAGCTCAGTGGTGGAGAGTGCTTGCCTATCATGCTAATGGGAATGCAAATAGTAGGACCGCTTTGAGAAATAGTTCAACAATTTTTTTCCAAACTTAGACACAGGCTTACTATGTGACCCAGAAAAATTATGCCCTCAGAATTTGTTCATGAATATCTAGGAGTTCTGTTCATGAGAGTCAAAAATTAGCTAGAGTCCATATATTCTTCAGTAGGTGACTGCATAGTGAACTGTGGTGTATTCACACAATAGAATATTAGCCCTAAATAAAAAGTAACAAACTAATATTAAAAAAGTTTTAAACTTTCAATTCTTTGTTCTATGATACCTTTCTCCCCTTCTGAATATTATATACATTGTTGTCTTTTCATCTGTCTTCAAAATGTTGCTGAATTAATCTAGTGTGTTCATAGAAAGGGTTTCCAGAAGAAAAATATCAAAATACAGTTATTTTAAAGATAATGGGAAAACAGCTTTGCCTCCTTGGATTGCTTTCTTAAGTATACATGTAGACAAGCTGTTTTGATATAGTATTTCTTGAATTATTGTGAAAATAAGACGCTTGTATTATAAAATGGAACATAAGATACAACAGTTACCATACCATGAAAATTCTAGCAAGAGTAATATTATCACCAAGGTAAAAATAGCTTGAAATTCTGTAAATATGAGGATCTATGCTATGATGAGCCTGACAAAGATTAGTTACAGCTAAACATTTTGAATGATTTAATAAAGTATTCTGTTCTTATTTTGGAACCGATTCCCAAGAATAATATTGGTGGAAAATCAGTTTGAAGTGAATATTCACAAAGTCTCCCCAAAGGTCCAGTGAAGAAACATTTTGAAATACCAACAAGCAGCAACAGCAATAGCAAGGCAACTAAAGACAATAAAAATAAATGAAAGTACAATTCTAGGCATATCTAAATTAGTTTCAAGTTGACATCTATGTTCTTATCTTTTAAAGGAATGTATTTTCCTTCCTGGAAATTCTGAATTAGTATTGTTAGGATTACTGTTTTTTCCCCTCTACTTTTGTATTATCTATTCATTAAACTGCAAAGATGGGGTGGGTCCTATGTACTTGTCACTACCCATAAGAGACTTGTGGAGCTAACAGATGAATGGGGGACACAGATCAGAGCATAGTAAATCAGGAACAGATAAGACCCGAGAAGTCCCCACCAGACACAACAATGAGGAAGATGCCTTCGTAAGAGCTGCTTTTTAAGATGCATTAATGTGATGATCAGAAGAAAGGGGGTTGAAGAGATTTTTAGACATAGCATACTGTTTTTTTGTTTGTTTGTTATATTTTTAGTTTTGGACAGTATCTTACCATGTAGCTTAGGCTAGCCTTGAACTCATGATCCTATCTCAGCCTCCCAAGGGCTGGAGTTCTACCACATTCAGCCTTGGAAACAGCCTGTAAATATTTTTACCAGTTTTGGTGCTGAAGGTTTAAAATAGATGGGATGGTAGCTAACCAAGTGTTTAATGACGGAGGAAAGACATATTTTAATCTTAAAGAGCATAATGCCTGTTTAACTGCAAGATAGAGGAAATCCAAGCAAGGGAATCTTAAAAATACTGAAAGAGCCAACTGTGATGGCACATGCCTTTAGTCCCAGCACTCGGGAGGCAGGGGCAGGCAGATTTTTGTGAGTTCAAGGCCAGCCTGTTCTACATACTGAGTTGCAAGCCAGCTGGGGCTACCAGAAGATCTTGTCTCAAACAGACCAAATAAAAAAAAATTTTGAAAGAACCAAAATATTAAACAACATATGCTGTGTGCAAATGAACAAATGAAACTCAGAGGCTGAGTTAAGGATCATATGACATGTAGCCCTAAAGTTAAGACTAGATTGAGCATTCATTGGGATTCTGTTTGTAGGAAAGACTAGCTAAGCTGTTCTCAGCACTGTCCTTTCTTCTTTCTTTAGTTTTCTGTAATGTAACAGAGGGGAATGTAAAATAATCTTCTACTCTTTGCCCCAGTCCCCATCCCATGATGGATAGAATAACATAATAACACGTTCTAAAATAATTACTTAAAAAAACAGTATATCTCTATCAGAGCAACAGGGTATTCTTAAGGGCTTCATATACTTCAAATAATTTTCATGAAATAAAACATGAAAAAGCATATCTGATAATATTTTGAGATGTTATTCTGTATTCATACTTATGCTCTGTTTTTCTTTACCTTTTGTGCTTTTAAGGAGGCTTTTCTCTTCTGTAGTTACCAAATCAGACATGAATAGAGTGAAAGGGAGACAAAAGGTCTGGATTTTTTTCTGAAAACCTGTGTTTAGCATTCTTGGGAGAAAAGAGGAAGGTGGACGTGTGATGTTCTTGGGCTGCTGTACTGGAGATTGGTGATTCCTTCACACTAGAAAGACTCCTTGCTTTAGAAGTTTGGGGAGGTTGCTGAGAAGGAAATTTATGGGACCTGAGGGGAGCAACATCCACTCTCTGCATCTGTGTCAATGCTGAAGAAGCTGCAATATCAGAGGGTAGGATGGTTTGCTGGGTGCTCTTGTGGTTTACATGTGAAATGTCCTCCACATGCTCATGTGCTTGAACACTTGATCCTCAGCTAGTAGCAGTGTTTGGGAAGGGTTCAGAATATTTGGGGGGTGTTCCCTTACTGGAGGAAATAGGCCACTGGGGGTGAGTCTGAAGGCTTTATATCCCTGCCTTACTTCCTGTTCTCTTTTCTTCCTGAGTATGGATGCCGTGTAACCAGCCCACCTGCTCCTGCTACCATGCCTTCGGTTCCCTGCCACCTACCATGTTTTCTCTATGATGGATTGTATCCATTTGGAAGTGTAAGCCCAAATAAACTCTTTTCATTTAGGTTGCTTTCACCAGAGTATTTTATCACATCAATGAGAGAATAACTAAGCAGTGACTTGGCAAGAGGGGTCACAAGCAGCTTCAACGGCATTATCTGTGGCCTCCGACCACTGTCTGACCCTTTAGTTAGGGCCATGTTGTGCCTCAAGGTGATGAAAACTTTAGCAAGAATTTGTGATCATGAAAGTCTGAAGATAAGATACCTATACTTTAATTCATCAGGACTTACTCATTTCAACATCCCTGGAAGACTTCTGCTAACTGTAGTTCTAAACTTACAGAAGGGTTGTCTAGAAGGCCAGGGACACAGCTCAGCGGCAGAGTCCTTGCCTAGCATGTACAGAGCGAGAGCTGGAAAAAGACAATTCACAACCTGGTGAGCTTTGAAGGACTAGAATGGCAAGTCCAAGGGGATTGGAGAACATAAAAGTCATATGATTGCTGTTTTCCTCAAACCCATGTACATCTTTAATTAATAACTTATACTGAAATTATTCACTTGGGACTTACTTTAATACAGACTTGAATCACTAGAACAGAAAGTAATTCATACTCTAGGAACATGATCAAATTTCTCTGTACCTGTTGTGGAACAATTGAGTCATAAAGCCTCCTTATAAAGAATTTAAAAACTGAAAATGGCTATAACATTTACATGTCACATGTCATGAGAAAGTCCAAGTTGACATGCATTGTTTTTTTCTGTGACTTTTTTCTTGGCTTACCTTTGTTTCTTTTACAGCACATATATTTTGATGAATATAGACTATATTTTCTTTTGTTTCTAAAGTAAGAATTTGGGAGCTATTCAAGTCATACAATATTACTTTAAAAATATTCAGAGCAACTTTCATCATTTGTCTTCAAGACCAGTTTATGAGCAACGTAAGTTTTCTTGTAAGCCTTGTCATATCATGTAATGTCTAAAGCTGATGATGGATCCATCACTGAAAATTACCATGAGGTTTGATACTGAGTACCTAGTGGGTAATTTTAAAAAGTGCTTAGTGGATAAAAGATAAGAAAAAGAACTGATAGTTCTATTGTTTCCAGACAAATTCTTATGTGCTCTTTAGTCAATTAAAAAAAGGCTTCAAGTATGAGATCACAGTGTTTCAGAACTGTAAAGGATCTCTGTTCAACTTATTCAGCTTGAAAGTAATTTTAAGTGCTTTAAGATAACATAAAGATTATCACATTAAAAATACAAAGTTACTCAAGAAATGTTGACTAAAAATTTCATTTTCTGTCTTTACACATTCATAATACATTTAATTCCAAGAAGGAAATTTAATGTCTATCAGAACTAATTGAGGAGTGAGGACAGATTTCTTCTTAATCCCCTTGAACCAAAGAAGGTAATTTGAAGCTTAATATAACAATGAAGATTAAGAATTTCATGAAATCCGTGTGGAAAAACTCTATATCGCTAAAAGTGCATACTTTTCTTTAAATATGATTTGATTCAAAAAATAAGAGAAGAATTAATTACTCTGCATTTCAATTACTCTTTACTATTATTTTCTGGTACAGAAATATTGCACATCTTATACTACCCTATAACTGGGGTGAAAATGTATATACTGTTCGATGGCCTTGAACATAAATTCTGAAATTAAAAATTTGGATTTATTTTTTACTTTATGTGCACAAAAGTGTGTAGTTGTACTTACCCATATTATCCAATGCCCACAGAGGCCAGAAGAGGGCATTGGATTCCCTGGAACAGGAGTTAGGGATGGTTGTTGGCCTCCATGTCTGGGCTGGGAGTTGAACCTAGGTGCTCTGCAAGAGCAACAAGTTCTCTTAATCCATCTCTCCAGGTCCACTTCTGAAATTTTTAGAGTTTTTAATAGTGAAATTTAAATTTGTCTACAACAGGGTTTTTTTGTGAGAAAAATATCTGAATTCTACATAATTGCCCAATTATTTTATTGAGATAACTGACAGTATGGAATTTTATTTAGAGTTGCCAAGTAAATCATTCTTTAATGTTTATTATCATATTCTTATATTGGTAATAGTCTATGTAACAATAGCTACTCAGGAGATTACAGATGATCTAAAATCTGCAAATTAAGAAGTGGTTAAGAAAAGTTTTAAAAATTGTTTAATTTCCATTTCTGGAGGATGTAAATATCATGTTTAGGAATGAGCACTCTACCGACACCCATTTTTTGCACTTTGACTAGTTGTGAGTCTCAGTATTAACCCCTGTCCACTGTAAAAAGAAGGTCTGATGAAGGCTGATAGCTGCACCAGTCTATGGGTATAATCATATATAGAAGGCAATTTGATACCATGTTAATGTATTAAAAATAATGTTATAGGTTTTTCTTTAGGGCCTATTGTTAGAGTATCAGCAAGCCCCATAAATTGAACTAGTCCAGACTAAAAAAAAGTCTAGTCTATCTTTTGGAGGATCCACTTTTCCAGTCTCATTGGTCAATTACCTGGTGTTAGAGCCACTCCCAGGAAGGCAGGTTCACCTTAAGTTATGCTAAATAGATGGGTGGAATACCTGGTGCGTTAATAAGGTAGTGAATATTTTCCTGTCTGGAACTAGCTCAGACCTTGGCAGAACTTCCAGACCAGACACAGCGATGTAGGTCTCTATGAGTCTGTCCATTTTCCTGAACTCTTCAGGAAAGTGTAATTTTTCCTTTTCTTCTTCTTACTAAACATGCTTTCTCTAAGGCTTTGGGCTGCCCCTAGAATCTTGTATTTCTTCACTTTTTCTCTAAAGCTTCCTTCTTTCAGCCATGTGGCTTTGAGTCAGCCATGTGTCAGACCTCTATGCAGGCTCTAAACCTGCATGGCTTCCATGGCTTTCTTTCCTTTTTCCCACTATTCACCTCCTCAAGGCAGCTGCCAAGATTCCCAGCTCGCCTGCCCTGAGGATTTTTCTTTTAAGATTCTAATAAAATTGCAAAAGCTTCTGTTTGGGTCCATTCTTAAATTCTTTTATGAATGAGACTAAGAACTCTCTAGGGGACCCTCTTTCTTCCCGTTTCACTATGACCTCCCAGGTGTGAGTTTTGGGCCAGGTTTACAGTTACAGGCACGAGTTTCATCTTATGGAATGTGTCTTAAAACCAATCAGAAAGCAATTGGTCACTTTCATAACATTCATGCACTGTTGTCCATAAGGACATATCTTATCATCATTGCAGCTTGTAAGGTTCACAGCTGGGAAAGACCATTGATTACTTTTCTCTCCCAGTACAAATGTAACACCTTCCAGCACTATGAAAGCTAACCACCAGGGAGGAAGTTTCAAGGTTTGTCCCAGACTGATTTCTCCATGTCCTGTGATACAAGTGTGCTGTCTTCAGCAACATAATGTTGCCATTGACTTATAATGGGTAACCAAGTACAGTGGCAATACTCTATCATAACAAATCAGACATGAAAATTTCTATTAAATTTGAAATTAGATAAAATATTTTAAAGTATTCATGTCT
Source organism: Nannospalax galili (assembly GCF_000622305.1). Lineage (NCBI taxonomy): Eukaryota > Metazoa > Chordata > Mammalia > Rodentia > Spalacidae > Nannospalax > Nannospalax galili. Next base: position 8,877,531 of record NW_008337147.1, read on the forward strand.
GTTAATGCCTAGAATTAAATATGTATAGATTTATTATTATTTTTAAATTTAGCTTACAAAGTCATAGGTTTCCATATGGGTTTTTAGATACATATTTTACTTTTGTTGATTCTCTCTACTCCTGGTCCCCCATATCTCCCTGCCCCTTTGCTCTGTGGTTTCCCCCCACCTTTCCCCTTATAACTTTTTTTTTTTTTTAGTCACCTAAGCCCCTTTCTGGTTTTCTGACTCTTTTATCTATATCTTCTCCCACATGGATATGCATATTTAAGTTAGAGACTAGGCTCCACTTGGAGAACACATGGTATTTGTTTATGTTTTAAAAGTTAAAAATGTTCAGGATGTAGAGATGGCTCAGCGGTTAAGATCATTGGTTTTTCTTGCAGAAGACCCAGGTTCAAATCCCAGCACCCACATGGCAGCTAACAACTGTTGGTAACTCCAGTTCCAGGGGATCTGATGGCCTCTTCTGTCCTCCACGGGCATTGCATGTCCCAGCTGCACTTACCTACATGCAAGCAATACACACATACAAATAAAATTTTTTTTAAAAGTTAAACATATTCATAAACATATTCATTAAATTTTTTTGTAAGTAGAATGTTTAATTTGCCTAATGAAGGAAATATTCTTTGCTGTTTTACAGTGCTGGGGATTGAACCCAGGGCCTTGTACATGGTAGACAAGTGCTCTCCCGTTGAGTTAGGTACATATCCTTCAAGAAGGAAATATTCTACAATAAAAATTCATCTTTAAGCAGTTCTTTAAATGATACATAGATATTTATGTCTTAATACATTTTCACTAATACTTTCAAACTTTCTGTGGTAGCATTTCAAAATTATGTTGATTACAATGCTATTTTTTGAATTGATTGAAACTTTCTGAAGACAGAAAACATGCCTTATTCATCTTAGCATCTCTTACACTTAGAATAATTCCTCAAACTTATTTATTCAGTCTATTGAATAAGGAGATGAGTGAAGATTTTTTTTCCCACATGAATCATCTTAGAACATCTAGTATTTAAGTTGTTAAAATTTTATTTTTCAAGTAGAAACATATCTTTTCGGTTTACTGATGCAGTTCTGATCATTTAAAAATGCAATATCAATTAAAATACACCAAAAAGTTACTTGGATACCCATATGAAAAAATAAACTACTAGTTAAAATGTCTGAGAATTTCATATGCTTGAGATATTAAATAATGGTAATGCATATTAAAATAAATTGGAGTAAATTATGAAGCCCTTGAAACTGAAGTATGAAATTTAGATTCAGTGAAGTAGGCAATAGAATCAATTTTGATTCTTAAGGGTTTAGGATTTAGAAGAAATGGTCTCAGTGCATGATATGAAACTCTTAAATGACAAAGCTGTGGAAAGGGAAGTTGGCTGAGAGACCATTGCTATAAGTCATGAGTTGCAAGGGGGGAATGTGTGTGAAAGAGATGTAAATAGAAAATATTTAAGACTGGGCACTTTTAATTTCCACACGTTTGGAAGGAGAAGCAGGAGGATCTCTATGAGATTGAGGCCAACCTGGTCTACATAGTGAATTCTAGGCCAGCTGGGGCTATAAGGAGACTGTCTTAGTTTGTTTCTTCATTGCTGTGACAAAACACTCTGACCAGTACCAACTTGGGGAGGAAAGGGTTTATTTGTCTTACATCTCCCAGGTTGCACGCAGTTCATCAGGGAGCCCAAGGTAGGAACTCAGGGCAGGAACCTGGAGGCAGGAGCTGGAGCACAGGCCATGGAGGAATGCTGCTTACAGGCTTGCTCCCTTGGCTCCTGCTCAGCCTGCTTTCTTATGCAACACAGGCCCACCTGCCCAGGGGTGGCACCACCCACAGTGGGCTGGGTCCTCCCACATCACTCATCAAGAAGATGCCCCTCAGACATGGCCACAGGCCAGTCCAATAGAGGCAATTCCCCGATTGAGGCTCCCTCAACCCAGGTGTGTCAAGTTGACACTAAAGCTATCCAGCACAGAGACCCTGTCTCAAAAAACCAAAACAATCAAACAAACAAAAAAGGCAAAAAAGTAGGAAATATTGGTCAGGGAGTATACAGGCTGAGAGAAGTTGGACTGGAATTTCTTGCTTCTCTGAGTGGCCCAAATGGTAGCAATATCTTGAGTAACTAGGGGAAAGAGGATTGTGAATAAACTGTCTTAGATTCCTTACATTTGAAATACCATTAGAAAATCAAACGTACACCTTGAACCATAGAAAAAGAAAGCTGTTTAGAAATCTGAATGACAGGCTGGAGAGATGGGTCAGCAGTGAAGATCACTGACTACTGTTGCAGAGGACTTGGGTTCGATTCCCAGCACCCACATGGTGACTAGTACCCATCCTTAACTCCTTCTTCTGACCTCCTTGGGCACTGCACCACATGGGTGTACTTATACACATGTAGGCAATGTACTTATACACATAAAAATGAAATAAAAATTATGAAAAAAGAAATGTGAATGATAATACAGATATATTAGTGAGCATGCTCAGCAACGTAGGAACAGTTGAAAAAAAGAATACGTTCAGTGTGTCAGAACAGAGCAGAGTTATGCTGAATTTGATCGATTAAAAGTGAGCTTTAGAAGTTACCTGAGAAAAATAAGGGAAAGCTGAAGAAGAAGGAGAAGCAGGTGGTTGGAGATATAAGGAACAGCGAGTTTCATGAAAGGAAATGAGGTCCTGGTATACAGGAGCCTGCTCCCAGCAATACAGGGGAACAGATGGCTAAATTTTCAAGGATTTTATGAACCTGTTTATAAAAACAATCACTTAAAAATTGCAATAAACTAAAATTATGTAAATTCCTAAATAAACAGTATTATGTTAAAAAAAACAAAGCTAAAAATGCACAAACTTAATCACAGCTACAGTGATGCTGGTCTCTTATTACTTACAGTTGATTTTTCAGCCCCAGCTAACCAGAATCAATTGTCCCAGTAAACTACCTCAGTGGTTCTGGTCTTTTCTTAATCACAGCTGTTTCTTCAGCCCGAGCTGACCAGAACCCATAGATTCTCCCTCTTTTTTTTTTTTTAGGTTTGCAGTTGAATTATTACAGTTATACAATATTGTACTCACTATAAATCCTATAAGACATAAAATTGAATGAGGTTTTTAACCTTTAAAAAAATCTCCATTTCATTATTAAAATACATGGTTTCATATAGAAAAATTCATTTTTAATGCAATTGACATTAAGATGTTTGCACATGTGTTTATAATCTATACATATCTGATTATTACTAGTCACATTCAGTTACTTTATGAGCTCCTTGGCATCTGAGCATGGATATAAAGTTGTCAGGTAGATTCCAATTGTAATGTTTTTCATATCTACTAATTATGAAGGAGCAAACTTTTATGCTTTGAAGAATTTTTTTCAATGCAATTGACATTAAGATGTTTGCACATGTGTTTATAATCTCTACATATCTGATTATTACTAGTCACATTCAGTTACTTTATGAGCTCCTTGGCATCTGAGCATGGATATAAAGTTGTCAGGTAGATTCCAATTGTAATGTTTTTCATATCTACTAATTATGAAGGAGCAAACTTTTATGCTTTGAAGAATTTTTTTATCATTATTTTTTTAAATTTTTAATAACTACATGATTAGAAGAAGCATTTCAGTACAGCTTTAACATATTCAGTAACACACTCCAGAGCAAGAGTGTAGCTCTTTCACAAGTAGGTGCAAGTTTCTAGGTTCACAGTTGAGTTAATACAGTTATACAATATGGAACTCAGTATAAGCCCTGTAAGACATAAAATTGAATGAGTTTTTTAACCTTTAATAAAGATTTCCATTTCATTTTAGAATATATTGTTCCTTGCGGAAGGACTCATTGTTTTTGCTACTAACACTGAGATGTTGGCACATGCATCTCTAATCTGTATGTATCTGATTATTACTAGTCATAATTGGTTGCACTTGGATCCTTGGCGCCTGTGTATGTCTATAAAGTCATCAGGTAGATTTCAACGGTAATGTTTATCACCTCTACTAATTAGCATGATGTAAATTCCCATGCATCCTCCTCAAATATAATACATTTTAAAAAATTTGTTGATTTTTTTTGTGTGTGTATATCACAAAGAACATCCCAAACCATCTTATTCAACTATACACCCACTTCCCAGATGGCAACCTCCCATAGCCTCCCTCCCCCCACTAGAGCCCTTATACTCTGATATCTCTGCTACTGTCTGCTGTGTTGTCGGCACCCCCAGCCCTTCCCCACTACTTGTCCATCTGGTGAATCTAGTCAGCCTATCTAGAGGTCTTTGTTTTAGGAAGGTCAACTGTTCCTCATATAGCAGCAATCAGTTGTCAATATTCCTTTAGATAAGATTGGGGTCTGCTGTTCATTTTCCCAGGTCTATGCTGAGTTACTATCTGGGAGTCCCTTTGGCCATCCTGGCCACCAACTCAAAAGAATGTATCTCCTATCTGGCATTGTTGCTTGTTATGTAGCCTTTAGCTATACATATGGACTCTTAAAAATTATATTGGTCCTTTT
>NW_008337147.1:8882673-8885866 GCF_000622305.1 Nannospalax galili
ACCCATAGATTTTTAATTCAAGATGTCACACAAACAGCTCTATAGTCTCCATTTCCCTTTGAAGCTTCACAAATCAGACTTCCAACATCCACAACTTCTTCAGCATAATTGTTTCCAGCTCCACAACAACAAACTCTAAATACTCAGTGTATTTTCCAGCCCAAAGTCCCAAATTCTTCCACAATCCTCCCCAAAACACCAAGGTCAGGCTTGTCACAGCAATATGGCATTCCTGGTGCCAATTTCTGTTCTCATCTGCCTTTGATTGCTGTGACAAAACACTCTGACCAATACCAGTTTTTGGATGAAGAGGAAAGGATTTATTTAGCTTACCTCTCCTGGGTCATAGTTCATCAGGCAGCCCAAGGTAGGAATGCAGGGCAGGACCTGGATCCAGGAGCCATAGAGTAATGCTCTTACTTACTTGCTCCCCTGGCCCCTGCTCAACATTCTTACTTATACAACATAGGCCCACCTGCCCATGGGCTGCATCACCCACAGTGGGCTGGGCCCTTCTATATTACTCAATCATCAAGAAGATGCCCCACAGACATAACCACTGGCCAGTCCAATAGAGGCAATTCACCAATTGAGGCTCCCTCTACCCAGGGGTGTCAAGTGGACAACTAAAGCTATCTAGCATAATTGCTAATGTTCTCCATCTATTTCTTGTGTGAAGATAAGAAAAATAAAACCTTTTAAAATAAGGAGGCAGTAAAACTGTAACCATCTCTCCTCTGTTACAAGTTAGCTTGAAATCAGCAATGTCAAGACTATTAGCTCCGTGAAAATGGCAAGTGCTTTAAATAAGGTTAGAGTTTTAATTTTGTTAAATACTTATGCAAAATGTTATCAATCTGCATCTTTTAGGCCAAACTAAACTGTTGTGTACTTTTTAAAGTGCTTTTTTTTCTATTTTGAGAGACGGCCTTGCTCTGAAGCCCAGGATAGCCTATAATTCATTATAAACCCTGGACTTGGACTCATGATTCTTGGCTGGACTTGGACTCATGATTCTTCTATCTCTCACAGCTTTCTACCATTGTTTCCTTTTGTGTACAGATGTTTTGCTGGAACACATACCTCCTTTTTATTCACGTCTGTTCTGTGACTGTTTTTATAATAAAGGGGAAGCAAACGGTTGGTGGAGCAGAGACTATATGTCCTAAAATACTGTCTTCTTTTTAAAAAAGGTTTATTTTGTTATCTATTCATATAAAATTGATGGAGAACACTGGTAACGTATATTAAACTTAAAAAAGATGGTTTTATGTTTATAGGTGCTACATGTGAAAACTGGAAACAACTGAGAAAAATGTTCTTTTAGTACTTGAAAACTACAGTGTCTGAGTCAGCAAAAAAAGCTGGTCACACCATTGATAAATGTGTGAAGTTCTCACATCTGTCTTGGTGTCATCATTTTGCTCAGTGACACATACTGAAAGTGTTCACTGATATTTACATAGGTATTAAACACCATTCTTAACTATAAGTATAGATTAGATGTTGACATGAGTTCAAGAAAAATCAATAGAAAGTTCCTCTGAGAATTAACTAAGTTTGTTGAATTTTCAGTAAGGAGTATTGCATATTTTATTATTAGCTGTAAATTGTATGCCACACACCCTTTACATCAGCAAATTTACTCTAAATTTGTGTGTCTATTTTTTACTTCGAATATACTATTCAGTGTTTAGCAGCACTATATCAGGCAGTCATAGAAACAATGGAGCTTTGGGATGAGTTAGAAATAGAAAAATTATGTCCAATAAGTCCTAATATATTTATTATTCAGAAAGCTACCAGTCAAAAGTTTACAGAGAAATTAACTACAAATTTTACTTTTGCTTTATTCTTTAACTATTTGATTACTTTCTCTAGAGTGTGTGTTATTTTAAATAATATATTAAATATCACCACTTGTGCCTTCCACATCTGCAGATTTGACCACTTTCAGACCAGAAAAAATGTATGAATTTTTTATCTGTTCTGAACATATACAGAATTTCCTGTTTACTTCCTAACTGATACAGTATTTACACAGCATTTTCAAGTACTCTTGAGATGATTTAGAGTACAGTGAAGGGTGTATGTAGATGATGTACAAATACTACATCATTTCACACAAGGGATGTGAGCATCCATGGATTAGGTGTTATACCTTGAAGGCTTTAGAAGAGTTGTAGCATGTTTCATAGTTTATAATCTGAGAGAGTATACAAATTATAAAGTAAATTAACAGACAAATACATAATTACAAAATTATATAGACTATGGAGGTGGTGACTGACAGAAGTGAGGCAGAATTGACCTTCTCATTCAGAATATCCTGGAAAGCTTCTCTAAGGAACTGCTCTTTCAGCTGAGGTACAGCCTCAGAACTGGGAGGCTGGGCCTGGCAAAAGTAAAGCCTGTACAAATATCCTGAGGACTTAACTTAAAAACTTGCAATAAAAAGGCAATCACTTTCAATTGCTTCATTAATTATAAAAGAAACCAAATTTTAAGTAATAATTCTTGGGATATAGGCAGTTACTTTCCTCTGAAAACCTCAAAGTTAATCATGTGTGGAAGTTAATTTCCCAAGTTTCCTTTTAAAACTAGTGTGGAATTCTCTGCATGTTTATACACGACCTTCATTAAGGCTAAGAATTTCTTCATTTAGATTTTGGCTTTACATGGCTAACGCTGGTTGTTTCCCAGTGTGCTAAGTCAAAGAAGGATAATTCTTTTCCTTACTTTTCTTTGTATTCCCAAATCTCTAAGCCACATTCAGGATCACACAGGAAGGCATTCACACTCTTGCCTTGTTTTGATTTTTTTCTTAATTCATCAGACCGTCAGAGCTAGCAAGCTAGATGGTTTGTTCTTTATTGTCTTGAAAACATTGGGGATGTTTAACATTGCTGTGGGTATCTATCTTGTGAGTAAAGAGTAATTGTATTTTCTCATCTTTTATTCTTTTTGTTACATGATTAGTTTTCAACAAGAGGCTAAGTCAGTTCTAATAAGCTGTTCAAGTGATAAAGATTAGAGCTAATATTTGGAAATGTCTACTGAAATCTCCTGTTACCTCCTCTCTCCCCTGCTCTGATTCTTTCACATTTAAACTTCTTTGTTTTTCTTCTCTTGGGCCTTAAAAACCTTTTTCTCTCTGTTTCAGGAACCCCAAAATTAGTCCATATATATATAT
>NW_008337147.1:8886179-8891004 GCF_000622305.1 Nannospalax galili
AAGCTTTCCTTTTTAGGTGGGAAAAATATAAGTTACGAAGGATATTTGTCATCCAGTTTTGAACTACCCCACTTCTACCCAGATGTTCTCTGAACTGCGGAGGTGAGCTAAAGAAATGAGGAAGCAAGATAAATAAACTTGCTTACAGTTACCTCTCCTCACTCTTCGGGGTTATTTCAAAACACACGTAGATGAGGCATTGCTGAAAACCCACATGATAAGTTTCGATATGCAGAAATTAAGAAGACCAGCTCTGGGAATCATTAAGCTACAGACATGATCCATGAGATAATATTTTCTGTCCTGAGTGGCTAGGAGAATATAGTTGCAACCCACGGTGATGAGAAAGACTTGCAGGAAAGATCAGGAAATTGATGAGTTGGTCATATTAAATTTAAAAGGATTTTTGATTTATTTATTTTAATTTTATGTGTATGAGTGTTTTGCCTGCATGTATGTAATTGCACCACACATGTGCGATCCCATGGAGATCTGAAGTAGGCATCAGATCCCCTGGAAGTGGAGTTACAGATGGTTGTTAGCTGCTATGTGGGTGCTGGAACCAAACCTGGGTCATCTGCAAGACCACCACCTGCTCTTAACCCCTGAGCTGTCATCCCTAATCCCCCTTCACACACCTTCTTTTTGCTTTGTTTGAGACGGTGCCTCACTATGTATCCCTGGATGACCTGGAACTCACTATGAAGGTGAGGCTGGCCTCAAACTCGGGAGAGATCAGCCTTCCTCTGCCTCCTGAGTGCTGAGATTAAAGGCGTGTACCAGCACGCCTGGCTAGGCACATTAAAATTTAAATGTATACTCAAAGCCAACTGGAATATATTGAATATATAGTGATGTGAACCTCAAGGGTATTGGCTGGACATAGATGAATGAAGAATGTTCCAGCATCTAGATAATATGCAAAGTCATGAACTAAATTGAGGGATGATTCTTCTTTAGTGTATTTGAACAATAGTCTAACAGACAGTGGCATTTTTAAAATGACAATTATGAGTTCTAGACAAAATATCAAAAAGAACTACTCAGAAGCTCCAAGGAGTTAATATGCCAGGCAGTCTATGGAGTAAAATTGAAATATGTAACAAGTAACTCACACATTGGGAAAGTTTCTAACTTTTTACAACTGTAAGTTTTCATTATATCCTTAGCAGTTTTCTAAAAATATGTCTAAAACTTCAATATAAAACTTTTTTTTCTAGCCTGAGGAACCAGAAGACAGGGTTTGGGGTGGCCATAGATAACTTAAAATTAATGGGGAAATAGAAACCAGAGAGAAGAAGCACTAGTCTCTGCACAGAAACACTATTAAATTAATGGCTAACACTTGATCCATTTATGTTTGTGAAAGTCGTCAGCCAATAGTGAAGTTCATGAACACAAGCTGCATTTGGGGATGCATTCTTTACAGTTATAGTTCAATTAAATGAACTGTGAGGTAATACAAAATATTGACACTTGGAAAATAGAATATAGAGTCTCTACAATGTTGTGTTTATGATATTCAGAGCAGAGTCTGAGACTACTCAGTGTATATAAAGAACTAGGGAAATGGGGATTGGCGACATGGCTCAGCAGTTAAAAGCACTGGCTGCTCTTACAGAGAACCTGGGTTTGATTTGCAGCACCCACATGACAGCTAACAACTGTCCTAACTTCTGTTCCAGGGGATCTGATACCCTCTTCTGACCTTCACAGGCATTGCATCACAGGGGTACACTTATGTACATGCAAACAATAAACTCATACACACAAATAAAAATAATAAATAGGGCTGGAGAGATGGCTCAGTGGTTAAGAGCACTGACTGCTCTTGCAGAAGACCCGGGTTTGATTCCCAGCACCCACATGGCAGCTATGAACCATCCTTAACAGCAGTTCCAGGGGAATCCAATGCCCTCTTCTGACCTCTGAGTTATTGCATGACACAGGTGCATTCATATACATGCAGGTAATACATTCGTACACATAAAATAAAAAAAATAATAAATAAAATATTAAAAAATAATAAATAAATAGAAATAACACCAACATGACTCAGATCTTGGAATTAGCTCAAAAGGATTATAAAGTAATCATTTTAATGGTAATCAATGAGAAAATGTATTTATAGATACTAATATAGAAGATTTCAGCAGAAAACCATAAAACACAGAAAAGAATCAAATGAAAATTTTAGAACTAGACAACAGCACCTGCATTGAAGAATTCACTGGACAGGTTAACAGCAGAAAGAAAATGATGACCGAATCAGTAAGTTTGACAAAAAAGTGTTTTTCAACTTGAAAATGCAAGGAAATAAGAATTCAGAAATTTGAACATATTTAATATTCTTTGACAAAATCAAAAGATCTAACAGAACTCCAATAGGAGTTCAGAAAAGAGGAACAAGACTGAATCAGAAAAAATAGCTGAAGAAAATGGCTGAACATGTCTTCCGTTTGGTGTAACAGTCAGCATTACAGAGTCAAAAAGCTAAGCGCACTCATATCAAGGTAAATATGAATAAAACTGTTTGGTCACATCACAATCAAACTTCTAAGAAATAAGACCAGTGGAGAATCTTGAAGGCAAGAGAAAAATGACTTGTTACCTACTGGGAAAAACTGATGGACAAAATCAGAAACCATAGACACCACAAGATGATGGAACGATGGCTTTAAAGTGCTAGCATAGTAATGGAACTAAATAAAATCACTAAGGGTATATACAGAGAGAGGAATTGAGGAATTAAGTAGAAGTGATAGAGTTATAGATGGAAGCCAAGAGTGGAAGTTCTCCTGGAAACTACAACTAAAAGGAGTGAATGATCTCAACTGTGCTAGATGTTGTTGGTTGGACAAGGTCAGAGCACTGGCCATTGAACTGAGCAATCTGGACATAGATAATCTTGACAGGAAAGACTGGGTAGAATGATGGGCTTATAGCTTATTTGGAGTGGGATTAGGATAGAAGAAGCAGAAAAGAATTGGAAATCATAAAGGGAAACAATTTAAAAAGAATTCTGCTTTGCATATAGAAGAACTAAATGGAGAGGTAGTTAATGTGAACAATGAGCAAGATGTCTTTGTCAGCAAGCTACTTACTGCAGTACAGCAGACAGTAAAGCAGAAGTGAAATGTAGGATGAAGAGAACTGTACAACACTGGCAGGTCCGAAGACCTGAGATGAAATTTAAAAAAAATATGTATACTAGTTTGAACTATCATATCTACTTTATATTATACAGACTTATGATTTCATCATTTTTCAATGTAATAGTTGAAAAGTATGTTAACCAACCTTACGAAAATTTAGTGATTTTCCAATAGTAATTTGATTTGTTCACTTATATTTTTAATTACAGATATTTCTCAAATAATAGGATGCATTTCAAAAATTGTTCTTTCAGTTACCTTAGATCGTCCTACATTTTTATAATAAGACAATGATATTTAAAGTTGTTTATCTTCACCAGTTCACTAAATCCTATGATCTAACTGAGTTGTATCACTGATCATCTGAAAAGTTTCAGTTATTCAGATTTTTATTTCCACAAGAAAACATGTTCCAATTTGTAACCCAAGATTCTGGAACACAGCTCCCATTATGAAGTAAGCCTGGAGGTGGGACTGGAAACAGCCCCTGGCTCACACTCCATACCCTCATCTTCCATCAGAGAGGGTAGGGCAAGAAGCTCCCCTGGCATCACGGATGGAAGCAATGGGGTAATGGAGACACCAGCAAATGTTACATGAAGATCTTGGGGTCGCTTATAGGGATGAGAAGGAAGTTTCCACATCTACAGGGTGAAGGTAAGTCCCTAGCAGCATGTGTGCTTTTGTATAAGAATGTGTCAAACTAAGTCTCCTGTGAAACATTGTATTTGTATGTATATGTACATGTGAGCTTTTGACTTCTGTCCTGAATATACTGAAAACCTGTTGAATGCAAACATGTAACTATTTTAAATATATCAAAGAATAATCTTTTGTTTTGGTCTCTATTTTCATAATTAAGAGATACATTCCTATTAAGCAAACTAAAAGTGAATTTATCAGCACTCAATCAAATCAGTAATGTCATCTATATTTCAACTAAACATCAATCAAGATACATGAAAAAAATTACATCTGTTTTGAATGAACACGGTCAGCTTTTTCTTATCATTATTTCCTAAGCAATATTGTAAAACAGCTATCAACATAGCTTTTATGTTCTGTTAGGTATTTACACATGCTCTGCAAATAAGTTAATGTATATGGCAGGATATGTGTAAGTTATATTCAAATACTATACCATTTTATAGGAGACTCAAGCATTTGTGGATTTTATATCTACTATCATCCTCGAGTAATTCTCCATAGATATTCAAGGGAAGGTTTTAAAGTATGGACAGGAAACGTCCATTTCCAGCACATTCTGTACCCGAAAGAGTGTACACTGAAAATTCATGTATGTGTAATGACAATGCTTAGGGCAGGGAAGAAGTCCTGGAAGGAATTCTGAATTACCCACAGTTAAACTATTTTCAGCATATTTTTAGTACTCTTTGTAAATCTTTGAACATTGACAAACCATACAGTTCTTGGTTAAAAGGAATGTCAACTCGAATAGTTCCCAATGATGGGGATGAGAGCTTATAGTTATTTTCTTAGGTGGAGAAACACTTTAGTTAGATCTATTGAAGTAATATGTTTGTTCTTTTCTCCTTGATCCTTTGCACCATTGTTGTAACTGTCTTCATTCACCATTTTATAACTTGAAATATAAAGTGAATATAGTTAGACATACATTGAATGTTAAGAATTGGATACACATTCTCCTA
>NW_008337147.1:8891193-8904574 GCF_000622305.1 Nannospalax galili
AATAGATACACATGTATATTATGAGTATGCACAGGGCCTTAATTGCCTCCTGGGAAGTAGTATTTAGAAGCCTGATTAAATGGTCTTAGACATACATAGAAAGGGACCTTCTAAGGGGGAATCCATTTTTTAACACTTTTTCTGAGATTGAATTTAAGGTTTTACCTTCATTTATTCTGAAAGTGCGATTTTTAAATGTAGATATTGCTATAAATCAGCTGACTTGTAAATTATTTATTCTGATTCACTGGCATTCTTAAGTAATAGTTGCTATTTTAAAATCTTTTTTTCCTCTTTAGAACTACACACTTGTAAGTACTAAGAGCTCTTTCCTGTAATTGTGTTTTGTAGTATCACTGGTTCTCTGGTAAGAAGCTATTTGTTCCCTTTGGACTTGTGGGCTTTCTTAACTTCTTTTAGATTTAAGGCACGAGGCTGGATATAATTATGCTTTGGTGATTTTTTTGATCTTTAAAAGCTAATGGATAGCAGGGGCTCAGTAGTTAAGAACACTGGTTGTTCTTGCAGAAGACCTGGGTTCGAATCCCAGCACCCACATGGCAGTTAACAACTGTCCGTAACTCCAGTCCCAGGGATCCGACAGCCTCTTCTGACCTCCATGGGCATTGCACGACACAGGTGCACTTTACTTACACCCAGGCAATACACGCATACACAAAATAAAAATAATAAATGAAATTTTAGAAAAGCTAATGAATAGCATCAAGTATTTAAATAACTGCTTGAATTTTCTTAATTAATACAAAATATAATAATTCCGTTTTGTTTAGTGTGCCACTTGAACAGCTTTATCTTATCTTTGTGTTCTTAATTGATAGTGTTTAACATACATGATATTTACACGAGCCTTTATCTTACCAAACTACTACACTTTGCTTTCTAAGTCACATCTTAAAGCTATTACTGTTTTCATAATTAATACATTGGACCAGTATGTGCTACATCAGAAAATTTAGTGTGTTATATCAAATTTTGGTAGCCTTTTGTAAACATACTAAACTTATATGCATACTCTTTTCATGTTGTAAATTTACATGGATTCATATTCATTTTTCAATTAGCTTTAAAGAACCCATATGTAATTTGTGAAAACTATCAATGATTTAATAATATTTAGCTACACTAAACAATGATCTTAAGGCTTTTATTTTCATTTTTTTTTAAATCCAATTTTATTTTTAATTGAATTTTTGCAATTTTCATACAATATAGTTTGATGGTATTTAGATCCCCTCCCCTATCTGCACCTTCTCCTACTTCCCCCACCCAATTTGGTAATACAGCCTGTACAGCCTGATTTGTGCCTTCAAATGTCATTCAGTGTGGGTCCATCCACTAGGCCCAGCAAAGTTCCATCCACTGTCTCTCCCCCTCCCAGCAGTTATCAGTTGCCAAAAGTTCCTTTGGTTGGGTTAGGATTTCTTACCCACTTCCCTATGTCTAGGATGGGATTTTGTCTTTTTTGAGCTTTCATAATACTTGTGCATGCTGTCAACATTGCCCTGAATTTATATTAGTAACTGACCAGCTGTCTGGAAGATTCTGTTTCCTTGTGGTCATCTGACCCTTCTGGATATGCCCCCCTCTTTTCCCTCAATGATTCCTGATATGGGAGGCAGAGGTTTGAAATAGGTGTCCTATTTAGGAATAAGCACTTTGCAGCTTCTTGATCTCTACACATTGGCCAGTTGTTTCCACCAGTTAATTCCAGTTGATTCCAGTTAATCACCATCTGCTGCATAAGGAAACTTCTCTGGTGAGAGTTGAGAAATACATTCATCATATGTGTATAGTTTGCATGGAAGATGTTTCACAGGGTTAAATGTCTCATAGACACTTATTCTCTGTATTTGACCAGTTCTAGATCTCTGTAATAGTCTCCATCTGTTGCCAAAAGAAGCTTCTTTGATGAGGTTGTTAGGTGGTACACTTGTCGCAGCTAGTCAGGTGCTCTCCTACAGACTAATTGGGATGGGGCAAAGGCCAAGGAGAGCTGATGGGAATAGAATGGGCTGGTTCTTACTAGTTAGCAGAGAAGGCCTTTGAAAGTAAAGTATCTTTAGGGAAAAAATTGGGTTATTTTTTCTAGATTGGTTTTCCTCAAAAATAAGATCACAAAATGTACATTCAACATTGTCCTGAACCACAATAAATATTACATGTTATAGCGGAAATTGCAGAAGACTTAAACAACAAAATTGCTTTTGGAATTTCTCAGTGAGGTTCATCTTAGCATCTCAGATTCAGACAAGCTAGAAATTTTTGGTCTGAATCTTTGTTTTACAGTGTGCTGTCCTGTGACACCAGGAAAGCTAGGAAGTGTCTGTGAGGTCTTTTCTTCATTGTAAGACAGGAAACAATCATGAAGACCAATCATGTGCATGTCAAATATTCAACACCTCTGATGCTTCATGACACCAAATGCACACTGCATCACTGTTACTGTCCCTATAGAAGTATCTTCATTTTGTAATTTCATGCTGATTACCAGAATTGTGGCAGAGAGTTGTGATTAGATAAGCTTGAGCTATTTCCAAACTTATAAGTTATATCATTAAATAATGAAGGTCTGATGCCTTTGATGAATTTTCACATATTGACACGTGTGTGTGTGTCTATTTTTAAGTGTGGGCAAGGTCATGTGCACGTAGGTGCAGGTGCATGTGGAGGCAAGGAGACAACATCAGGTGTCTTCCTCAATCACTCTCCACTTTATTATTTATTTATTTTTTTAATTTTTAGAAAAACTTTATTGAGAATTTCATACATGAATATAAAGTGTTTTGATCAAATCCATGCCCACTCCCCCTCCTCTAGCAGTCGCCCCTCTGAAGAGGTAACCCTAAAATCTTTTAAGGATTAGGTACATGCTCCCAAATACTTTTGACATTTTTGGCCTTGGAACAGAGTATGTTGCTAACAGATGCAAGGACATTTTGACTTTTAGCCAAGAAACTGGCTACATTTCTTTGGGGGTCTTTTTACCCTAACTGCCTAGCCAATCCCTACCTCCTATTCTTATCACACCATCCTCTGAAGGCGTTACCCAAATTGCCAATAGGGAATAGGGACGCCGACCACTCTGGCTTCTTCCATGCTGAACAGGGACACAGTATGAGGCAATTGGAGTACCTCTTCAGTGGATCCATCTAAAAGACTCCCACATTGCATAACCCTTGTCTCTAAGGGAAGAAGAAAGTCCCTGAATCATGATTAGGAGATGTAAAGGAGAAGGAAAGGCAAGAGTAATTAGCATTACAAGGAGATGTGAAGGAGAAGGAAAGGCAAGAATAATTAGCATTACAAGTTCTAGACAGGGAACTAGAAAAAAGTCAGAACAGGGAAATTTTCAAATGTTCATATGAGAGTCCATTGGAGTTTCTTGACAAGGGCTTCCAAAAGCATCACTCTATTGGGTTCTTCCTCATTTTTCTTTTGTCTTCCAAGGCTGGACTAGTTGGCTGTGAAGAGTGGCTGGATACTCAGGTGAGGGTCCAGTGACCCTACTTGGCACTCCTTTAATGAATGGGCACAACCGTGAGCAAGCCCAATTGTGACTATGTTTAGTGATCAGGCTCAGCTGAAGTCATGATGATGGTAGTTATTTCATGTAGAAGGGACTGCTGTATAGCATCTTCTTATTAAAAGGACCTGGAATTTAAAAGCATTTGGTGCTAGGAGCCACATATGAGGGAGAACATATGTCGTTTGTTTTTCTGAGTCTGTGTTACTTCACTAACAGTTTATAACAGTTTCTAGATCCATCTATTTACCTGCAAATTTCATTATTTCATCTTTCTTTACTGCTGAATAGAACTCCATTGTGTAAATATACCACATTTTTCTTAACCATTTGTCAGTAGAGGAAGACTTAAGTTGCTTCCATCTCTTAGCTATTGTGAAAAGAGCAGCAACAAACATGGTTGTACAAGTGCTCTTTTCAATTTATTTTTTTGAGAGAAGGCCTGTCTTGGGCCAGAAGATCACTTATTGGTGAGACTCACTGGCCAGGAAGCTTTAGGGATCCTCCTGTCTCCATCTCCTCAGAACTGGAATTACTGGTGTGCATCACCACACCTTGCTTTTTATGTGGGTGCTGGGCATCTGAGCTCAGGTCTTCATGTTTGTGTCACATGCACTTTACCAACTGAGTCATCACCCAGCCCCTGTTCTTGTTATTCTTGTTAAGTAGAATTTTATATAAAATCATATAAGTAATTTGGTATTGTTAAATTTAAATGATGAAAGTAATTAATCTCAAATTGTTAATCTATATACTAGAACAAATAAAATATTTTTGGTGTTTTGGGAGATTTTCATTTAAAGCAAAGTCATTGTGTCTTTTTTGGCATTAGCAATTTATCAACTATATATGCTATTATACCTTGCAGTAAAATACAGAAAAAATTGCTATGTGTGGCTGTTTTCATTTTCGTGATCTAGATTTTAGAATGGCTCTCTTAGATCAATTACTTTTTCTTATTATTGATTTGTTTACAAGATGGTTGATAACAAGAAATTCTGACCTTTGTTATTTCAGTAAGGATAATTTCTGCCACATCTTTTTCAGGATTAAACTTTCAAGATCTCGTGCCTTTTGATTAACCCTAAGAACTGGAAACTTTGTGGCCTCATTTTAGTAGGTACTGATAATATTTTTTGGTTAAAAATTGCAATCAAGCTCAAGTTCTACCTGAAGGTTTTCTTGGGGTTAGTAGTATCCCAAGTGATGATCTACAGGGCTCCCTGTCTTTTCAATGACTATTTATAGTACTCTGGTGACATGTATGAAATTATTTCCATCACCAAAAAAATTATCTTTGTGGAAAGGATAAATGCTTTGAATTTCAAATGTTTATATATTTTGAACTTTCAATAAAGGCATGTGTTTTTCATTTTGTTCTGAAATCCTGTTTATTTTCTGAGCTTTAGCAATAATTATAGGTTCATTCTGAGCAGCTCATCAAATATTGGGAAGAGGACAATAGAGTGTAGAATAACGGAGCCCAGAATTGCATTCAAAGCTAATCATTTTGATTTTGTTTTATACAATGCAAAATACTTAGGTGGGTTCAATGTATTAATTCTTTTCTTAACATGGGAAACTTTAAAACATAAATATCTGTCAATACGAAACTGACACTTACACTTGCTGTCTCTCATTCTGTTGGAAAGAAAGCTGCTTAGATCTACAGGAAATAAGAGCAAGCAAACACATTTCTCATAGTACATTAATAATGAAGGGAGAGATATAGTTACCACATTGTAAATTACACAGTAAGTCTCAGGTGATTTATTTAGTACCTTAAACACCCAGGAAATGTAACTAGTGGCAGCAATTTGTAATTCATATTAATTGCATGTTCCAGCCACATCTGAAGTAAAATATATTAGGAATGGATTATTTCTAATTTTCTTTTGAATCGTGTATTTTAATTTCTTTTATGTTTCCTTAATCTTTTCAGCAGTGTTTAAGAATTTGGAGGATGCTGATGAAAGCATTTTCTCTGATTAATTACATTTTGGCTTTCAACTGTTGTATTTTATTTTAAAATCAAGTGCACACACATTGTCTGGATTGCAGGAGCATCTGCTCTCCCCAGTCTGCAAATATTTATATAAATCTAACTGCTGCCCATTCCCTCCAAGTTCTCACTGCTTAGCTACTATTGATTGCATCTCCTCATTAAGCTATCTTCAGGATACTGAGACATAAATAAAACAGAGACCTTTCCTACATTTTAGGGATATTTGTATGTATGGCTCTTCATTTAGCACCTGCTATTACATTCTTAGAATTCATTCTGAAACATGAGGTTTCCTTTACTTCTTCTTTCTTTAATTAAAAATCAGATTTTATGAAGCTGCAAACTCTTTTGGGCATAATGGGTAGGCTCTTATAAAGAGAATATACTGTTTTGTCAATGCTCTATAAAATCAATATACAAATTTAGTATTCATTAGGAAATTTAAAGTAGTATATGAATGCTGCCTATCTCCTGTATTTATTTTATTTTTATCTTCAACATTTGTTCCTTTCCTTTAAAAGTGCATCTGTGGACTCTGAAGATATTTAAAGGTATAGTTTTGCCACAGGGATGGAGCAGTAATACTTTATGACTGTCCTTCCCCTGGCTTTCTTTAGCTAATTGTAGCTTTCACAGAGGGACAGTACTTTAATCTGGGGCTTTAGCTTTATTTCATGCTTTGATACAGAAGGAGAGACATCTATTTGACTTCTTTGTACAAATTGTCCTTTGACCATGGAGATTCTGTGGACTGAATGAATTTTTTCTATTGCAAATTTCTAAGACTGTGGATTTCTGTTCTTGCAGCTTTATGTAATTATGTTCAAAGGGGTTTGAATTAAAATGGAACAGATGTGCCCATCTTTAATTATGGTGTAACAAATTGTGTTACTGTAAAGCTTTATTAAGTGAAACACTCATCTTTATGCAATAATGGGTCAGATGGCTTCAAAATGCTATCAGTGAGCACAGTACTGCCTACTGCACTTAGATTTCAAAAGGACAGCTCAAACTCAGGGTGTGTGCATGGAGCCAGAGGAAATGGTCCAAAATGCACATATTTCAAGTGGAGTAAAAATAATTATTATAAACATACGATGAATCTTAATATTTGTGTAAGACAAAAATATTTGACATCACAAGTGTTTTGAAAGGAAAGAAAAGTGAGAATCTTGATTTTTCAAAGTGAATTATTTGTAGGGCTATCCTGAAAACTTTTATACATATTCTTTGTATAAGCACTCCCTTATTCAGTGCTCAGGAAAGGTTCTTTTATGCATCACTTGTGGTCTTCTTTTAGTATCAGCTGGAAACTTCTTACAGCAAGGAGAACAACAACCCCCTCAGACCCACACAGCCCCCCCAACCCCATAAAATACAACAAACAAAAAACAAACACAAAGTTGGATAGGTACTAGTTTTGTGACATTAGTCCCACCCCACTGTTTCACTTCTGTCACTTGTACTCTGTGTTTTAATGCTTCTAGACTTCAGCAGCTCTTAACATCTTTCCATCCTCCTAACCTAATCAGTCACCAACTAATTATTACCTTTGCTCTTAGGTTATTTTTTCTTCAACTTCTCTTTCTGTTCTATTTTCAACTCCACACTGAGAATCCACTACCTCATACACCTGCTATTGCGTTGAGGCTTTTTTGGTGTGTGTGTGTGATGCACATGGAGGTGTGTGTGTGGAGGGAAGAGGTTGATGTTGGATGTCTTCCTCGACTTGGGCCAGTTTGTAATCATGTTTTCTTGACTTGTTTTTCTTCTCTTTCCATTCATTTCTTCCATTGAGTCCCAATTTAACAATATTTTTTAAAATAGTGTAATTGATTCAAGTTGTTTATTATGCAAGGTTGTTACTTTTTGATCTAGTCTCAGGATAGGCCACCTCATCTAAACCATCTTCTTACTACCCAATGAAGTGGTGATGTAATCTTTTCATGAAGTTCCTTTACTCCTAGGAACTAAATGCAGCTTCTTCTGAGCAGTCCTCTTCACTGCACTCCAGCCGAAGGCCCTCCATCTCCCCTGTCTCCATCTCATGCCTTTTCTCTAGTCTAGGATGCTCATAACTGTGCCTTTATTAAGAAACCCTTTCTCCTTGTTGAAATACCAGACTTTTTATGGTACTTCTTTTTCACTCAGATTTGACAATTCAGTTTTGGTTTACATTCAATTTTCCAGAGTATTGCCTGTTTGTGGAGCTCTGCATTTTCTTGTGAAGCCAAGACTTATATACATATAGTGGCTTCAGTGTAATTGTAAATAGGTAGAATAATTTATATACTGTATTTGAGGGATTTAATTGCTAGAACTGTATTATTGATTTTTAGGATAAGCAGAGAACAGAAAGCTGAGCCGGGGGAAAAATAATTAGAAATAAATGTTTTATTTTATTTCAATGCCCATAAAATTTTCAATATTAAGGAATGAATATACTAAATTTAAAGATGAGGGAGAAAAAAACCCTAAACTTGAGATGGTTGTAATAAACAGCACATGTTGAAAGAGAATCTCTCCAGACCATACCCTTTCATACCTATTTCACCCTACAGATGAGTTACCATATGAACCAAAATTAGCATGAAGAAGTTCTGTAGGACATTGAGAACCTAAAGCAGTAGATGTCAAAACAGAAGACATAGATATGCCGGGAGCCCTTGTGAATATATTTCTTCAGTATCCAAGGCTGCTGACTTTTCATCAGCGTCCTTTGGAGTCACTGTTTCCAGAGTCTATCTATACTTCCATAACTGTTTATGATGCTCATGCTAGAAGTTTTGTCCCAAGCCCTGGGTATCCATTTATATAGCACTAAGACCTTCAGTCTTTCTGTTAGTCTCCACAATATAACAATTTATTACATTGCTTCTACAAATGGACTTGTTTGTCATAAAACCAATGGTTGGTATTGCATTGTTAAACTCAAGAAATAAGTTATTGAATATACATCAGTTTTCTATGATTCCATTTTTTCACTATTTCATTCATGGTCTCTCTTTCCACCTGGCTGTTTAAGTATATGCACACATAAAACTAACATTGATGAAGGAAATTTTGTTCCAATGTCTTCTTCACTTGATCCCTAAACAAAGAAATTGAGAAATTTGGAAAATTGGCTTTAACTCTTTTTTCTTTGTTTTTTGAGTTCCCTTTTTGTATAATGGGAACTTAACTCATAATTGAGCATGCTTGTTACAAGCAA
Organism: Nannospalax galili; assembly: GCF_000622305.1. Classification (NCBI taxonomy): domain Eukaryota; kingdom Metazoa; phylum Chordata; class Mammalia; order Rodentia; family Spalacidae; genus Nannospalax; species Nannospalax galili. Next base: position 8,899,954 of record NW_008337147.1, read on the forward strand.
AGGATGGCAGGGCTGTGTGAAATATACATCTGAGGTTTTTAAAAGATATAAAAGATTTTATACTTTATAATTTGATTCTTTGACTTTTTTACAAAAGTTTATTAAATCTTAAAGTGATTTCTTAGACTCATCTAATCTTTCACTTTGTAAATGGAGAAGTAGACCAAACAGGTCCACTCTTAGTTCCATACACATTTATAAGGAAAGATTCAAATAAGAAATCTGCTGGTGGATAATTTATTACTTTATTCAATCTTACATTGATACATACAAATAACTCATCCTAAACTTGTTCCAGAAATTTAGAACAAATTATAATAAATTTTATAAAGAACAGATTCTATTGAGTCAAGTTAGTGTATCCAGACATCCCTAAAGTTTATCCACTGTGGTCTAGTCATCTATCTAGGATCTCCTTTAAAGAATATCAACTCTCCTTCACCCAGCAGGTTGGAGTCCACTGTCCATTTCCCCAGTTCTGAGCTGGGTTTTTGCCTGATTGAGTTTGTATGGGTCTTGTGCATGCTGTCACCATTGCTGTAAGCTCATAGGAGCAAGATCCCAAGAGCCGGTGATGTTCTGTTTCTATATGGTCCTGCACCTCCTCTTCTGGCCCTATGACAGAATGTATGAAATCTAGTGGGGAGGCTATGGCAGATGCAGATGGGGGAATAAAGATGATTAAGATATTTTGTATGAACTGTGCAAAACTCAATAAAAATATATATTAAAATACAATAAATTTTTTAAAAGAATAGATTCTAATAAATTCTATCCTACTTCAGGTTAATTTTCCTTCAGGTTTCTTATAAAATAATTAATGAGACATGAGTTTAAACTTCTCTATTCCATCTTTTTAAGAAGTACTGTGTTTATCATTTGTATAGAAACCACTTCTTTATGCTAGGGAAAGTATTTAGGTGGGAAAAGTTCAAGAATTTATTGCCTAGTCTCTCAGTCCTATACAGGTCCCTGATCTGCAAAGGCCTTCATCATTTATTCACTCGACAAACTTACACTCAGTCACCTGCTACTTTGTATTCAAATGGTGATAGGAAAAATGAAATGAACATAAAAAGACTTCTACAATCGTCACTAGGATTAGCTATAGTTTTAAGTTTATAGTTCTAAGGTGTGGTATATTTGTCTAAGGTGAAATATTTGTCCACCATTAGAAATTATCATTCTATATGGGTTTATTACTTGCTCATCATAGTTTACTTCTTGTGTCTGATTCTGTACAACTTTTGTTGTCATGCCATGGAGGCATTTGTTCAAGAAGGACCTTCTGCCAGCCAGCCTGGACAAGTGAGAGACCATGATAAACAGAGCCATTCTCCCAGCCAGCGTTAGACAAGATGAGAACATTAATCCACTGAGATGTGGGGAGGTTATTATATAATAAACTTTAGAGATCTTATTTCCCATAATGTAAAATGTGGGTAACATATGATTTACCACGGAGGTGGCTCTGATAATTAAATTGGCTGCACAATGAGCATTCAAGGAAATATTGGAATTACTACTAGTGTTTTCTAAATCTGTATGTGATATAGAGCAGGTGATAATGAGACAATAGCTTCATTGAAATGAACAGAATCTTGAAAGCTGGGGAGCTGGGTAGTTAGTGAATTGTAAGACATTCATGTCAGGCAGAAGCCTGGTGGCTGTGTTTGGTGAGGAGGTGTTGGCACGGAACACAGGTGGTTGTAAGACGTGATGCTAAAGAAAGTAGGCAAGAACTGAAGGGAAGTGCTGCTAATGATCATCCCAATTGCAGTGGGGAAACATTATGTGTTGAAGATCAAACTGACATTTTGGGAAGATTAGCAAAGCAGCAGTCTAGAAAAGGATTAAAAGGAACATGACCCGGGTGTGGTGGTGCACACCTTTAATCCCAGCACCCAGGAGGCAGAGGCAGGCGGACCTCTGAGTTCAAGGCCAGCCTGGTCTACATAGTGAGTTCCAGGACAGCTGGGGCTACAGGGAGACCCTGTCTCAAAAAAGAAAAAAAACAAAAAAAAAAAAGAAAGAAACATGAGATTGGACCTGAATTCTCTATAAACATATGGCTAATATATGCCTGGTAAGAAGTAGGGGATATTTATTTTACAGACTATATTGAAGTCATGGGTATGTGTAATTCACAGCAAGGTTTTTTGTTCTCATTTTTGGTTAGGGCTAGAATGGAAGCACAGGTACCCCTATCATTTCAACTGCAAGAAGAAAACTGTTCTTGGGGAGAATATACAGATCAGGGACAGGAGTTAGGCAGGAAACCAGGAACATTGCTTATCATGGATACCTAAGTAGGGCAGAATGTGGGAGGGGATGACCCACACTAGGCATGGCAGAAGGACAAAGCAAGAAGCTTTCTTGAGTCTTTATGCCAGTAATTAGGAAAGCACTACTGATTTATGTGGAATGATTTTTGGTAGGTTGGTGGAGGATAAAGGCAGATTGGAAAATAATTGTGAAAAGGTGATTATAGCAGAGCAAGTAAATGTCGACTATAATTTCTAAAATGTTGACTGACTGTATCAGGAACAAAAACGGGTTCACAGCATTACACAGGGAACAAGTTGTACCTATGTATGCCTGAGCTGTCCCTCTGAAGCCCAGGAAAATGAAGCATCTGACCAGGGTCAGGACTTTAAAAGAACCTCTCTGGTCCCTTGGCCATTTCTGTACCCATTGCATTGATGGGAAAGACCCTGCTCAATGACTAGGGTCTTTGGGTCCAGATGTCTCTGATTACATTTCTGGAAGCTCCGGGAGCTCTGATAAATTTTGTCATTTGCATTGCTCCTCTAACATAACTTTTAAAAATGTTTTTTAATTTCCTTCATTTCTTTAGCTCATGAGTTTAGAAGTGTGTTACATTTTAAGTATTTGATGACTTTCCAGATATCTTTCATTTATCAGTTTCTAATTTAATTCATTTGTGGTCAAAGAACATTCATTTTCATGAGTTATGGAGACTTGTTTTATGGCTAGACTATGATTTGTTTTGGCAACCCTGATGCTTGAAAAGAATGTGTAGTGTGATGGTAGGTAGGGTGTTTCATAAATATTCTTTCACACATTTGTAATTACATTACTTGAAGTTTTCCATAGTTAAATTATACTGTGTAGTTTTTACATTATTTTTCTGTTTCATTTTTAATATTTTCATAATTATGTTCTCAGATTACTAGTTTTATTTTTTACAATGCCTAATCTACTGATGATCTCATTTAGGATATTTTTTAATCTCCCTAAATTAGACTTGGGTTTAATTTTTTATATCTTCTTATCTATAGTTCACAATACAAGTATAAGAATTTTATTGATCTCTACTAATTCTAACATACTTGAGTTCCCTCTGGCTCGGTTTTATTTTACTTACTCTTTTCATGGGGGCATGTTTTTGTGTGTTTGGTAGTTTTGATTTGCATGTTTGACTGGATGCCTTTTGTTGGGAATTTACTTTTTCAGTGCTAGAGACGCTTCATGCTCCTGTAAGTATTCCTGAACTTCATTCCAGCATTTATTTAAATGACTTGGGAATTGCTTCTTTTGATTTTTCCTTTCATGGCTTATTCCCTGGGGCCATTTTAGAACTCAGTCTATGATTAATTTTTCTTCATTGCTGAGACAGACTCCCGAGCATTCAAGTCCATTACTTGTGAACGTATTCTCAGTCACCTGGGGAAGATTCCCTTCCTGATTCTGTGTTAGTGACAGGTGCCTTCCTGAGGTTTGATCCCTGGCTTTGGTAGTTTCCTCACACATACACATATGTTTCTCTGCACAGTATCTGAAGAGATCCTCTGAAGACATTTGGGGTTCTGCTGTACATTTCCTTTTCCTCTGACACTGTCCTGTGGACTCTGACAGCCACATTCTCCTGCACCCTCAGCTCTGCTTCCTTGACTCAGGGGGACTCTGGGCTTCTCCAGGCATCTCCTTCCCTGAGCTGAGAGCTATCTCTGGGCAGTACACTAAAGAATTTGTATGGCTCACCTCATCTTTTGGGGACCACTGCCATTTATTAACTGGTGTGCAGGGTCTTAAACTATGTTGTTTTATATCCTCTTTTTCTTCTTTTTTATTTTTGTTTAGGGAAGGTATTTCTTCTGGTGGGATAATAAATCTTATAACTGCTACTACATCGTGAGTAGAATCAGAAGGTTCTACTAGCTTGATTTATAACGTTTAGATGTTAAAGACACTATACGTAGGTTCCTACTTATACTTTTTCTGTGGGCTCAGCCAAATGTTTCAGAGGACCTGGGAAAATCTGAGATGAGAATGTGAAAATACAAGAGAAGAAAAGGAAAACTGATGTAAATAAAGTCTTTAAAAATAGAGATTTCATATTAGCAGGTTATAAAATCAATATACAAAAATCAGTAGCCTTTCTATATACCAATAACAAGCAACTGGAGAAAGAATACAGGGAAATGCTCCCATTTACAATTGCTGCAAAAAATTAAAATATCTTGGAATAAATATGGTGAAAGACACCAAAGAGCTCTACAATGAAAATTTTAAATCATTAAAGGAAGAGATTGAGGAAGACACCAGGAGATGGAAGGACCTCTCACGTTCATGGATTAGAATAATTAATATTGTTAAA
>NW_008337147.1:8904673-8924476 GCF_000622305.1 Nannospalax galili
TGGAGGCACAAAAGATCCCAGATAGCCATAGCAACCCTCAGCACAAAGAGCAACGCTGGGGGGATTACTATACCATATCTCAAAGTATACTACAGAGCCATAGTCATAAAAACAGCATGGTACTGCTACAAAAATAGACATAGATCAATGGAACATCATTGAATACCCAAACCCAAGTACACACAATTTCAGCCACTTGATATTTGATGAAGGTGCCAAGAATACACAGTGGAGAAAAAACAGCATCTTCTACAAATGGTGCTGGCAAAACTGGATCTCCACCTGTAGAAGAATAAAACTAGATCCTTATCTTTCACCTTGCACGAAAGTCAACTTCAAATGGATCAAAGACCTCAATGTGAAACTAGAAACCCTGAAACTATTAGAAGGAAATATTGGCAGTAACTTACAAGATATAGGTATAGGAAAGGATTTTCTAAATCGGACAGCACCAATAGCCCAGGAAACAAGGGCAAGAATCAATAAGTGGGACGTCATTAAACTAAAAAGCTTCTGTACAGCAAAAGAAACAATAAAAAAAGTGAAGAGAAAACCCACAGAATGGGAAAAAAATCTTCACAAGTGACACATCTGACCAAGCTTTAACATTCAGAATATATAAAGAACTCAAAAAACAAAGAAGCTAGAAACCAAATGACCCAATTAAAAGATGGGCTAAAGATCTAAACAGAACATCATTAGCAATTAGGGAAATGCAAATGAAAACCACCCTAAGGTTTCACCTTACCCCAATCAGACTGGCTAGGATTAAGAGAACAAATAATATGAAATGCTGGCAAGGATGGGGAGAAAGGGGAACGCTTGTTCACTGCTGGTGGGATTGAAAACTCATGCAGCCTCTATGGAAAACAGTGTGAAGAATTCTTAAAAATTAAAAATGAACCTGCCATATGTGGTTATACCACTCCTTGGCATATACACAAAGGACTCATCCTATTGTAGAGACACTTGTACAACCATGTTTGTTGCTGCTCTTTTCATAATAGTTAAGAGATGGAAGCAATCTAAGTGCCCCTCAACTGATGAATGGTTAACAAAAATGTGGTATATTTACACAATGGAGTTCTATTCAGCAGTAAAGAAAGATGAAATAATGAAATCTGCAGGTAAATGGATGGATCTAGAAACTGTTATCCTAAGTGAAGTAACAAAGACTCAGAAAAAAAACAAAACAACAACAACAACAAAAACCGATGTATATTCTCCCTCATATGTGGCTCCTAGCACCAAATCCTTTCAAATTCCAGGTCCTTTTAATAAAAAGATGCTATCCAGCAGTCCCTTCTACATGAAATAACTACCATCATCATGACTTCAGCTGAGCCTGATACCTAAACATAGTCACAATTGGACTTGTTGACGGTTGTGCTCATTCATTAAAGGAGTGCCAAGCAGGGTCACTGGACCCTCACCTGAATATCCAGCCACTCTTTCCATCCACTCTTTTAGCCAATTAGTCCAGCCTTGGAAGACAAAAGAAAAATGAGGAAGAACCCAACAGAGGGATGTTTTTGGAAGCCCTTGTCAAGAAACTCCAATGGACTCTCATATGAACATTTGAAAAATGTCCCGTGCTGACTTTTTTCTAGTTCCCTGTCTAGAACTTGTAATGCTAATTAATCTTGCCTTTATTTCTCCTTCACATCTCCCATTCATGATTCAAGGACTTTCTTCTCCCCTTAGAGACAAAAGTTATGCAATTTAGGAGTCTTTTAGATAGACCCACTGAAAGGGTACTCCAATTCCTCACCCGAGTCCCTGTTCAGCATGGAAGAAGCCAGAGCAGTAGGTGTCCCTATTCCCTATTGGCAATATGGGTAACCCCTTCAGGGGATGGTGTGATAAGAATTACCAGTAGGAATTGGCTTGGTAGTTATGGTAAAAAGACCCCAAAGAAATGTAGCCGGTTTCTTGGGTAAAAGTCAAAATGTCCTTGGGCCTGTTAGCAACATACTCTGTTACAAGGCCAAAAATGTCTAAAGTATTTGGAAGCATGTACCTAATCCTTAAAAGACTTTAGGGTTACCTCTTCAGAGGGGCGACTGTTGGAGGGAAGGGAGAGGGCATGGATTTGATCAAAACACCTTATATGCATATATGAAATTCTTAATAAAGTTTTTGAAAAATAAAAAATAAAGAAAAACTTTGAGGCAGGTGAAAAAAAGTAGAGATTTCTATCTTTTAATTTTTTTCACAGGATTTTTTTCAAGGATATTTGAATAACTTGGAAGAGATTGTGATATGCATGGTCAATACTTAGAAACATTGTTGGTATTTGACATTTGAGAGGCTCTTGGCAAACAGACACAACACAGCAGCTTCATAAGGTATTCAGTTCATGGCTGTGTTAATTGCTAGTGTTAAGTATTTTTCCATCATTTTCAAAAGTTTTGGTGTAGGGCAGAGATGTTTGGTTAGATTTATCTGTATCTTATATGGGGAAAAGAAAATAATGTAGTGCAGATTTTAGGCTGGCTATGGCAGAAATTAGAAGAAAATTAATAAATTCAGGAATAGATGAGTAAACAATAGGCAACATTTATTTAGAACCTACTGTGTGCAGTGTCCACACTGCTTACTCTTCTGAGTAACCTCATTATGTTTTATTCAAAATATATTAGGTTCTGACGAGTGTCCCCCAGGTTAAGCATAACTCCATTTTCTTTAGATGAGGAAATTGAGGACTTTGCCCAAATTTACACAGTTAGGAAGTGACTGATTGAGGATGTGGGTCCAAGCAGCTTGATTTAAGAGCCCACATACTTAACCACTGACCGTATTGCCAATGGGCTTAAAATGGAAATGGATTAAAACATGCAAGAAATCTGGAAGGACTGGGGGTTGCGGTCAGAAGGCAGGATATTAGTGCTGGAGATGCCAGACCAAGCTGCTTTGGGTGATGCTGGACTTACACGGGTGGCAAAACTGGAACCAAAGAAAATGTGACTAGAGCTGAGGTTATTCAAAATCTTCTTGGTAGTTTTCAGTGACTCATGGCCTAAATATTAAGACCCATGACAGTGGCTGAATCGGAGATAGAGGATGAGACTAATGAAATTTAATTTTTATAATTAGTCATTCTCCATGATGTGGTGTGAGTTGATACAGGACTGAATGAATTCATTCGTTTCCGACCAGACCAGACCAGCAGTGAGCAGGGCATTTATGGAAGACTCATCTGGATGGCTGAGGCTTGATTTTTTTTTTTTTTTTTTTGTGCAGACAAATAACAGGTGGTTGTTTCCTCCTTCCCACTTCTGATCCCCTTCTCCACCTTTAGGCCCTTCCCCTACCTGCTGACCCCTTCCTCTAGTTGTGATCCCTCCCCATGCTGATTGTGCCCCCACTTGTGCCCTTCTGCTTGCATTATTCATCTTTTCCACTCTCATGTCACACATGGACCCTCTCCACATCTTTTCTTTAAATCCCTCTCCCCTTCTTATCTCAAGGTCCCCTTTCTAGCTTTTTAACGTACACCCACAGTCACTCTGTGGAGGCTTTTGTATGGAAATGATCCTCTTTTCAGCTAGGGTTCTGCTGTCACTCATGTGATGGTAGTCCTGACTGGTTTCTGACTCTGAGATGGATGGAGGTTTACAGGGTGACTGCTCTGTGGTTAAGTCAAGTCACATTAAGTCACATTATTCTGTTATTGTAGGTTTGTCTGCTCATATTGGGGACACTCCCTGTAACTGGTTTGCTTTGTGGAATTCTCTGATAGGGACCCAGCCCCTCTACATATGGTTTCCTCTAGACCTTTAAAAAATCTAAGAAGCCAAAGAACATTCTCACTGAATACTTCATTTTATTGGGAAGGAAATGCTGTGAGGTCATCAGTCTGCCAGCACAGTAGGTGGAGACTCTCGCTTCTCTGCTGTTTCTTACTTGTCTACTCTCCTGAAGTAATTCAGGGATTTCCCTTGGGAAGCCATTGTTTGGGACCTACTGTCTTTGAGGCTTCTTTGTGTTCATTGATCTGATACCTCACTGATGGAAACTACAGTACTTTCTAGGAATAGACACAGTTGAAGATTCTTGAAATCATAGACTTCACCAGGATAGCTGTGGATTGATGTACCAAGGATTGTGGAATTCGTTGCTTGGTTGCTGGTTCAATACGTATGTAGGGATGACATGGATGACATCCATGAATGGATGACATCCTTTTTTGTATAATTAATGACAGTTTACTGTGTATGCTCTAGTGTGCATGTGTGCATGCATACGTGTATGTGTGTGTGTGCATGTGTGCGTGTGTGTGCGTGTGTGTTATGTGCGTGTGATTAAGACAACTAGGAGCTGGTGGGAGCTGGTTATCTCCTTCTACCATATGGGTCCTGGGGAATAGAACTCAGGTCATCTGGTTTGGTACAAGTACCTTTACCCATTGAGCCATCTCTCTGACCTCTAGTGTCACCTTAAAACATCATGCTTACATAATGCTTACAAATTCTACATAAAATTTATGTAAAACATCATGAGTTACATAAATTTTCTGAGGGAGAGTGGTACAATTATCAACCGAAGAATGGAAACCTTTATCAATTCCATGTTGTACTCCAGAGGAACAGAGTATGAAATTCAGTCCAACAATTCCTGTACTTTCACAGTATTCTTTTGATTCTGATTTTGTTTAATGTGGGTTTACTGCTCTGTATCAATTGTGACTCACTGGAAAATTAAAAAAATATCCTCAGAGGTCTAGTTTAATCCTCATTTTAAAGAGGTGTCACAGACACACCAACCTGTACCAGGTCACAGAGTTCCCACTGTGGCCAAGGCCTTGGTTAGGATGCATCAAAGCTCAGCATTGATGCTCTACCACTCGTGCAACATCCAGCCATTGCATGTGGAAATCATGCTGTCACCATGTTTTTTTACTGGGGTGATGCTGCCTGGGCATGAAATCCATCCACCCTTCTAGAAGTTAGAAGCCAACAAATTAGGGGCAAAAAAATCTTTGTTTTTTTAAAGCTATGTTTGGTGTTGCATGCCTTTGATCCTAGAAATCAGGAGGCAGAGGCAGGTGGATCTCTGTGTGATCAAGGCCACTCTGCTCTACATAGTGAATTTCAGGCCAGTTGGGACTGCAGGAAGACCCTGTCTCAGGAAAAAAATATTAAAAGTTTTCATGTTGGCAAGTCTTAAATCTTGGTTATTGAACAAGAGTTGAAGCTAAAAGCAAAATATTTCCTCTAATGATACTTCTGTGTCCATCCTCAACATATTTATATTTTCATATATAAAGTAATTGCAACTGGAGTGTTAAAGTGATCAACAGTTTTGAGGATTCTGACAAATAGGTGATGACTATACTGATATACTGAAGAGGGGATTAGACATCGATGCCAACAATGACAGCAACGCCAACAAGGTAAGAATGAAACAGATGAGTGGAGCTGAAAAAGGGAATCATTCTGAAATAGAGGTGTAGTGCTGTAAGGTATGTGACCTTTTCATGAATCTAGTTTGCACCCAAGGCCTTGCTGTTATGAAAAGTAGTGCTCAGGTTCATAAGAATATGAGAAGACATGAAACAGAAAAAAAAGAGTTAAATAGTTGCACTGAAGAAGCTGATGTTTCCTTTGAGAAAGTCACACTCAGCATCATTCACAATAGTGTGTGAATCTAGATATTGAAGAGTGAGGCTCAGTAGATGACCCAGGCAGCAGTGAATGTTTCCTGGAGAGGCATGAGTGGCTGTGTGGTGAGTTTTAGTTTTTGTGCTTTATTGAGTTTCAAAAGCTTTTGGAGGGGCTGGAGAGATGACTTAGCAGTTAAGACCAGTTGCTGCTCTTCCAGAGGACCCACCCACATGGTAGCTAACAACCATCAGTAACACTAATGCCCTCTTCTGTCCTCCCCAGGGCACCAGGCACTTAAATGGTGCACTTACATGTAGGCAAAACACTCATACACAAAAAATTTAAAAGATAAAATCTTCTTTAATAAAAGCTTTTGGAGATAGAAAATGCTGTAAGGAAACTCCACATAGCTTGTTTACATTTTCCTTATAGTCTGAAATCTGTATTTTTAGAAACGGCCTTTGACTTTGTTGCAAGCAGTGCTTTGGAAAGCAGATCCCGGAGTCTAATCAGGCTAATGTAAACTGTTGTACCAACAAAGCCCACACTGTCCATTTCCTCACTGGAGAACAAGCCATCCCATGCTGCTGAATGCTAATAACACGAAGCAGTTCTGTGTTATCTAAATGATTTGTTTGGTTTCATGGGCATATGATCTAGTGCTAATTGTAGAGGCTGGTTGCAGAAAGCTCACTTGGATAGCATTTATTAAAAATGCAAGTCCTTTAATGAATGGTAAGATGATAATATTTCATCTTTCTTCCAAGTAAACAACTTCTCTTCCAAGAATTTGAGTGATGGAGACAATGACCTTTCTATTACTTTTCAAGTCATAGAACTTTTCTGTTGTGAAAATGCATATACAAATATTTTGGAGAGCACAAATCTCTGAGGAATTATGGAGAGGGAAAAGTGATGAACTAAACAATATGGACTTCAAAATGGTATTATTAACATTTTTCTCTTAGAAACAAATTAGCTTCGCAATCTATGTTTAGAGGAATTCTAGTCTAAGGAAGAAAATTTCATTGTTAAAACTGTTTCTAGACAATTTGGGATGTGTGTGTTGTTTTCAGGTAAGAATCCATGCTTGAAAGCCTCCTGGCTTCCAGGCCCTGCTCTGGGTAGGACACAATAATGACCAGATAGTATGTCTGTCTTTAAGGTGGTATTGCTGCTGGGAGAGAGAGACAATGAAAAATGATAACTACAAACTATAGAATATCAAAGAGTGTCAAGTCCAAAGTAGAAAGTGAAATAGGGAAATAGTTTCGAAATGAGGGAAGCCAGGCACTGAAGAACTGTAGTCCCAGTTCCTGTGTTACTCGATGAAAAAGGATGAGTTAATCCCATGAGCTGATGATGTGGCAAGCCTGGGCAATGTAGTATTGACTGCATCTCAAACAAACAAGAAAATAGACAAAAACAATGGAGAGGCTGCTTCAGTTGGGCTGGTTAAGCAAAGACTGCTCAAAGAGGTTGTGTTTGAATTGAGGTCTGAATGATGAAAAGACACACAAATTAAGATCTGGGGGAAGAAGTCTTAGGAAGTGGTAATTGTCATCGAAAAGATCCTAGGTTAGAAAAGAAACAGCTTGAGGTTTTCATTTTTATTTTGAACAGGAAAGGAGGGTAGTATGATTTTTAAGACTGTTGAATCCTTTTCTTACAAAATTCAAGAGTTTCCCCCATCCTTTTTCTTATTTTCTTCCTGATGTATTTATGTGAGCCTTTGTTCGGTAGTCAGTGGAAGGTCAGTTCACTTTTTAGTGTAAAATTGATGCTAGGATCCATCAGGGCTTCCTCACTCCTGTTTAGAAGGTCAGTCAGTGACTACCTAAAGCCTCTCAGAAGTGAGATCAACTTCTCGGAAGCCCAACTGACCTCTCCTTATATGACTCCCAAATCCTTTAAGGTGCCATTCCTGAGGTAGTCACTGATAGTGGAATAGAATTCCCCTTAGGTAAATTATTGGATGTAACTACTCAGGGTCCAGCATAGTGACAAAAGATAAGACTGGAAAGATGTGAGGTGTGAGGCTAGTTATTAGAGGCAGAGATTAGACTGTGTAGAATCTTGTAGGATATTGATCTTGACTTCTACTATGTGTGAAGGAAAAATAAAATTTTGGATTTTAAAGTCTGTGTGTGTGTGTGTGTGAGAGAGAGAGAGAGAGACAGAGAGAGAGAGAGAGAGACAGACAGACAGAGACAGAGACAGACAGAGACAGAGAGATCCTGAAGAACACAATTATAAACAGTAGAAAATAAAACAGTAGTTTTAAAACACTAGAAATTGATTCCAAGCAGGCAAAGACTCGAGACAGATTTCCTGGTGAAATATGGCCACTGTGTTAAGTAAAAAGTGCAAATTTGTGGCTTTTGTTGTTGAAGACCTAAATGACCTAATTTCAGAGAAGAATCATTGGCTATCTAAGGGAAAATTCTAGAAGCAGGGATACTAAAACAAACAACAAATGAATGAACCAAACACCCTGAAATATAAAAATCTATCTATAAATGTTGCTCAGAGTTGTGAATGACCAGTATGTACGATGTGTTATAATCAATCAATCCAGAGAGCTTCACAAAAAAGCAGGGAGAAAGGCAAGCCAGGTCTGCTGGTGAAAGACAGGACCGCTTCTAGTGAGATGTTAGAGTTTGTCGGCCTTCAGTTGAACGAGTTCTATAGTCTGCACACAGCTTGGGTGGCAGAAAACAGAAGCCTATTAGGTTGATTTGTTAGAGGGCAGAATTATGGGATAGAAGACCAACTGGAAATTTACTGAGGTGTGGGGTGACTACAGACAAGAAACCACCAAAAGGGTGAGCCTCAAAATCTGAGTATAAACTCAGCTAAATTCCTTGGCAGATTCCTAAACAAAATAGGCAAGGAGGAGACCACCGGGGGCCAGGCTAAGAAAGCATTAACTGGAAGCCAAGAAAACTTGGCAGGGCTATCAGCCTCTCTCCACACTGTCAGGGAAATGAATGTTACTGTGAGTGCAGACAAGCTAGTCTCTTTCTAGAACCTAAATCCAGTGATCCTAAGAAAAAGAAAGACTTCGAAGTCTCTAAAGCAGACCATTGGCTATTGACTTGAATGTGTCTCTGCCAACTAGGAATTCTTATGTTGAAGGACAACTTCCAATAGGGCTTTGTTTTCAGTATTATTTTATAATGTCATCAAGAACTGAGGTTATTTGTTTTACTTCTTTCCATTTCATTTCCAAATGTGCTTATATTGACCTTTGATTTGTACCTGTTGAAGGTCAGTATTGAACTGGACTTTGGAAGATGGTACCAATTATTTCTAAAGAACTAGTTAAATTTAAGTGCAGTCATAAGGGGATGTTGATGTCACACAATTATTTTTGCTAGAAGATGAGATAGCAGAGAGCTAGTTCTTTCTTCCTCCTCTCACATGTGCAGAGAAAAGGCCATGTGAGGGTACATCAGAGGGCAGCCTTTGGCAAGCCGTGAAAAGAAAAAAAAACCTTCATCAGGAATCGAATCAGCCTGTATGGTCATCTTTGATTTCTAGCCAGCAGAACCAGGAAAATAAATTTCTATCATTTTAGCCACCCACTCTGCTGTTTTTTTTTGTTTGTTTGTTTTTTTTTTTTTTAATAATAGTCCAGGCACACTGCCTACTATGACAAGTTTGCAGGAAAAAAACAAACAAACAAACAAACAAACCAACAACAACAAAAAACTTGTTAGCTACAGAAAGAAAGTGAAAAGTGGATTCACATGCAGGAAGAAATCCTTAATGCAATCTGATTACAATTACCCAGGATGCTGTTAGCTCAGACATTAAAGGAGCTGTGGTGAGTATTCAACAAATCAAGGGAAAATGTGTTCAGATAAAACAATGTGTTTTTAATGACTGAACAGAGATGGAATTCTAACAATGAAACATAAACAAAAATTTACTCAGATGAAACTTGTTTGTGTGTGTGTGTATGTGTGTGTGTGTATGTGTGTGTGTGTGTGTATGTGTGTGTATGTGTGTGTGTGTATGTGTGGTGTGTATGTGTGTGTGTGTATGTGTGTGTGTATGTGTGTATGTGTGGTGTGTATGTGTGTGTGTGTATGTGTGGTGTGTATAAAGGAATGTATGTGAATGTGTGTGCATTTTGTGTATATGAATGTGAAGGCCAGATGTCAACCTTGGGTTTTGGTCCTTAGGCACTGTCCACCTTGGTTCTTCCCTTTTTCTGTTTTTTGATGAAGAGTCTCTCACTGGCCTGGAAATCACCAAATAGACCAGGCTGGCTGGGCAGCAAGCCCTAGGATCTGCCTCTCTGCCTCCCCAGCTCTGGGATTAAGCTTGTGTCATCATGTGTGATGTTTTCACGCGGATTCTGGGAAATGAACTCAGGTCCCAGTGCTTGCCTGGCAAACCAGTCACCAACTGAGTCATCTTCTTAGACTCTCAAATGGAATTTCTGAAATTGAAATATACAGTAGTTAAAAGCAAAACCTCCCTAGATGTGTTTAGTAACAGATTAGAGGGAGCAGAAAGATGAACCAGTTTGCTTGAGGATAGTTGGAGAAAGTCTTCAACTTGAAGAGCGAAAATTTTTACTTTTTATGAACTGAAGACAAACAAGCAAAGCTTCCTTAGAAAGTCATGGGAAATATCACATTCAATATGTGTGTGATTAAAATTAATAGAGAATAATAGAAAAATGACAAAATATTTCCAGAGATGATGCCAGGAATATTTGAGGATGAAAATTAACTTAGAGATACAGGAGAATCAGTGAATGACAATAAATATGAAGGAATGTCACATCTGTACATATCATAGTTGTTTTTACAATTATTAATTTTTTGTGCATGCATGTGTTTGGGCTTATGCATACCAATGTGCACCTGTGGAGACCAGAGGACAACTTGAGGGAGTCAGTTCTCTTCTTCCACCATGTGGGTTCCAGGGATTGAACTTAGGTCTTCAGCTTTGGGAGCAAGAACCTTTGCTTGCTGAGCCATTTTGCTGGCCCACACATCACAGCTAAAATTTGGAAATCAATGATAAAAGGGAACCACTTGAAAGCAACAAGAGTAAAATTCATTCACACAAGAGAGAATATGATATGATGATAAGCTGACTTCTTATCAGAAATAATGTAGGCCAGGAGACATACTCAAAATGTTGAAAGAACAGCCACAAAATAAAGATTTTTATATCTGGCCAAACTGTTAACAATTCTCTTTTCCACTACAAAATGAGAGAAGATTTACTTTACTGTTAAAGAGGTCTTCCAGGTTGAAAAGTGATCAACTATAAAAATAGGAATAAAGATGACCAGGTGTTGTAAGTGACTGTGAATATGTAAGTAGATATTTGCAGTTATCTCTTCCCAGTGTCTTTAAATCTATGGCTAGCTAGATGTAAAGCCTAATTTACAAAGTTACAGTTTTAGATTTACAATGTGTACATTTGACAATACAAATATAAAAGTTGAAGTAAGGTTAACTGAAACTACCATTATAAAGTTCCCACATATCAGCAAATAAACACTTAAACTGAAATAATTTAAGATTAATATTTTACTATGAGTGCCATCATTTAAAATGTAAAGGCCTGTAGCCAATAAAGAAAAAGAATAAATCACTTTGTTGAAATTAGCTCTTTAGGACTGGAGAGATGGCTTATTGGTTAAGAGCACTGGCTGCTCTTGCAGAGGACTCAGGTTTGGTTCCTGGCACCCACGTGGCAGCTAACAACCATCCATAACTCCAGTTCCAGGGGATCTGACACTCTCTTCTGGCCTCCATGGGCATGGCATACATGTTACACTTATATACATGCAGACAAAATACTCATATGCATACAGGCAGATCTTTGTGAGATCAAGGTCAGCCTTGTATACATAGTGAGTTCCAGACCAGCTGGGGCTACAGAGAAACCCTGCTTCAAAACAACTAATATATATACATGTATATTTATATATATTATATATACATAGATTATATAATAGTTGTTTAACACAAAAGAAGCCAAGATAAAAGAAAAAGGGAACATAACACACTTGAGACAAATTCTTGTAGATAATTATGTTAAATATGAATAGACTGTAGACAACAGAACTGTCACAAATGAAAACAAGACTTACATATCTTCTCTATACGAGATTCACTTTAAATATGTTTGTTAAAAGTAAAATTATAGAAAAATATTACATGAAGACAGTAAGCATGTAAAAGCTGGGATTGCTACATTAACATCAAATTAAACATGCTTAACAATTACTGCACAGACAAATATAGACATTTCATCTGACAAAAGGATCAATACAATAAGAAGATAGAACAATTATAATCATGAATTTCACTAATAAACATACTTTAAGGTAGAACTTCAAAGAATGATGGCTAAACAGAGTCGGAGGCTATACTGATCTTCAGTTATTGACAGAAAAAGTTTCTACACAGTTAGTAGGAGAAATTAATTGGTACTGTCAGCTAATTTGACCCTCATGATATTTTAGAAAACATCCTAGTTGACATCAGGAGAGTACATTTATTTTTCAAAATTCCATAGAACATTTTGCAAAATAGACCATCTTCAGGGCAATTAACATATTAATTTATTTGAAAGGATTGAAGTCATACAGTGACCTCTGACCACATTGGAACTAAATTAGGATGAATCTACAAATATATTCAAAACAAATTCAAGTAAGAACTTTCCCTTCTTTGGTCATCTCTCAAGCTAACATATTTTCCCTCATCCTTTTGTGACTAAGCTGACTGAAAAAGCCTCAGCATTTGACCTTCATGCCCACCTTGGACAGTGTTTCTGGCTTGTCCGAGGCTTTTCATTCTAAGGTTACCAGTAACTCCCAGCTTTTCAACTCTGCGGTTTCTCTCCATTCTTTCGTCACTCTGCATCAGTTAATGCTGGCATTCAGCCTTTCCTTTGGTAACTTTTTTTAACTTTGGCTTCTCTGACAGTGTCCTGATTTTTCTTCGTGTCTCTGAGTTCCTGGTTTTGGTCTCAATCATGGAGTAGGTTGCTTCTTCTACAAAGAGGTGTTCCTCAGGAATTCCTTCTTTCATCCACTTTCCAATGGCAAGCTCACAGAGTATCTTTGTTTTAATCATTAATAATGTGCTGGTGGTTTATAAACTTTCAGTCTTGTCTTTTCTGCATAGCTCCAGGCCCTTCTTTCTGCTGATTTTTTTGGATTCCTCAATCTGAAGTTTTTGCCATAACCTCAAAGTCAATATTTTTGAAATGAAACCCATCATCTTTCTTCCCGAACATCTGCTTTTCACTATGCATCAGTGCCCTTCTACCTAGATTTTGGAACGTCACTATTTCTTGAGTGCTGTCTTTCCTCCATCTCCATATTAACATATTTGTTTTTTAATATTTTATTATTTTTACTTTATGTGTATGAGTGTATTGCCTGCATGTATGTGAGTGCACTCATGTCATGCAAATCCTATGCTGTGGAGGTCAGAAGAGGGCTTCGGATTCCCCTGGAACTGGAGTTAAGGACAGTTTGTAGCCTTCATGTGCGTGCTGGGAAACAAACCCAGGTCCTCTGCAAGAGCAGTCAGTGCTCTTAATTGCTGAGCCATCTCTCCAGCCCTTATTAACTTATTTGTTAAGTCCTGATTACTTTAGCTGTTTTTTTGTCTTCAAGACTCACTTGCTTGTCTACTTTCAGCAAATTATCTTGGATTTGGAATGATTTATCAGATTTGGAATGATTTAATCTGTATACCTACTTCTCTTTGCAGATTGTAATGTCATGCAGGACTGGGGATACATCTCAGTGGTAGAGTTTTTGCCTAGCATGTGTGAGACCTTGGGTTTGAACCCCAAAATTACAAAAAGAAGGAATTGAAAAAGAAAAAAAGTGGTGGCCAGATTTCAACTTTTTTCCACTCATTATGTGGCTACATTAATTTTCTTAACATGTAGTTCTTTTACTATTGCAAATGTCTCCAAAAATAGTTATGATGGAAAAGTGTTCTTAGTCATTACTATATGCTGTGCATCTTACTAAGTCCCTTGCTATTATTAGCCTTTCCCTAAATCCTGTATCATAGATATATTTTTAATTGTGTGTGTTTGTGGTATATGGGTGTATGTACACATATGTGTGCAGGTGTGCATGCTTTTGTGTGTGTGCATGTGGAGGACAGAGAGCAACATTAGGCATCTTCTCTTATCTCTTCTCTACCTTCTCATTTTAAGACAGTCTCTCACTGACCCTGAAATTTGCTGTTTCAGCTACATTGGATGACCAGCTCCCAAGATCCTCCTATCTCTGACTCCTGTTCCCAGATCCCAGCACTAGGGTTTTGCGTGGGTGCTAGGGATCCAAACTCAACAAGCACTACACCCACTGAGTCATTTCCACAACCCTGATAGATACTCTGAAAGTGTCTATTTTGTAGAAATGAAACCTGAAGCATAGTTTTAAAGCTGATGTTTCACATATCACATAATAATTACATATTATTGACTGCCATAGCCATAAATTGTGAAAGAACTTTTCAGCACCCACAAAGTGCCCACCTGTACATTTAACTCAGCTTACTGTTTATCCATTGTAAAGAAGTCAGCCTCAGGGTCTGGGAAGATGGCTCAGTAGATACAGTGCTTGCCATGAAGGCCTGAGGAGGAGAGTTGAATCCCCAGCACCTGGCAGGCATGGTGACCACATGTAATGCCAGCACTCAGGAGGCAGATATTTCCTGGAACCAGTTAGCTAGCCAGACTAGTAGAATCACCTTCAGGTTCAGAGGTGCCTGACCTCAATAAATAAAGTAGAACATGATCAAGGATGATATCCTACCTCCTTTGGACCTCTGCACACACATGCACACATGAGTATACACACACATGTGTGCATACACCTGCACCCACACACATGAACACACCACAACCACACACACACACACACACACACACACACACACACACACACACACACAAATTCAGCTTCCTCTTAAGCAAGATATCATTTCCATAACAGATTTGTATGCTAGTGATGTATATTTCCAATGTCTTACATATCCATAAAACACATGTCATTGATAGATCACTAAAAATAATATTGCATACCATATTTTAGGATACATTTCTCTTTCTAGCAAACTTAAAATTGCCTTTATATCCATTATATGATTTATCACATATACTGACTTATGGTTATTGAAACATCCCTGAATCTTTGAAATAAAACTAACTTGATCATGGTGGATGATCTTTTTATATGCCTGTATGAAGTTTGCAAATATATTATTGAGAATTTTTGAATCTATATTTGTTGGGGATATTGGCCTGCAGTTTTCTTGTTATGACTTTAACTAGTTTTGGTATTAGAGTGATAATAGCTTCATAGAAGGAGTTTGGGAGTTCTCCCTCCGTTTCTGTCTTTTTGAATAATTTAAGCAGCATTGGTTGTAATTCTTTGAAAATCTGGCAAAATTCTACTGTGAATTCATCTTGGCCCAAGCTTTTTTTAGACAGGAGGATTTCTATCACTGTTTCAATCTCCTTATTTGTTACAAGTCTCTCTAAGGTTTTGATCTCTTCTTGGTATAACTTTAGTGTTTTGATTGAATGTGGAAATTCATCCATTTCTTTTAGATTTTTCCAATTTAATAGTGTTCAGGTTTTTAAAGTATTCCCTTATAATGTTCTGGATACTTTGGTATCTGTTGTAATGTTTCCTTCTCTCTGATTTTGTTGATTTAGGTTTCTTCTTTTCTTCTTTTAACTAGCTGAGCTAAGGGTCTGTCTATCTTCTTTATCTTTTCAAAGAACCAGCTCTTAGATTCATTGATTCTTCATACCGTTTTCTCTGTATTTCATTGATTTCTGCTCTGACTTTTATTATTTTTTCTCATCTATTGTGTATGAGTTTGGTTTGTTCTTGTTTTTGCAGATTCTTCAGTTGTATCATTAAGTCATTTATTTGTTCTCTTTCTGATTTTCTGATTTTTTTCCATTTCTAATTGAATTTTTGTGAATTTCATACAATATATTTTGATTATATTTAGATCCTCTCCTGCATCTGAAGCTCCCTGATAGTGCCCCCCCATTCTGACATATGATTTGGCCTATTGAGCCACATTTCTGTCCCCAAATGTTCCTTGGTGTGAGTCCTTCCACAGGACCCTGGTCAACCTGGTATGGGTCTACCCATCCATTGGAACCTAGTTAACCTATCAAAGATTATACCCTTAAAAGGGACTGACCTATCTCCTTTCCAGCAGTCATTGGTTCCCAATATTTCCTCATGTAGGTCTGGGATTTCTTGCCTACTTCTCCACATGTTTGCTGGAATTTTGTTTGGCCTGAGCTAAGTGTTACTTGTCCATGCTGTCACCATATATGTGACAGCTCTGAGTTCATATGAATAACTGACCAGCTGTCAGTTTAGAAAACTGTTTCTTTGTGGTCATCCACCATCTCTGACTCTTACAATCTTTCTACCACATCTTCTGCAGTGATCCTTCAGCCATTGGAGGCAGAAATTTGATGTGTCCAATTCAGGGATAATCATTCTGCAGTCTCTTATTCTCTGCACTATGGGCAGTTGTGGGTTTCTGTGTTAATCACCATCTACTACATAAAGAAGCATATGTGGTGAGAGTTGAAAGATGCGTTAATCTATTGGCATGAAAATAAGTCATTAGAAGTCATTTTGATATTATATTTATTTATCAGAATAATAGTATTAGGCTTTCCTCTATGGCTGTCTAGTCACATTTTTCTAGGCCTGATATCAATGTCAGGTATGGACTCAGTCTTATGAAGTGAACCTCAAATACAATTAGAAAGTAATTGGTTGCTCCCATAATATTTGTACCACTATTGTACTGTAGGTCATATCTTTCCAGGCCAGTTGTTGGAGCACACAGGATTCTCAATACAGAAAGGTTGATTATTTTTTTCTTATAGTAGCATGCATAGCATCTTCCTGAACTATGAAAACTAGCCAATAGAGATGAAACTTTGAAATCATACCAGCTTAATTTATCCTTTTTTCTATGGCTCTTTTGTGTGGTGTCTTCAGCAATAGATTTTTGCCATAAATCTGGTGGTTAAGTAAGAGCAAGAGCAATGGCTGGCATTGTTTGAGGGTCTATGGGATCCCTGGCTACAACTTCAAAAGAGGGGAGTCTATCTCTTTCATTGGGCTTTTACATTACTAGCCTATGGCATTTAGTAGGGGCAATATCTCCCTATTATAGGGCAACTTTTTAAAATATCCTTTTATACTGTGTATATATATGCTTTAAGAAGCTTTTATAGTGGTAGGTTTCCATATGCCTTTTTCTAAATGCCTTTACTGTTTGTAATCCTTCCTCTGCCCTGCCCTCACATTCCCTACACTAATTAACATCCCATACTCTGTTATTTCCCTTTCCCCCTTTATATCACTCAATTCTATCTTCCCTCCCATGAAGCCCCCTACACTCACCCCCTGCCTGTTTGTTTCCTGACCTCTCTGAATTTTCCAAATGAAACATGGATACCTAAGAATTCAAAGCTAGCCTCCAGCCATGAGAGAGAATATATGATGTTTGTCTTTCTGGGTCTGGGTTACCTCACTTGGGATGGTTGTTTCCAGTTCTATCCATTTAACTAGGAACTTAATAATTTCATTTTTGACAGCTGAATATATTCTATTTTATAAATGTGCCACATTTATAAAATGAACATGTAGGTTGTTTCCATTTCCTGGCTATTGTGAAAAGAACAGCAATAAGCATGGATAAACAAGTATCTCTGTAGAAGGATACAAAGTTTCTTGGATAAATGCTGGAGTGTTTTGACTGTGTCATATATGAGATGAATTTCTAGCTTCTTGAGGAATCTCCACACTGATTTCTACATGGCTACACCAGTTTTCACTCCCACCAGCATTAGTCTTTTGTTTTTGTTTGTTTGAGCTCTGAGCCATTGCTGAATAGGGTAAGATGAAATCTCAAAGTGGTTTTAATTTGCATTTCTCTGGTCTAAAGATGTTGAACATTTTTTAAAAAGTATTTCTCATCCATTTGCATTTCATCTTCATTCAGGGAGTTCGAAAGCTCTGTATTCAGCCCCATGACCCATTTTTAATTTTTAAAAAAAACTTATTTTTTTTTATGTATATGAGAGATTGGCCTATAGTTTATTCTTTTTTTAATGGGTCTTTGTCTAGTTTTGGTAACAATGACTTCATAGAAATAATTTTAGTGTTCTTTTTCTATTTTCTGGAATAATTTAAGGATTATGGTATTAGTTTTTCTTTGAAGGCCTGGTAGAATTCTGCACTGCACTGGTCCTGGGTTCTGTTTAATTGGGAGCTTTTTAGTTACTGTGTCAACCTCATTGGTTGTTCTGGGTCTATTAAATTATTTTTATCATTTTGATTTAACTTTGGTAGGACATACATATCTAGAAATTTATCCATTTCTTTCAGATTTTTCAGTTTTCTGGAATATAAGGTTTAAAAATTTTTTTAAACAAGTTTTTTTATATTTTTATTTCATTTATTATTTTTATTTTATGTGTATATTCATATTGCCAGCATGTATGTGAGTGCACCCATGTCGTACAGTGCCTCGGAGGTCAGAGGTCAGAAGAGTTCTTTGGATTCCACTGGAACTGGAGTTAAGGACAGTTTGTATCCACCATGTGGGTGCTGGGAATTGAACCCAGATCCTCTGTAAGAGCAGTCAGTGCTCTTAACCTGCTGAGCTATCTCTCCAGCCTGGGATTTTTAATTTTTAATTTTTTCTTTTTGGTCTTTTTGAGACAGGGTCTCCCTATAGCCCCAGGTGGCCTGGAACTCGCTGTGTAGACCAGGCTGGACTTGAGCTCACAGAAATCTGCCTGCCTAGGCCTCCCAAGTGCTGAGATTAAAGGTGTGTGCCACCACGCTTGGCTTATTTTTAATTTTTAAATATGTTTTCAACTGAATTTTGTGTATTTCTTACACAACAAATATTTTAGTCCTCTTTATACCCCCTTCCCTATCAGTACCCTCCCATAGTCCCTTCCTAGTGGATTTTATTCATTTCTATCAGTTATGATAAGACCTACTGAGTCAAATTAATGTCCCCTGATGTCCCTCAGTGCAAGTTCATCAACTTGGGTCTACTCAGCCTACCTAGAGTCACTCCCTTAAAGAAGATAAACTATTCCTCACCCAGAAGGAATCAGTTGCCCAAGAGTACTTCAGCTGAGACTGGGGTCTGCTGCCCATTTTCACAGTTCTATGCTAAGTTTTTGTTTGCATGAGTCTTGTTCTTTTATGACTTATAGGACTTGGGTCCAAGCTCTTCTGACTTTCATAGCTGTGTCTCCAAAGGGCCTGGTTCCTCCGAGGGGAGGGGCAGAGAATTGACAGCAGTTAGCCATGGAGGGAGGGGCTTTTGATGCCATTTTGGACAGAAGCAGCACAGCCCAGCATGTGCCAGAAAAGATGGCCCTGGTCGCAAGACGGGCATTTATAGACCTGGGGTGAGACTGTGGACCCATGATGTATGGGCAAAGGCCGACAGGGATCCCCGGACTAAGCCCAGCAAAGCTGTGTGCTGGGTGTCGGATGTTCATTTCTTTGTAAGTTTCTCCTCTCCCCACCAAAGATATAAACTACGAAAATTCAGATAAAAATGTGCTATATGGTTTTTTGACTCCCCAAGCCACATTCACCCTTCCATCTCCCCCGCTGTTCTCTACTCCTAGTTTGGGCCCTGCGCCATTCCTAGTCTTGGGGCCCCAGACACCTGGGGAACCAATACTGCTTCCTGATCCTTTTCACCTAGAACAACTCAGTGCCTTTCTTGGGCCCCAGGAGCACAGCTTCTGGACCTGGCCCCGCCTTTACCTCTCTCTGCTTCCCGGGACCTGCACCACTGACTAACTTTCCCAGCCTGCACTCCCATCCTCAGACCTCTTGGGGTAAGTCCACAGCACAGCCCTCTGCGCTTTGACTCCCTAAGCCACATTCACCCATCCATCTCCCCCACTGTTCTCTACTCCTAGTTTGGGCCCTGCGCCATTCCTAGTCTTGGGGCCCCAGACACCTGGAAACCAATACTGCTTCCTGATCCTTTTCACCCAGAACAGCTCAGTGCCTTTCTTGGGACCCAGGAGCACCGCTTCTGGACCTGGCCCCGCCCTCACCTCTCTCTGCTTCCCAGGACCTGCACCACAAGCTAACTCT
>NW_008337147.1:8928783-8929825 GCF_000622305.1 Nannospalax galili
TATGTGGATCCTAGGATCAGACTCTGGTAAATAAGTATGCAAACAGACATAACTGCAGGAACCAGGACAAGGGTAAGGAAACAGTGAGGTAAAGGAAAAGAAATAACCTGAAGGAGAAGAATAGTAGGCAACAGACCTTAATAAGGGAGATATGGATAAAAATTGGGTTAGTTTAAGGGAGGGGGAGGAAAAGGTATATGAGGAACCTAGGGGATAAGGAGAAAGAAGAAGCTCAGCAGAGGTAGGATCATAGGAGCAAGGGTATTAGTAAGGAAAAAAGGGGGCAAGTGGGGGCACCTTAACTGGGAAAACCATGATAGAAGGGTGAATTGATACAAGAGAGAAACAATGCCTAGCTAGTCACGAAAACAAGAGGGAACCATATTATTACTACCATGTGCTGACAAATTATACATAACAGATGAAGAAATATATCTATAGATAAGGTTTATTTGAGACCAACTGGTTATTACCCAAGATTTATCTGCAGGACACACAGTAAGTAAAAACGCTAGAATGGTGGAACTAACCTTCTTGGATGTTTAACAGACATACCTTAAAATCTAAACTAATTGGGTCAGAGGGATACAAAGGACAATTTTTGCTCCCTGCCCTCCTAGGTCGATTAGTTCCCAGGGACTATGAGCATCTCGCAAAATGTCCTGTAATGGTGGTGAGTCATCTGACCTCTTGATCAAGGAGGCCAAGGAGACCCCACCAGATGGACTTGAACCAGTGTCCAGTCTATAAAGAGGAGGGTCAACACGGAGGAATCATTTCCTCCATGCTTCCAAGAGAAGCCAACAATGGTTGAGAAGGACCTTTGACTTATCTTCACATAGATGGAACTGGTAAAAGAAAGGAGCCAGGGGCTCCTCCCAAGCCCATGGGACCCCTGAGGAATAGATCCTCAAAAGACCTCAAGAGTAAAAACAAATCAGTTTATCTGGCCCAATGGTATGTCCTTAAACACCCAAAAGGGAAGTATAACCAAAGATTAAAGGGGCCAACATAATATCATAAGAGCATACATATATATAAC
>NW_008337147.1:8930901-8986571 GCF_000622305.1 Nannospalax galili
CAGTTGATTCCAACTCTTATTATGCAAAACACTTACTATTTTTTTAATGGGTATGAGTGTATTGCTTGCATGTATGAAAGTGCATCCATGTCATGCAACACCTGTGAGTGTTAGAGGAGGGCATCAGATCTCCTTGAACTAGAGTTATGGACGGTTGTTAGCTGCCACTTGGATGCTAGGCATTGAACCCAAATCCTCTGCAAGAGCACCTAGTCCTCTTAACTGTTCAGCCATTTCTTCAACCCTGATTGCCTGAGTTTTTTTATATCGTTTTATTTCAGTTTGGCTTTTTTTCAGTTTTGTTTACAGTCATTCTAATTTTTCTTTGTGTTCTTAGTCCTATTTTGCTTTTTTCTAATTATGGCTCATTTCTTTCTGTAGACTCTTTGGTGTGGTTATTCCTTTCTTCAGTTCTTTGCATTGCTTTCAATATTCTTCATAAGACTGGTTTGGTGGACACGAATTATTTCAGCCTATTTCTATCATGGAAGATCTTTCTTTCTCCTTCAACAACGATAGACAGTTTTGCTGTGTAACGTAGTATGGGTTGGCATCTTTGATTTAGAACTTGGAGCACATTGCTCTACCTCCTTTTAAAGTTTGCATTGAAAAGTCAGATGTTATTCTGATGTTTCTGTGTAACTATTCTATTTTTGCAGCTTTCAGTACCCTCTCTTTGTTCTGTAATTTAGTATTTTTACCATGATATTCCATGGAGAGTTTCCTTTCTGTTCCTGTCTATTTGGTGTTCTATGTGCTCCTTGTATCTGTATGGGCATGTCCTTCCTTAATTTAGTGAATGTTTCTTCTGTAATCATGTTGAGATCTGGTCAATGTAATTAACCTGCAATTATTCTCCTTCCTATTGCCTATGATGCATAAACTTTGTCTTTTCATGTTGTCCCAAATTTCCTGCATATTCTATTCCTTTGCTTTTTATTACTATTTTATGTGTATGAATGTTTTGCCTGCATATATATATATATATATATATATATATATATATATATAGAAGAGGGTGACAGATCCCCTGGAACTGGAGTACAATTGTTAGTCACCATATGACTACTGGGAACCAAACCTGGGTCTTCTGCAAGAGCAGCAAATGCTCTCAACCCCTGAGCCCCCTCTCCAGCCCCTATAGTACCTTAACTGCTGAACCATTGCTCTAGTCCCTATTCCTGTTTGGTTTTTTTAAAATTCATATTCTTTAGCCAGGCATAGCGGTGCATGCCTTTAATCCCAGCACTAGGGAGGCAGAGGCAGGTGGATCTCTGTGAGTTCAAGGCCAGCCTGGTCTACATAGTGAGTTCCAGGTCAGCTGGGGCTACATGGAGACCCTGTCTCAAAAAGAACAAAAAAAATTCGTATTCTTTGCTTGAACAGTCCAGTTCTTCAGCTTTATCTTCAAGTCTTGATATTCTGTTTTTCATTTGATTCATGCTTGGTAAAGCTTTCTTCTATCTTTTCTAATTGGCTTATTGAGTTTCCAGTTCCATTT
Organism: Nannospalax galili; assembly: GCF_000622305.1. Lineage (NCBI taxonomy): Eukaryota > Metazoa > Chordata > Mammalia > Rodentia > Spalacidae > Nannospalax > Nannospalax galili. The sequence goes on from NW_008337147.1 coordinate 8,932,403, forward strand.
TCATTTGAACTTGAGTTTTCTTCAATATTTCCATTTCTTTCTGGAATTAACTTTTCAAATTCTGAATTGCCTTTGTTATTTCATTCATCAGTGTATTTGTGTTTTCTTGAACTTCAGTCAGGAGTCTATTTCTATCCTTTTCAAATTCCTTGAGGTATTTGCGAGTTCTTTAAAATCCTTGAATTCCTTGATTGTGTTTATGATTGTTGTTTTAACTTCTATGTCTTGGGGTTCCTCTGGGTAGCTCACATTGAGAACACTTCTATAGGAATGATGGTATTTGGTGGGAGCATTGTTTTGATTTCTCATATTATTCATGTTTTTACAATGTTGTCTTAATGTATTCTGGAGCTTGATATATTTCTGTGTTCAAGTTACATTGCATATGAACTTCTTTTGTTGGTTTTGTGTGTGATATGAAATTCCAACCTGTCTTTGTTGAGTGGAAGTTTGGTTCTGATTTTATTTCTGTCATAGCTTAGTTTATTTCTGATCAGGTATGAATAAATGGTCTGTCCTTCAGATTCACACTTTTAATTTTTTTATTGTAGGGACAGGAGTGATTCCAGGCTGGTCTTGTGTGTAAGGTAAACAATCACAGCTAGGACTGTGAATGTGGAGATGTCATTGGGGTAGATTGGTTCTAGCTAGTTCAGTGAGCTGGTCTGGAGCTGGAGCAGCACTTTCCAGGCCAAGTCCCAGAGAAGGAAGACAGCGAATGCATGGGCAGGGTTTTGACAAGTTCACCAGGGTGATCTGAAGCGCTCCAGTCAGGTTCCATGCCTACTGCAGGGTAATCCAGAGCTTAGTTGGAGCTGGTTGGTATACTGTTATGTAAATTTCTTGTCAAAGGGATTTTAAAATAAAATATATAGCTTTTTTTTCTACTTTTATCCCTTTTTGTTTCATCTTTAAAAATGAATGCATACATTATAAATGAATGACTTGATCCTTCTTCCATTTACCTCATTCCTCTGGCGTTAGGCTTTTATTCATGTGAACTATGTAATATATGAAAATTCTTCCATTCTTTCAACAAATGAGGATTCGGCTCAGTTGCTTTAATGTATTCTGGAGCTTGATATATTTCTGTGTTCAAGTCAGTTCTTTCCAATGAGATTTCACAATGAAGAAAATGAACTGTTTAGTATCTATATCTGTAACTACTATAGTATGTAACTTGAGCCACATATGGGTATTCAGTTCTTGAAATATAGCTACTGAGGCTGACGAGGTTGAGTTTTAATCCAATTTAATTTTTGTTAATTTGTCTTTAAATAGGCACAGATGGATAATGTGTTTCTATGTTGGATAATACAGCTTTGCACTGACAATTGAGTATTGTGCACTGATATTTCTGAATGCCTAGTATATTTAAAAATTATATATCATATATATCTGTCTTATTTTTCTTATTGTTTATAGGTTCCTGAAAGGAAAGATCTGCATTTTAGGTATTTTTTCTTTTTCATGTGTGTGTGGTATGTGTATGTGTATGAATGTTTTTATGTGTTTGAGCTCATGTGTATGTGGGTAATCTTACATGTGTTCATCTGCATGTGCAGATCTGAGATTAATGTTGAGAATCATCTTCCATCAGTCTTTTGCCTTATTCATTGATTCAGTGTCAGTGAACTCAGAGCTCACTGCTGTGGCTTGTTTGGCTGGGCAGCTTGCTCTGGGGAGCTCTTATCTCTGCCTTCCTGGGCTGGAATTACAGGTGGAGTCACAATACCCACCATTACGGGGTTTCTGGGACCCTGAAATCCCATCCTCATACTTGCCTGGAAGTGCTTTAACACCTGAGACATATCCTCAGTCCATGCATTTTAGTACTTAAAAATTTTATGTTGGGCATGGTGGCACACAGCTTTAATTCTCAGCACTCAGGAGGCACAGCAAGTGGAACTTTTTGAGATTCAGGCCAGTGTGTTCTACATAGTGAGTTCTTGACAGGCTGGGGCTACAAGGGAGACCTTGTCTTTAAAAAAACCAATTTTTTAAAAAAAATAGAGTTCATTTATGTAGTGTGTGTGTATATGTGTGTGTGTGTGTGTGTGTGTGTGTGTGTGTGTGTTTGCCACACATGCGATGACCAGATCATAAGTTGTAGGAGTTAGTTCTCATCTTCCACCTTGTGAGTCCTGGGGATTGAACACACCTGTACTTGTTTAGTCATCTTGGCAGCTGAGATTTGCATCTAATGCTTTGCACGTGTATTCTAATGCAGCTAATACATTTCTTTTTGTAAATATTTATTACATAAATGAAAGACTGGATAACAACCTGTTAACTTTAATTGTATTAGCATTAGTCCTATAAAAAGCTTCTTCACAATTTAATTTTTTCACAATAATAAAGGGAAACAAAATGCTTATAATAAACCATAACATTAATATTTGCAATTGGTTTTACAATTCCTTAAAGGAAAGTTTTCATCTCATCAGTTCATTCACATTTTTTCTGGAATTGCTGAAAATGAAAAGCATCTTTTTGTAACAGTTTCATCTCCAAAGTTAAGCCAACCATAAAGCCTCAGTTTGACTCTGACCGCATGTAAGCATATAGTCACCATGGTTCTAATCAGCAACATGCACATGGAAGGCTCCCCATGGGGCTCAGACCACTCTGACACTTGCCTCTTTCTAATGCTTCTGCCTATTTCTCCCTCTGCTGGTTTCAGAACAAATGCCTTGTCAGAAAAAAAATTAGATTTTGACAGCTTTTTCCTATGGTTAATTGAGGTGATAGATACACTTGATATTTATTTAAGTGCAGAATAGAAGATTAAGACACATTTTCTCCATGCATTCTCTATTTTAGAGGAGGTCACATCCTGGGGTCCTTTTAATATGTCTGAGCAATTAATAGTACTGATAGTTCTGCCTTGCATCATAATGTCTTTTAAAGTCTTTCAAGTCAACAGATAAAGTTTTCTTTCTCTACTGTCTGAATTGTTTGTACCTTTCTCAACTTTGCCATCTGTGTCTCCCCTCACTGATGCAAAAGAATACTGAGTTGAAAACATAAAAGACTGTGTACAAACCCACTTAGTTCAAGGAAAATAGGTGAAAGGGTCATATTTGTGATTCTTTAATTACTACTATCCCTAAATTTTTGACAGTTTTCTCCGCCACAGTAAGGATGACAGTAAATATATTTAAACGTATGTGTTTCTCTGTGTGTGTTTTAAAGTTGTTTGGCATTTATTAATGTTTGCTCTTACAGCTTTGTAATGTAGGGACTATCATTTCTTCACATATTAATTTTTTTATTTTTTTTGAGAATTTTATGCATGCATACAATGAAATATGTTCATGTCCACCCCACTTCACTCCTCCAACTTCCCCCATGCCTCCTCCAACATGTCTCCCTCCCAAATTCATGCCGCCTCATCCTCCTCCTCTTCCTTCTCTTCTTCTGCTTCCTCCTTTTCCTCCTCCTTCTTTCTTTTATAACCTACTGAGTCTAATTAGTGCTGCCCATATGTACAGGGTTGCCAGGCCATCCACTGGAACATGGGAAACCTATTAGTGGCCACACCCTCAAAGAAAATGATTCTGATTCTCCCAGTGGCTATCATCTGCCTCCTCAATAAGTGGTAGGCCCTTGGGAGTTCCTCCCTCATCTGTATCAGAATTTAGGCTCTATTAGTCTTGTGCAGGTAATCAGAGCTACTGAGTCCATGCATGCATCTCTCTGTCATTTCCAGAAGACAGTCTTTTACAGCACTCCTCTACATCCTCTTGACTCTCAAATTATTTTGCCGCCTCTTCTGTGATAAACTATCATTTCTTTAAAATTTTCCAAGAACATTTGTTTTGTGTTTTTTTGTAAGCATGCCACAGTTGCCTCACTACTATTTATTGCAGTAGAAAATGTTTATTTCTAAGAGCAAAAAGAATCAGTAAAAAATATTCAATTATGCCAATGAATGCCAGAAGCTTATAAAGTATTTTTTTGCAAGGTCCCAAACTCTGTATCAACAGTTTCATAAACATTACATTTGGCTTTTATGTAATTTATTAATGTCATTAAAGAAAATATAATTTTATAATTTATTTTGTTTATAGAGTAGTTAAAAGCCATTCATAGACTCATCATAGGAAAAGCAACATTTTAATATCATTACTTAGAAATTAAGGCACTAGATTTATATTTTTGACATGCAATTTACATGTGAAAGGAAATAAAGTAGATTAGTGTATCTGAAATATGATTCACAGACAAAAGGAAACACAGTAAATATATATGAACCAAAGCAAATTAATAAGTGGAAAAACTATGGCAAGAAAAGAAAATGAATGGTTTAGACACACTATCAAATGATAAATTTTTAGAAGGTGAAGGATCCACAAATTTATTTTTATTTCTTTCACATGTTGAGCTGTTAAGAATTAATATCCTCCTGATGGTGTTTATTTCTGCCAAGAAGTTTAGATATCTGAAAATCTGAGTTTTAATTACATCTTTTAAAGATGCGTAAACAGGATGCCAGTCAAATTAAAGATCAAATATGTGTCCCATGAAAGAAGTTTAAAGTGCCACTCTCTTGCTTGCCAAGGTGGAGATCTAAAGACCCTTAAAGGAAAAGATACCTCAAATTTCCCTAGCTTGTACCAGTTGGGGCTATGAACCGGGATGGTCACTGCTCAAATTAGGAAGCAGTCATCAGAACTACCACTGTTAAATGTCCCTGATCAGGACCTCTGTTCCCCGAGAGAAAGGCCTGTCTGTTTATGAAGACACAAGAAAGGGAAGAAATCACTATTTTCAATTTTTCTTCCTGAAACTCTGATAGGAGGAACCAAGGAAAATGACCGAAATGAGAAACCAAGTAGAATGACTGGCTACAGTCTCTCAGCAGAGCTGGCAAGGAGACCCTAAAATAACATAGAAAACGAGCCCATGGATCAGTGAATTAGGTGGCGTTCACAGGACTTAATATTGCTGTCCTTGTTGGGGCTTTGTGAGGTCCTCCTGGTTATCAAAGAACATAGAGACCAAGGCAGGGTAGACCCATGGTCTAGCCTTACCATGGGTGGAACCTAGATACTGGGATGTGGGAGTGTTTCCTAAGATGGGTGCATCATCAGGCTTTATGTGTGATAGATAAAACAAATAGCTATAAGACTGGGCAACAGAAAAACCCGCAGTAACACAACTTAAAAAAAATAATAATAAAAAGAGACAATGGCTGTATAGGAGGATCAGATGTGACTCTCATAAGCTCAACTTCAGAAGAGTATAGGATGGGGCCTGGAAGTAGTGAATAAGTTTGTCATCAACTGTAGTGATGGCTATATGGGCTTATTCTCGGCTCAAACAATATAAACTTGTGTATAGGAATATTTATAAGTTTTTATATACTAATCATAACTCAATAAATTTCCAAGTGGATACGATAAAAACTAAAAAGGAAACCTGTAGTAGCCCAAAGTACATGGATGGATGTCTGTTCAACCCATTCAGAGAAATGTGCCACAGGCAAATTCTTCTGCTCTGATTTGTTTCTCTCACCACTTGCTTTTCACCCAATGTGCCCACTGAAGGGAGAGTTGCTTAAGTATGTTTCTTGTTCAAAAACCTCAGTAAAGAGGCTCTCACTTATTCTGTAAGCCAGTCTTCAGCATAGAAGATTTCTGTTTGATGTGGCTCTTGGACCAATGCATCTCAGTGCTATCTTCTCACAAAAAGTCTAGCTTTTTGAGATAGGAACTGAGACTTTATGTGACCCTCTAAAGTCAGGATATCTGTATCAGTATTGAGGAACTGAGTAGAAACAGGCTGCCATTTGTTCTATGAATCTGTGGTAGATTCAGAAGTGTGATATTGCTTTAGGCCTACCAGTTTGGGGATGGCTAAGCAGATACAAAGTCCTAAAAATGCTGAGGCCCTTTGTGAGCAACCTACGTGTACACACACATATGCTCCACACACTTCTGATTTCACGTCTCAAGTATTTTGTGGGGAGTGGGTGGATGGGGGGTGGTTGTCTACTTTTGTGTTTCCTACCTTGCAGGCATCTTTAACAGCTTATTAGATTGTCCATTGACAAATTATGTTTACAGAGTCAAAACCTGTGTTTCATTGGGAGAAGAGCATTGGGCCAAGTTGTGAAGACCTGAAGATGGAGGCCATCAGTCCTGGTCTCGACGTTCTGAGTAATTTGTGCTGTGACTGGAACAACTCTTACCTTTCAGGTTCATATTCAAGAAGTGTGATATCAGTCTTTTTTTTTTTAACTTATGGATCTCATTGCTGATTTGGTTTAGTCACTGTATCATATGAACCCAACCTTTTCATTGTACATTATTATTCAGTAATAATGTGCAAACACTGGACCAAATATAAACGTTAATCTCACATTTCCCATTTATTGACCTTCTGACTGCTCACCTTGACAGCTTACCTTGTAGACCAATCGGTTTCAGATTTCTCCCCCTTTTCCTCTCCTCTCCTCCTTCATCTTTGTAGATTCTGTAGATATGAAAAATAGGGTTCTTGTAGGTCTCCTTAGGGTTTGCCTCTTTTTCTGAAACAGAAAGGAAACACTGAAAAACATGTTTACTGATTAGACATGAATTAGAGTAAATATAAATTTCCAAGTGACATCATTTAAAATGTATGCAAGCCATTAATCAGATCCTTCACTAAATAAAAATTGGCAATAAAGCATGAATACATAGAACCAAGTGCTGAGCAAACAAAGTGTCAAGTTAGAGCTGTGGGCTGATTATGATAACATAGTGGGGACAAACCACATACTTAGCAGAGTTGTACTAAGTGTCTGTGATCTAAGCTGAGTAACTTTGGCAAAGCACTCTTAAATGACTTCCTTCATTTGTCAAAATTTGGAGTTGGAAATTCTCTTCACAGTCTTCAGGGCAGTAGCCTCCTTGCCTTCCATTTTCTCACTTTCTTCTTTTTTTGTAGTTGAGGCCCAAACAGAAGGCGGACACATTGGGGAAAAAGCTACTGGGTCTGTAAGCGCCAACATGTTCTATCAGCTAGTAGCAGGGCTCTGTTTTCCAAAGCAGTCTGTGAAACAAGTTGTGTCATTATCAAGTTCAAAGAGCAGTCACTTTAATTTTTTGAAATAGAAATAAAAGCACTTAGAGATTATGCCATATCATAGAAAGAATATGGGCTTTGGAGTTGGGCAGGTGTAATCCCTAAAATATATCTTTCACTGTTTATGAAATCTTACGAAAATCCTTTCTTTTGGAGATCAAACTTTTTATCTGCAAAATGGTGATGACAATGCATTGTCTGGAGTGTACGGGGTCTTAAAGGATAGCTCCCAGCGTGAGGTTTGCTGTGCAGCCTGCTGCATTTCAAACTCCTTTCCGGACTGTTCAGGAACTCATTTTCTGTCCACTCACCAGTGTTTGGCCTCTGTGGCATTGCTTCTGTTTTCTTTGTCATAAGCTGGATGCTGGCCTGTATTCATTACATCACTGAACAGTCCATAAAAACTTGTTTCTCCCCACTCTTCTTTTGATGCTGTAGATGCTGCTCTATAGGAAATAATCTTCTTCAGTAGGCCTTTATTTAATAGCTCATTTGTATATTCGTTCATACATTTTGCACAGCAGTATTTACCATGATGACCAGGTCACGTCACGGTCTTCTCTGTACTGGGGGTATCATGATGAGTAAGATGGATGAGCTTCTTGCTTGGCAAAATGGGTAGAGATCAAAATGGGACTTGCAAAGAATGTGTTATCAAACAGCTTTTTTTCATTAAGATGCATATACATGCTACTAGACATATTTGTAGAATGAATGGTAATATTCTTTAAAAGGAAATGTGTGTAAAACAGGCAGTAGAATGAAACTGATGAAGTACAGTCCTTGGGAGGAGAATAGTTAGAAGCTGTGGCTCAAGGTGATTTAGCCTTAGATGGTCATTGTCCTAGTTTGTGTCTCCATTTTTCTGACAAATCTCTCTGACCAATACCAACTTGGGGAAGAAAGGGTATATTTGTCTTACATTTCCCAGGTCACATAGGGGAGCCCAAGGTAGGAACTCAGGGCAGGAACCTGGAGTCTGGAGCTGGAGCAGAGGCCATGTAGGATCACTGCTTACTGACTTGCTCCCCTGGCCCCTGCTCAGCCTGTTTTCTTAGGCTACACGGGCCCACCTGCCCAGGGGTGGCACCACCCACAGTGGGCTGGGCCCTCCCACATCACTCAACAATCAAGAAGGTGCCCCATGGACATGACCACAGGCCAGTCCACTGAAGGTAATTTCCCAACTGAGGATCCCTCAACCCAGGTGTGTCAAGTTGACACTAAAGCTATCCAGCGTAGTCATGTAAGAGAAAGAAGCTTCTTTGATGGGTGGTGACTGGGATACTTGTCTGTAAATGCAAGGATGCATATTTTGTACATAGAAAGAAGTTACATTTGTCTAGGGATGTGAAAGCCTTGGGGTTTTCTCGAAGATCTATTCTTAAATGGATGAATCAGCATTATCATATGGCATAAAAGTGAGGGGGGAGGAGGTAATCTTAAAGAAAAATCACATATACCTGCCTTAGGAATTCTCATTGTGATTAAAGAGATAACTTTAATTCTGGAGATAAAGAAGTTACCAAAAATTAATGATGCAGACAGCTTGATGAAGTAGAAAGTGTTTGTGTCTAAGAGTTATGTGAAGATTTGGGGCACAGCAAGGGGAAAGTAATAAGATAGTGATGAAGGCCAGATGCGGTGGGATGCACCCTTAGTCCTAGAACTCAGGAGGTACTCAGGATCTCTGTAAGACCAAGCCCACTCTGGTCTACCTAGTGAGTTCCAGGCCAGCTGTGGCTACAGAGAGACCTTGTCTCATAAAGGCAAAGAAAATAAAAAGACAGCAGTGAGATGGACAGCTAGTCTTATCTCTGATTACAGCTAATAAATCACCTTTCTTCACTTCCTGATGTAGATGCATTTATAGTCTCTGTCCTAACATTGAATTACAGAGTTACATTTAATTAGATAATAGATTCTATACATTTGCACTTCCTGTAAAATAAAGAACAATCATTTTGACCTTTTTAATTGACTTAATCTGCCAAGATTCTGACCAAAGACTGTAACATTTTGACACAACATTTTGCAAAAAGCTTTTATATATTGAAGCTTGATCAAATTGGATAATATATGTGCAGAGACTGGAAATATGTACTTTGCTTAATATACTCAAATTAACATAATTGGCTTAGCACCAAAAATGACTAGAAGAGTTAAAATATACAGATATTAAACAGATCGCTTCCATGTAAGATGCAATAGTGTATGTGCCTGTGTGTGTGCTTATGATTCCATCAGGAATTCATATGAAAAAAACAAAGAGGAGTTGTTGGAGCTTAGGGTAATAAGGTAAGAAAAGGAGGTTTAACAATATCACTGCCACAGGGATAAAACAGTCAAGTAATGTGCAGAAAGAAAACTTTGATGGCAGTTGCACTCCAGTTACTGCCCAATCCCTGACCTTGCTCAGTGTGCTCAGTAAACAGAAAAGAAAGAAAAGGAAATGTGATAAAATTAAAAATAGCTACAATAGATTCCTCCCTCCCATTTTCTTCCTCCTCTTCTTCCTCTTCCTCCTCTTCCTCCTTTTCTCTCCTTTTCTCTCCTTCAGTTTCTATTTACTATTTATTATTAATTAATTAATTATTGTGCTCCTTGTGTACCACTGAAGACCTGTGGGGGTCAGAGGACAACTTTAAGGAGTTGGTTGTCTCCTTCCATCAAGTGGGTATTAGGAAATCTAAGGCATGTTGACAGGCTTGGTGGCAAACTGGCTTTCTGTCCCTCTGTCTGTCTGTCTCTACTCTTCTTGTTATGTAGCCAAGGCTGGCCTCTAATTTGTAGTCCTCCTGTGTCAGTCTCCTGAGTTCTTGGATTACACGCATGTGGCCAGCACACCTGGAATAGGTGAAGGCATACTGGGGCTGTGGAAGAGTAATATAAAAATACAGGAAAACCTCTTGGTGTGTGGTAATGGGAGAGGTCCAACATCAAGGCCTGGGTATCCAGGATCAAGTGTGGAGTGAGGGCCACCACTAGGCCTTGGGGGAGGTTGGAGGTCCATTTCAGAGAATCATTCCTCCTAGACTAGAATCTGCAAATAACAGAGATCTCACCTGTCCCTAAGCAAATGAGGCAAAGTCTCTGGATGCACAATCTGAGGACTTCAGGTGAGAGGACTGTGGGGGGTGTAGTCACTCAGAGAAGAATGAAACTGCAGGCCTCCAGCAGGAAGTATTCCATGCTCCACTTTGTGCTATCATCAGCCAAAGCCAGAGCAATGTGGAACTGTGGCTCATGGTAGAGGTCCAAAGCTTCAGGCTTATGTGAGGGGACCACAATCCAGCTCACAGAGGTTCAGGTTCATGCAAGAGGACCATGGCTTCAGCTCATTGGAGGGGACATGGGGGGAGGGGACACTTCTCTAAATCCCAGAATGTGACCACAGCTCCAACACATAGGAGGGAACCACAGCTCAAGATCCAAGGGAGAGACCACAACTCCAGCTTACAAGAGGGGTCATTGCTACAGCTGCCAGAGTGGGACCACAGTTCCTGCCCAAGTGGGTATGTGTGTAAAGGGAGACCACAGCTTCTGTTCACAAAAGCAGACCACAGTTCTAGCAGTTAAGATTCCTGATTTTTTCCCTCCCACCAACCTGGAGTCATAGTCCCCTCCTGTGAATCTAGAGCTGTGTTCCCCTTCTGTGAGCTGGAGTTGTGGTTCCCTCCTGTTAGGCTGGAGTTGTGGACCCTCCTGTCAGCTGGAGCTGAGGTCCCCTCTGGTGAACAGGGAACTGTAATCCCTTTCTGGGACCTGGAGCTGTGGTCCCCTCCTATGAGTCAGAGGTGTGGTTCCCTCTGTGAATCTGAAGCTATGGTCACCTACTTTAAACTGAAGCTGTGTTTTCCTCCTGTGAGAGAGAGAGAGTTGTAATCCCCTCCCCATGAACAGGAACTGAGGTCCCCTCCGGTGAGACTAGACAGTCTTACTAAATTCTTGTCTCACATTTGAAAATCTCAATTCAAGCCTAATGGAAGAAATAAGAATCCCCAGGGACAGAGCTTGGCGTGGAGAAGGGAAGAGAGCTTATTATTGAGGAGTTTGCTGACAGAAAAGGTAGAACGTGTGAAGCCATCCACATAGAAATGGGCAGAGGTACAGAAGCAAAGCCGGAAGATGGGGCAGACGAGGTGAGGAAATCGAGAGTTCAAAGAGAAGGAGGCAGCCAGCAGTTCCAATTCTTTTAAAACGTTAAGTAAGGTTAGGACAAGTATTATTTCAGTTGAAGTCTGGACCACGGATGACAAGGGTAACTTTGATGAAGACAGTTTCAGAGGATTTGGAAAGTTGAGTCGATGGAACAGGCTGGATGTAAAACGTGATGAAAAGTGAAGCAAAAAGCTGCCAATACACACAAGTTCAGCTGGAGAGAACAGAGATAGGGAAATTGTTAAGATCAACTGATTCAAAGAAAGATACCCTTGTTTTTTGAAATGTGGCAATATGAGAATTCTTTTATCTTAAAAATATTTTTATTGATTCTTTGATAATTTTATACAGTTACTTTGATCATATTCAGACTCCCTCATGCCTCTCCATCCCCAACTTACCACTCCCCACTTCATGTCCTTATTTTAAAGACATATGGAGTCTAATTTGTGTCTCCAACTGCTCTTTGGTGTGGGTCTATCTCCTGGAGCCTTCTCAACCTCCCCTGTCAGTGCTGGGATTTCATCTGGCTTGTATAGGCCTTGTTCATGCTGTCATAAGTGCTGTGGGTTCATGTGTCCAACTTCCCTGTTGTCTTAATGGCTCTTACAATCTTTCTGGTCCCTTTTCTCCAATGATCTCTGAGCCTTGCAAGGAGAGGGAGTGATATATGTCTTATTTAGGATTGAGCATTCCAAAGTTTTTATTTTCTCCTGGTTGATCAGTTGTGGGTCTATGTGTTAGTTATTATCTACTACAAGAAGAAGCTTCTGTGGTGAAAGTTGAGGGTTGCACTAATCTATGGGTATAATAATAAGTGATTGAGAGTCAGTTTAATACTATGTCCTTTTGAAGAATAATAGCAGTAGGTTCTCTCACTTTTTTTTTTAGACAGGGTCTTCCTGTAGCCTCAACTGGCCTAATACTCACTATGTAGACCAGGTTGGCCTTGATCTCACAGAGATCTACCTCCCACTGTCTCCTGAGTGCTGGAACAAAGGGCATATTCCCTCCACGTCAGGCCCATTCCCCCTTCTTAAAAGCAGATGAAATGGAGGTTAAAACACAGTTGTATTACAGTTGAGTGTCAGCTAATTGATATCGTAGTGCTCAAAGAGAGGAATCATTGGATTAGAATAAATGTTAGGTATATATAAATAATATAAATAATGAGTTACTTAGGCATGTATATACATGCCTACATATGTCAAACATGCATGCATATATACCTAGATAAGAAGAGCAGAAAGAGAGAATTGGCCTTGGAAGGAATGAAAGACATTTCCCCCTTTGTATTGAGAGAAAGGGAAAAAATTAGGTATGGCTATATGTGATTGTTGATCTCTGGTGGTGAGAACAGGAGGAAATCGCTCACGTGTCTGTAGAAGATAAGAGGGAGATGGAAGGTTTTAGGTTCAAGCATATGGAAGAAGGTTTGAGATAGTCATTAAGTGGCCGGGAAAGAGAATGGTTTAAGTAATCTTACTAAAAACAGTGGTAAAATTTTAGAGTCCAAAGGAAGCCTAAGTTTTTAAATGCAGGCTTACATAATAGTTCAGTGTTCTTCTAAGTAGATTATAAACATGCAGAAATTGTACAGTGGATTCACTAAGTGAGGGGTTTGGTATGGTTATGTGGGAAAGAAAATTTGAAGAACAGAGGCCAGTGGATGACATAATTTATTGAATAAAAATAATGGGGAGGATATAGAGATAAAATTGATAAAAATATACATTAGGCGGATAGTTACTTAGGTAGATAAATGCATATATGTATACATAGAAAAGGTAGTGGGCCAATGGTCTGAATGATATTTATTTTACAGAAATTGTTATCAAAATAATTTTATGGATTACAGTGTGATTAGTTGATATGTATATACAATACACAATGTTCAATCAGTAGTTATCAAAAATATTTTAAAAATAAGTGTAGTTAGCTAGGTACGGTGGTGAATGCATGTAATTCCAGTACTTAGTAGGTAGAGGCAGGACAATCAGGTGTCACCTACAGCCTTGGCTATGTAGTGAGTCTGGAGCCAGCTTTTCTATATCAGATGCTTTCTCAAAGAACTGAAAAATATCATTGAGATAGCAGAATGGCATGTGTAGCTAGACAGTGAAATTTCAGAAGCAGTTTAAAGTGATTGCCTATTTAATTTTGTGGTTATAGAAATGTGTGGTTGAAATAAAATGGAGAAAAAATGTCATGTGAGATATAGAATTTGAGATGAAGATTCAAAACCTAGAATCTAGCAAGACGGAAACAACGTGATCTGAGTGCCAATTTTATTATTTAATAAGGAAAAATAACACAGAGATTGGAAGATAGTGAAGAATTTTAGGATTGAAGAATTCAATAATAATCAGCCACTCATTCTAGCCTTAGTTGGCTACTGATTTTGTTTTGTTATAACAGATTGTTTTTGATCCTTCCTTGGATTTCATATGAGTGAATTGCTGGAATATGGGCTTTGTATCAATTCATGTTGTTTAGTGCAATATTTCTGAGATTTATCCATGCCTTTGCTTGTGGTCGTAACTCATTTTCCTGTGGGTAGTAGTTTTCAGTAGTACAGATATTATTTTATTGACCTATGGATACAAATTTCAGCTGTACTCATTTTAGGGTTATTATAAATAAAGGTGCTGTAAATATTTGTAAGTCACTATGTGGGAAATAAGTGGATGTTGCAATATTCCAAGATGGTGGCTTGATATAAGTTGGTGAACCAATTATAAAGAAAATAAAACATGTTCAGGACATAATTCTGAGGAACAAAAGCTAAGAAGACTTGCTTTAGAGTGGATGTGGCAGGTAAGGAATGGGGGCAAGCAGAGGATGACATCAATAGGTCAAATGTACAGCAGTGGTACTCTTAAGAGGAGATGTGACATAGTTGACATAGTGTGATTGACCTCAGGAAAAAAAGGTGGGTAGAAGATGAACATTTATCTCTCAAAAGAATATAGTTGACAGATGAAATCTTAAGTTTATATGAAATGATCTTAGTGAGAATTTCAGAATGGAAACAGGGACTCACGGTGGATCTCTGCTTTCCCTTTCTCTAATCCAAATGCACTTTAGCTATAAGCACACCAAGATCATACAGGTTATCTTTTTTTCCCCTCAAAACTTCCAATGTTTTAAAAAAAAATCCGTGCTTTGATTTCTTTATTTTAGTGTGTGTATGTGTGTGTGTTAGGTGTGTGTGTGTGTGTGTGTGTGTGTGTGTGTGTGGTGAGCACATATGCAAAGGTGTGTATGTGTGGAGACCAGAAGAGGTTGCTGGGTATCCTCTGTCACTGACCACCTTATTCTCTTGAGATGGGGTTACTCACTGAACCTGGAGCTTGCATCTCTCTTCTTTTATAGCTTGCAAGGCTAGTGGCCAGGAAGCCCAATGGTGGTTGTGCCCCTGCCCACCCCCACAGCACTAGACCTATGAGCACTTTGTGTTCAAGCCTGGCTTTTGAGGGTGTGCTGAAGATCCAAACTGAGGCCCTCATGCTTGTGCAACAAGCATTCTTAGGCACTGTGTCATCACCTCTGTTCCCCTTTGGTTGTTTCACATTTGCAATAGTGTATTTATGATGTCGTATTTGTAACATTGATTGTTTTTATCAAGTTCTAACATTTACTGAAGAACCTTCTGAGTGGGTGTATTGACTCAGTGAGGGATGTATAGAAAGATATAAAGCATGAAAGAATATACTATTGAAATGAAATGGAAAAGAGACTGTATATTCACAAAATGCTAAAATTATTCAGTATATATGATTATTGTAGAAAATCAGATTTTAATTATTTAGCATTAGGATATATAGTTATTTATTTCCTACATATGTTTTAAAAAATTACATTATCATTTGAGGTATTTCAATTCCAAATAGTGTTTCATTACTAAAAGTGAAAAGTATGAAGTGGCCTGATAATACGTAAATTGTCTATTCTCCTTTCAAATGCTATGTATTATTTTATTTATTCATAAAGCAATCACTTACTGGGAGCTGAGCCAGTAAATTGATCTCATTTTCATTACTTATAACAGCTATTTGGATAAGAACCATTGTTATAACTTAGTAAAATTGGGTAACTGTTTCCTGACAACCTACAGGAAAAAATATGATTTCCTATAATAAAACACTGAACTACCTCCAACTCAGAGAAATATGCTGAATTTATAAACAGAAAATTAAATGCTCGAATGTTCAGAAGAATATGGATATTCTGGAATTGTTCTTAATCTCAAGCTGCTATTACTTATGCAAAATGTGAGAGAAAGATGAATGGCCCATTGTCAGACCCATTGAATAAAAAGCTCTGATTTCTAACAGTGATTTTAATCAGCAATCATTATATGATTTAGAGTAAAATACTTAACAGTTCCATGCTCCTGTTTTGTCATCTGTAAGCTAGGAAGAACGATTGTGTTTTGTCTTTGTTCTTCAACTCTTAAAGTTCTGCAGAACAAAAAATGCTAGCATGTTCCAGCAATATGAGTCTAAATCTCATAATTAAAAATTATTTTAACCTAAGCACATTATTAATACTAAAATGAATTTCGTGCATATAGAATTAATATGCTAAAATGCTAAATATCTACCCATCAAAATATGTGCTTCATTTTTACAAATGAAGCTCTATATCTGGCAGGCTTTTCTTTATTGACAAAGACAGTATGTTGAACGTGACAAGAACTCATAGATTTCAGATCAACATCCAAGAGACTTTATTTATTAATACAAGTGGAAAGCTAATCTGACCATGATGTCTTGAGACAGTAGAAAGGACACCTTCATTTACTTTCACTGGAAATCTATATAAGAAAACAGTTATTTCTTTGGAGTGGTTACTCATTCTTCAAAAAAGGTACATGGACATTCTGTGTGTGATTCAGTGTAAAATCTGTTGAACTTTGACAATCCCTTGTATACATATTAATGATCAACAGGAGTCTGAGAAACAAATATCAAGCATGATATTCACTCTTTTTCATTGAATTGTTATGAATTTCATGTAATGTGTTTTGATCATATTTATACCTCCTCCTCTGTCTGCACCCCCTTTAAATATATTTAAGGCCTATGGAGTCAAACTTGTGTACCCAAGTGTCTTTAAGTGTGGGTTCATCCACTGGAGCCTGGTCATCCCATCCAGAGTCACACCCTTAATGAAGACTGATTCCTCTCCAGGTACTTAAGGGTTGCCCATGGTTCTTCAGCTAGGTTTGGGGATTCTTACCCACTTCCTCAATTCTATCCTGGGATTTTGTCTAGCTTGAGCTTATGTGGGACTTGTGCATGCTGTCACCATTGCTGTGAGCTCATATGAGTAACTGACTGGAAAACTGTTTCCTTATGGTTATCCTCTAACTGTGGCTCTTACAATCTTTCTGCCCCTCTTCCCTAATGACCCCTGAGCCTTGGGAAGCAGAAGTGTAGTATAGATGTACTATTCAGGATAAGGACTCTGCAACTTCTTGTTCTCTAACATGAACCAATTGTAGGTCTCTGTATGAATCACTTTTTACTGCATGAGCAAACTTCTCTGATGAAATTCAAGAGATGCACTAATCTATGGGTTTAAGAATAGGTTATTATGATTTTTGTTTAATACTATTTCTGTTTAGCGAAGTAACAGTGACAGGTCTCCACTATGGCCCATGACATCAGTGTTGATATATGTGGTGTTTCTGGATTAAATTATGTTTGAGGAATGCGTTCTCCAATGTTAGCATAGGGATTGAAAGTATTTTCAGATTTCTTTTGGTTATGTCTTGTTAGTGTCTGTTCTGTCGTAAAGGTTTTTACTACTACTTTCTTTGGCTGCAATGTTTGTCTTAGGCCTTATTCATGTTTTGAATAAGATAATTTATTGACTTTAAAATTTGAAGAAACATCACACCATGGGCTAGGCATAGTGGTACCTGCCTATAATCCTAGAACTTCATTGAAACAGGAAGATTACCATGAATTTGAGTCTAGTCAATTACATAGTGAATTTCAGACTAGCCTGGGCTACATAATGAGATCCTGTCTTAATAAATTCTCCCCTCAAAAAAATTCACTGCTTCATATTGAAAGTATACCTATGTGAAGAATATTCAGTAATGAATAGCCAGAGTAGGTGGGAAAAGTAGAGTAGGCAAACTTCAGTCTCCCTATTGTGCATCAAGTATTCATACCCACAGATATAGACTAATAAGAGCCTGACTTGTGTGTTAACCTTTCATTAATTGATTGATAATATTTATTAAGTGCATATTATATACAGGTAACACGCCAGACATTGAGCAACCAGTGATGAATAAAGATGAGGATATTATCCTTGTTGACTAATCTAATTGTGTGCATCCTTAAAGCTGGAAAGCATTTCCTAGGCTGGTAAGATGGGAAGCCATTAGAGAATGGTCAGAAAGACACAGTATTTCTAGCTTTGTATATGGAAGAAGGAGATTCCTAGTTACTTGTCTCAAAACTGTGAAAAAAATACCTCATAAAACATCTAAATCATCAAAGGGCATACCTTGGCCCGTAGTTGGAGGAGCCAGTCCATCATGGGAGAAGTAATAGGGAGGAGCTTGAGGCCACTGGTCACACTATGTCTGCAGTCAGGAAACAGTGATGAATGTGTGTTCAGCTCACTTTCGCTTTTTTGTTGTCTCCAGGCCCACAACCATGAACTAGTTCCCTTCACAGGTAAAGTAGGTCTTCCCACCCCAGTTAACTCAATTTAGATATCTCATAGGCATGCCCAGAAGTTTATCTCCTTGAGGCTGTTAACCATCACATGAGCCCAACCCTAACATCTTGATTTTAGTCCACCGAAATCTGTGTTGAACATCTAACCTATAAAGCCTAAGAAAGTGATTTTATGTTGTTCTCAGACATTAAATATGTGACATTTTGTCAGCAAAAGGAAATTTTGCTGTTTAGTGGTAAACAGAAGTTAAAGAATTACCAACAAATTTGATTGAGGTTTAAGCTGAGTCAGTACATTTAGGTTGCGTGAGGTTACTAAAGGTCTTGAAATTTAGACAAGAGCTTTATTTTCATGATGAAAAATAATGTTAACAATCACTAGACAGTATTAAAGGAGAAATCTAAGACAAAGTATTTGACACTATTGTTATTTGCATCAAAATTAATTATGAAAATATTAACCATAAAGGCCAATTTTTAGGTATTTTAAGGTGAATAGCAAATGGTATCTTTATTAATCATTTTTCTCATTGCAGTGACAAAATAACTTGACACAAGCAATTTAAGGAAAGAAGTAGTCTTTTGGCTTACAGTGCAAGGGTACAATCGATCATGGTGTAGAGGTCACGGCAGCAGCTTGAGGTGGATAGTTATGTAGCATATGCAGTTAAGAAGTAGAGAAGAATGTATGCTTTCCTTTTTAATTATTCTGGGACCCCAGCTCACGGGATAATGCCATCCACTTTCAGGATGTATCTTCCCTCCTCAGTTAAACCT
The DNA here is from genome assembly GCF_000622305.1 of Nannospalax galili. Classification (NCBI taxonomy): domain Eukaryota; kingdom Metazoa; phylum Chordata; class Mammalia; order Rodentia; family Spalacidae; genus Nannospalax; species Nannospalax galili. The sequence continues at coordinate 8,951,119 of NW_008337147.1, forward strand.
TTTTAGAAACACCCTCATAGACATACCCAGAAGTGTATTTTTTTGGTGATTTTAAATCCACTCAAGTTGACAGTGAAGGTTAACCATCCATATACAAACTTAAAGAGCTACATCCTGATTATTTTGCAAGAATTTAAACCTTTATAAAATTATTTTTCAAATAATATTAATTCTAGGAAACATGATTTAAATAAATAATGATCATATGCATACATAGTCTACATAATTATGTGAACATCAACAGTAACAATAACAATGAAACAAACACATTAACAGTCTTCATGTAGTTCTTGCTGGTGCTGGTGAATCAGATGTTAATAGAAATTTTCATTTACTTCAAACTATCTTTTAGGAATGAGCCTTAAAGACAAAGTTTTTTTTTTTTTTTCAGAATAATTTGATTCAGACCAAGTAGTGCCGCTACTATGGTGGAAATGTGAATTATGGCATAACATGGCAGGTTCTTTCTTCTTTTGGTGGAACTGAGGATTGAACCTAGAGCCTCACATGCTAAGCGAGTACTGTCCTACTAAGCATATCCCCAGCCTCAGTTAACCTTTATTTTGAGACAGACTTTTGCTTACATTCCCAGGCTGAATGTGAACTCACTCTGCATCCCATGTTGACCTTGAAATCACAATCATCCTGCCTCAGCATCCCTAAGAGCTGACATTATAGGTATAATCAGTTTGTTGGGATGAAGATATATCCATTAGTATTGTTAATCTCCAAATGAAATGGTAATAAAGTCCTCCATTCCAGCCATGGTGTGAAATTTGAATCTTTGTCATGTCCTAAGAAGTGGTTAATATCTATTTCTACAACTAGTCATATTTAAATATTTTTTATTATTTTTATTTTATGTGTATGCATGTATTGCTTGCATGTAGGTAAGTGCACCCATGTCACTCAATGCCCGCAGAGGACAGAAGAGACAGTTGGATTCCCCTGGAACTGGAGTTATGGATAGTCGTTAGCTGCCATGTGGGTGCTGGGATTCGAACCCGGGTCTTCTGCAAGAACAGTCAGTGTTCTTAACCGCTGAGCCATCTCTCCAGCCCCACTAAATGGGTTTTTCTGAAGAAGAAAAAGAACCCTCAAAAATATGAAGAAAAGGAAAGAAGAGGAGGAGAGGAAGAAGAAAACAGGGATTTCTAAGAAAGCTAGGAATTACAGAAGTGTAAGTTAACTTTAAAAGATCTGAATTTTTGGAACGGACACTTCTTAAATGTTTGGTTACTTAGGGCATGGGGAGAAAGGCTAAGACAGCTGTTTTTTTTTTCTCTGATTTGGAGACTGGCAGCCTGCTCTGCTCCACTTCTCATTCTTTGGACAACACAAGACATCGTACCTGATAACATTCCAGGTAGGTACAATATAGGTTAAACAGCAGTTTAGTAAGCTGTCTCAAATCCAGTAATTGACTGCTTAGAAGACATTCATTTGGAAATTTGTTTTAACCTTGGCTTTCAAATAAAATCTAAACAGTCTTATTTGATTTCACATTTGCCAGAACAATAAACATTGAAAAAACTTCTTTCAGTACTGTATACTGGTAAAAATATGGAATAAAGAATCCTCACAGGACACTAGAGATTGTGTAAATTGTAAGTTTTAAGGATAATTTGGCAGTGTCTAGTAAAGTTGATGAGAATCCAGCATTGCAATTCTAAATGCAGTATTTACTTGAGAAAAACTCTTGCATATGTGCACATGAAAATATATACAAGACTATTAAATGAAACACTGTCGTTTATAGTAAGAAACCAGTAACAACTTAAATGTCTATTATAAGTGGATGAATATATAGCAAACACAGTGACTAAAGGAAATAAATAAAATATTGAGAGAACTGATACACTATTCCAGTTATTTCAAATTTTGAAACATGAAAATAGTGTATGTGTAGAGATACAGGAGTATAATACATATCTATATATACCTCAAGTTGATGATTATATCTAGGATTCTAAGGGGAATAGCATGGAGGGGCTCAGTCAGGCTTCACAAGAAAGGTTTCAGACAAAACTTTTCTTGTTTAAACCTTTATGATTATCCAAAGAAAATATGATATGTTTATTAAACCTATGAGGTGGGCAAGTTGACTTGTTAGATTAATTTTTTTGTACTTTCAATGTGAACCAGTTTAAAAATTGAGGTAATTATTTTATCGCATGGACTAATTTCTCATGCATTATGTGGTAGTGGCTTCATTTAGGATTGTTTGTATGGTTCTGCTTATTTTATTTCAGCTTGGCTGTATCTTTCAAAGAAGTCAGTCATCCTGTATTCCTACTTTGATTTCATTTGTGTAGGTCATAATGCAGTTGGGCATCCTTTTGAGAACTTATGTCTCAAGGTTTTCCAAATATCCATTGAACTTTTCCCTGTAATAATTCCATTGGTTTTTGAAATAAAAATAAATTGAATTCCCCAAAATATGATTCATTAAGCACAGTTAGAAAATTAAGATCACTATTAAAAATTAAAATTTTTAAATTTATTCTCAACTAGGCAATTTGGTTTATGGAGATAAATATTCATCACTTTGGAGAAAAACATCAACTTGTCAATAGTGAACTCTTTAACTTAATGACATGGGGAACTGTAAGGCAGCAGTATTATTTCCTCTTTGTCCATGGTAGCATAGCCTTGGTCCTAAAGCATACTTCATCTTCCTTTTAAAAAGAAAATGTAATAAATCATCAACTTGCCATAGTCATTTAAAGAGAAATAACACTAATAGTTAATGTTCTAAGGATTTCTTTTATTTCTTTTATGTGTAGTATGTGTTCATGACTTTAAGTGGATTATCTCATGTGGGATTTTAATAACCAGAGGGTGAAGCTGTTAGCTTTTACTTTGGATGCAGGAACTGAGGCATGGTGGGACTAATGAAATCTCAATAAATATAAGTATGTGAAGCAAATATTAGTGTAAACCTAAGCTAAGCCCCAAGCAAAAACATTTTATTCTGCGTTTGGTGATATCCTATGAATGGAGTCTATGATTGATTAAAAAAATAACCTGGGGGCCAACAGCATGGCTCAGTGGGTAAAAGTGCTTTCCATCAAGCCTAACAATCTGAGTTTGATCCCTGGGTACCATCTAGTGGAAGGACAGAAACGACTTCTGCAAGCTGTCCTCTGACCTCCACAAACACATCATGGTGGGGCATATGGTCCTACCCTTACACAAATAAATACATGTAATAAAAAAATTGAAAGATCTTTTGTGAACTTGAAGATGATTTGGGGGGTGGAAATGAGGTAGAATTATAGACATATCATAAGGAAGAAAAATGTATGCAGATCCTAGAAGTCAAGAAGATTCTACTTTTTCTGCATAATATTAGGACACAAATTCCACTTACTTGGCTTGCCTTTTCTGTGGATTCCTGTGGAAGAAATAAAATACTAAGAAACCAAAAGCAAGTGAAAATAACATAATGAAAATAGAGGGTCAGAGATGGACATGGCATGTTGTAAGGGTGCTTTGGATGATGCTTGTGATGACTATTCAGGAAAAGTGTAAGGTTGGGCCCTGAATCGATATCTCCCTTCAATAAGGATCTTGCTGATTTACCCAGAATTCATCTTGCCTTTGATGTTTGTTCTTAGTAATTTTCCATCCACTTATTCTTACTCTGCTCCTTGACTCTGAATTCCACTTACCTGTACTGTACTTGGAGTTCAGTTCAAGCTCTGTTCTGCAATGCAAAAATGCCACTTGGGGAGATAAGTATAGCTCAGTGGTAGATTTCTGAGTGTATGTAATGCCCTCAGTTCAGGCCCCACTGCAATCTCCAAAATACCACTTTTGCGGTTCCTAGTACTATGTCTTTTCTTGTACAAAGGCCATCTTTCTTTAGTAAGTACCAGGAATAATCTTTTTCTTTCATGAGATCCACCTTGTACCCTTCCCCTCCTTGCTACTTGATCATGGAAATTGGTATTTATTATAAGAGAAATAAATATCAACATATTCAACTGATATTCAACTAATAATGACCAAACAGTTCAATTTTATCTAGCCATGGACTCTGATGATGTGGTTTTTGTAATTTCTTTATATTGTGCCCCAAATATGGCAAGCACTGCATTTTTCAAACTCTTTCAATTACTCAGTTTCAGTGTATCATCTGTTTCCTACATGAACAAACCAACTATTTTACATCATTTTTCCTTTATTTTTCATTTCCTGATTCAGGTCTTCTTAGGTGCTGAATTATTTTCAAATATGATTATAATTGTTTTTTTTGTTTAATTAGAAAGATTGTACAGTAAAATATATCAAGATGGTAAGTCTAGATATTCAGGTTCAATGATTAATTTTTCCTTTATAAAAATAAGAGTTATTACCTTTGACCATTTCTAAAAGTATCTTCCAAATTTAAGATTCCATAATTTCATTAGATAAGGAATATATTATCTTTTAATTTCTGGATTGCTGAATTGAAGTCTATGCTTTAGAATGTATTTGAAGAGTCTATGAGAAAGATAATAGATCTGAATAAATCAAGAATATAAAAGTGCCAATTTTGTATAAAATGTGAAATAACTATAAAGATTTTAAAGCTTTGAATTTGAAATTTAAACCCTGAAATTTTATCTAAAACTAGAAAAAAATAACATAGTTAAGTCCAGGTACTTATTATTTCATGTATACTGATTATATTTACCTTGAACTTTTAGAAATCAATGACTCCAAGTTACTTATATTTTCAGGGGTGATGTATAGTAACAGTGCTTGCTTTAAGAGTTATCTAGAATATAAAAGATTTTTCTAGCAGTTGTATTTTTTCCATTTCATTTTCCTCTTGTCTCTTTAGAAGTGAAGAGATAAAATTTTGAAATGTATACTATTTTAAAGGGTGCCAAAAAGACGCTCAGATCTCAAGGGCTAAGCCTTGAGGAGTACTTCGTTCATTCTTCTGGTACAGCACATCCCTAAGGGATTTTTGGCTATTGCTCCATTTGGTTTGAAATTAAAACATGAAATCTTAATGTTATACTAGTGTTTCCACACAGCACTGTATCTTTCTTTATGCAGAAGGTGTTTTTGTTTTCTTTCAAGGAGGTCAAGCACATATACCTGTGCTTTTAAAAATTTCCTATTTTGTTAATATCTGGAAAGAAACATTGTATGTAGCTCTCTATATGTAATCATTGTACTGGAAACAGACCCACGCTGCCATGCAATTGGCCACAGATTCCTTTTTTGTCATGGGATTTGCCCTGTGGAGATGATCCTGGAGCTCCACTCTCATGTGGCTGATAGAGAGGTGAGGCGGAAGATTACATTTGCTTTGCTTTGGCTCTGCCTTGGGAAAACTGCTCAGGCAACTGCTTTTCTGTAGCATGTAATGCTGTTAGTTCCCATCCCACTGCTAACAGCCTCTTCCTCCCAAGGAGGCCACAAAGCAGACAAAAGAAATAAAAACTACTTCTTTTACTTAACCATATTGATTCAAATATCCATAGGAAATGGTAGATTTTCAATTCTTCCTCACTTCGAAAGCAGAAAGCCAGAGAGGACTCCTTTGCTCACTACTGAGCCAATATGAGTCAGCCAGCATTGTGGAGGTGTTCTTTTTCTAATCCTAACATATTCTAAATAAAACTTCAGAAAAAAACAGGAGAGTCTGAATGAACATTCATACTATTTGTTTGCTTGCCTTGTTTCTGTATTTTTGTGGTCTGGGAAATGAACACAGGTCCTTTTACTTGCAAATATACCACTTCCTATCCCAAAGGTGTGAATACATATATTTTATATTTTATTATGGGTCAATAAAGGACAAGATTTTGTTACTAGTAAAGTGAGGAACGAACTTTGTAATTTGAGCAGATTCGTGGGAATATGTCATGTTGAACATTATTTTGCTCCATTTTTTGAATCAGAGCTGCTTCTTCTGAGGGAAGTAAACATTCTGTGTCTATCCCTTGTACAGGTGACAACACTGGTGGTCATGCCAAATACATGTTCCTTTCTTTACTCATGTGAATTTTAATTTATTTACTTTAAGTAAAATTTTAAATTATTTTGATCTTATTCCTTCTCCCCAGACACCTCCCATACTCATCCCCACCCCTACCCACCCACCTTCCATCTTCGTGTTCCTTTATCTTTTTTCCCCTGTTGAGCCCAATTTCCCTTGACCAAAAATATTCTTGAGTATTGAACCTGCCCTAGAGGGCGGTCCACCATCCAGGGCAACACCCTTTAAGAAAACTGTTCCTCATCCAGCACCTATCATATGATAGCTCCTTAGTTGTGGGTGAGACTTCATTCCCACCTCCTCTGATACATGCTGGAATGTTGTCTGGGTAGAGCTTGAACAGATCTTATGCATGCTGTCACAACTGCTGTGAATTCACATGTACCACTGCCCTGCTGCCTGGAACATTGTTTCTTTGTACCACTTCTGGCTTGTACAATCTTTCTGCCCTTATTTCATGAATATCTCTGAGTCTTGGGGGTGGGGGTATGGTATAGATACCTCAGTGAGGACTGGATACTGCAGAGTATCTTATTCTTTTCATGTTGACCAGTTGTGGGTTTCTGATTATTGATAATTGACATTTGCTATAAGAATCAGCTTCTCTGATGAGGATTGAGGGATTCACTAATCTATGGGCATAATAATAAGTCATTAGGAATCATTTTAATACTATGTCCATTTGGTAAAATATTAGCAGCAGATTCTCCCTAGGGCCCATGGCCTGTCTAGTGCAAGCTTCTTGTTCACAACAGCAGTGACAGGTTATGGGTTTGATTTCATTGAGCGAGGCTTAAATCAGATCATAGAGTTTTTAGTTATCCCCATAGCAGTCATACCACTACTGAAATAGTGGACATATTTTGCCCAGTCAGTCATTATTGTAGCTTGCAGGGTTCACAGCAGGGTAAAAGTGATAATTATTTTTCTCCTCTGGTAACGTGCAAAGCACCTTCCAGCACTATGAAAACTAGCCAGCAGGGATGAGACTTCCTGTTTGATATCTCTATATCTTATGAGTCAACTATGTGTTGCCTTCAGCAATAGGGTCTTACTGTCAAGTTCTGGAAGGTAACCAAGAGCAATGACAATATCCTATAATGTTGGGGACCATTGGGATCCCACTCATTAACAACTCAAAGAGAGGTAATCTAATCCCATTACTTGGGCTTTTATTTGCTAGGATGAAGTGTCTAGTTGGGGAATTAGCCCTCCCCTTCCACCATAGGGTAACAACATTTAAATTCTTTATATGTGTGCAAATTAGAGTTTCTCCTGTGTACCTGTATATTTTAGTTTCCAGAGTAGTAGGTTTCCATATGGTTTTTCAAAAGGCCATTGGTGTTAGTTATCCTTCCCTATATTCCCTCCTCTACCCTACCCACTAATCCTCTAGCCCCATTTAACCCTTTCTGTACAATTGTTCCTCTTTCCTCCTTTATATCATTGCATTCTATCTCTATTCTCTTGGAAGATCACCATGACTCCTAACTGGCTTCCTAGGGGTATTCCAAATGAAACACACATAACTAAACCTAACACTTGTATGAGTAGAAATACAACATGTTTGTCTTTCAGGGTCTGAGTTACCTCACTAAGGATGATTGTTCCCAGTTACAGCACACTAATTTAATTTTCCTTAATAGCTGAATAATATTCCATTGTGTATATTTACCACATTTTTCTTAATTTATCAGTTAATGGGCATCTAAGTTTTTTTTTTTTTTTTCCATTTCCTGGCTATTGTGAATAGAGCAGCAATGATCAAGGATGAGCAAGTATCTCCAATACGATATAGAGTCCTCTGAGTTTATGTCCAAGAGAGGGATAGCTGGATCTTGTTGTAGGTCTGTTTCTAGCTTTTGAGGAACCACAACACTGATTTCCATAGTGGCTGCACCAGTTTGTACTCCCACCATGAGTGAATAAGTGTTTCCCTTTCCCTAGTATCATGCCAGCATTTGTCATCATTTGTTTTTTGGATCTTACCCATTCTGGCTGGGGTAAGATGAAATATCAAAGTAGTATTACTTTCAGTTTGCCTGATGCTAAGGATGCTGAACATTTTAAAAAGTGTTCCTTAATTATTTGTATTTCTTCTTTTGAGATCTCTGCTTAGTTCCATGATCGATTTCTAAAAATTGCGTTAGTTATTTTTTTGATGTTTAGTTTTTTGAGTTGTTTGTATGTTCTAGATATTAACCCTCTTTCAAATAAATGTATAGCTGGTAGAGATTTTTTTTTTCTCATTTTGTAACTTGCCTTTTCACTTGAATGATGTTGTTTTTTGCTATACAGAAGCTTTTTAGTTTCATGTAGTCCCACTTGTCAGTTTCTGGTATTAATGCCTGAACTATTGGGGTCCTGTTCAAAAAATCCTTTCCTGGGGCTGGAGAGATGACCTAGCAGGTTAGAGCATTGGCTGCTCTTGCAGAGGACTTATGTTTGATTCCTAACAGTCCCATGACAGCTATCAACCATCCGTAAGTAAGTCCAGTTCCAGGGGATCTGATACCCTTTTCTGGCCCCCACAGGACATCTTATGCACATGGTTCACTTACATACATTCAGGCAAAATACTTTGACACATAAAATAAAAATTAATTTAAAAAAAAAGAAAAATCCTTTTTTTTTTGCCTATAAGTTTCAGTGTATTATGGGCTTTCTTTTCTATCATAGTCATGGTAACAGGCCTTATGTTGAGATCCCTGATCCATTTTGTGTTGAATTCTGTTTAGGGTGAGAGATAGGAATGTAGTTTCTTTCTTCTATATGTAGTTATCCAGTTTGACCAGTACCATTTGTTGAAGAGTCTGTCTTTTCCCAGTGTTTGTTTTTAGTCTCTTTATAAAAAAGAATGGATGTTTACAGATGAACTTATGTTCAACTCCTCAGTTCTACTCCATTGATCAGTGTGTCTGTTTTGTGCCAGTACCAAACTATTTTTATTACTATAGCTCTTTAGTACAGTTTGAAATTGGAGATGGTGTTATCTATCACAGTTATTTTATTGTTTAGGATTGTTTTGGGTGTCCTTAGTGTTTTTGGTTTCCATATGAAGCTTAATGTTATTTTTTTTCCATTTCTGTGAAGAATAGTGTTGGAATTTTGATGAGAACTGAAATGACTTTATATATTGCTTTTTGTAGGATGATCATTCACATTATTGATCCTACCAACCATTGAACTTGGGAGGTCATTCCATCTTCTAGTATTATCTTCAATTTCTTTCTTTCATGCTTTAAAGTTTTCATTATGCAAGTTTCCACTTCCTTGGTTAGATTTATCCCAAGATTTATTTTGGGGCTACCATGAATGAGATTGTTTACCTGATTTCTTTTTCTGTATGTTTTTTGTTTGTGTTTATAAGAAGGCTGGTTTTCATGTGCTGTTGATTTTCATGTGCTAATTTTTTATCCTGCTACATTGATGAATATGTTTATCAGCCCTAGGAGTTTCCTATGGAGTCTATAGGATCTTTTGTCTACAGAAAAATATCACCTGCAAATAAGGATTCTTAGACTTCTTCCCTTTCAAGCATTATATTTGACAGCAATGGAAAGAGTGGACATCCTTGTCTTGTTCTTGATTTCAGTGAAAATATTTTGAAGTTTTCTTCATTTAAGCATGATGTTGGCTGTGGATTTGTTGTATACTGCCTTTATATGTTTATATGTTGAGATATGTTTCCTGTCTCCCTAGATTCTCCATGGCTTTTATCATGAAGGGATGTTTGAGTTTGTCAAAGGTGCTTTCTGCATCTGAGATGATCATGGTTTCTGTTCTTGAATATGCTTATGTGGTAGGTTAGATTTGTTGATTTTCGTATGTTAAATCATCTCTGGGATGAAGCCAACGTGATCATGGAGGATAATATTTTTATGTGAACTAATATTTCATTAAAAATTTTTTTGATAATTTTTGCATCTACATTCATAATAAATATTGGCCTATAATTTTGGGGGGGATCATTGCTGGTTTTAGCTTCATAGGAAGAATTTGGACGTGTTCCTTCATTTTCTATTTTGGAAGTGTTCTATTTTATGGAATAATTTGAGAAATATTGGTGTTAGTTCTTTGAAGGTCTGCCTGAATTCTGTGCTGTATCTATCTGGTCCTGGGCTTTGTACAGTTGGGAACTTTTTAATTACTGCTTCTATCATATCAGATGTTATAGATCTATTTATATTGTCTACTTCCTCTTGATTTAACTTTGGTAAGTCCTACATTTCTTAAAATCCATCCATTTCTTTTAGATTCTCTAGTTTAGTATAAAATAGTTTAAAATTTTTTATTATTTTTATTTTATGTGTATGCACGTATTGCCTGCATGTAGGTAATTCCACCCATGCCATGCAATGCCACAGAAAACAGAAGAGGCTGTTGGATCCCCTGGAACTGGAGTTATGGACAGTTTTAGGTGCCATATGGGTGCTGGGATTTGAACCTGAGTCTTTTGCAAGACCAGCCTATGTTCTTAACTGCTGAGCCATCTCTCCAGCCCCAAGTGAAATAGCTTTTTAACACATCTTTATGATTCTCTGAATTTCTTCAGCATCTGTTGTAATGTTTCCCCCCTCATCTCTAATTTTATTAATTTGGATAGCCTCTCTTTTTGTTAAATTTGCTAAAGGTTTGCAATCTTGTTAATATTTTCAATAAACCAACCCATTTTTAATTGATTTTGTATTTTTTATTTCCATTTCATTACTTTTTTTCCTTGATTTTGATTATATTTTCCATGCAGACACTTTCTAGGTTTTATTCTTCTTTCTGTACCACCCTCAGATGTGTCTGTAAGTTACTGATATGAGATGTCTCTAACTTTCTGATAGAGCACTTAGTGCTATAACTTTTCATTCATTAGTGTGTTGTTTAGCTTTCATGAGTTTGTGTACTTTCTGTAGTTTCAGTTGCTGTCGAGATCCCCTTTACTCCTTTGTGATTGGATAGAATGCAGGATATTATTTCAATTTTTTGAAACTTGATTTGCATTCTAACATGTGATTAATTTTGGAGGATGTTCCATAGTCTGCCAAGTAGAACGTGTATTCTTTATGTTTGGGTTGAATGTTCTGTAGTGTCTGGTAGGTCCTTTGATTTATGATGCCATTTAATTCCAGTCTTTCTGTTTCATTTTTGTGTGAAAGACCTGTTGGTAAGAGTGGGGCATTGCAGTCACCCACCATCACTACTTTGTTGTCAGTCTGTATTTTTAGGTCTAATAGCATGCCCGTGTGTTTGGTGCTGGATGTTTACAGTTATAATCTCCTCTTAGTGGATTTTCCCTTTAATGAGTATAAAATATGCCTTTTTATCTCTTCTGACCAATTTTGGTTTGAAGTCTTTTACTGTCAGATATTAGAATATCTACACCTGCTTCTTTCTTGGTTACATTTGCTTGGAAAACCTTTTTCTTCATTTTACCCTAAGGTGGTGTGTACCTTTGATGGTGAGGTATGTTTCTTGGAGGCAGCAAAAAGATGTATCCTATTTTTTAATCCAGGCAGTTAGTATTTATATTTTGATTGGGAGAATTAAGATCATTAATATTGTGAGTTATTATTGACCAATGTTCACCTAATTCCTGTTTTTTTAATTTTTGTTTTTTGGTCTTCTCTTTTGGGTCAGTGTTCTGCAGTTGTTTATGTATTCTTATGCCTTCTTGGGTATTTTAAATCTTCTCTTCAGACTGAGATATTTCTTCTAGTATCTTCTGTATAGCTGGTTCAGTGGACACAAATTCCTTAAATCAGTTTTATCATCGAAATTTTTTCTTTTTCTTTCAATTACAATATAGTAGTATATTGACTATACTAGTTTGGGTTGGTATCAATACTTTTATAACTTTCAGGAAATTGATACAAGTGCGTCTGGCTTTCTTTGAAAAGTCAGTTATTCTGATGAGCTTTCCTTTGTATGTAACTTGATCTTTTTTTCTCAGCTGTCAATATCTTTTTTTGTTCTGTACATTTAGCATCTTCACTCTTCTATGACATGGGGATTTATTTTCTGATATTGTCTACTTGGTGTTCTGTATGCCTCTTGTACCTTGCTTGGACTTGGGAAATTTCTTCTATGATTTTGTTAAAAATATTTTTGTACCTTTGATTTGAGTATCTTCTCTACCTAGGATTCATAGATTTAGTCTTTTTTATAGTATCCCAGAAGTCCTGCATGTTCAATTCCTATATTATTTTATACTTAATGTATTCTTTGAGTGTTACATTTTCTCTACGTTGCCTTCAAGATCTGATATTCTGTCTTCCACTTGATTCAATCTATTGGTGAGATTTTCATCTAGATTTTTGTATGTCTTCATGGGTTTTTCATTTTGAGTTTCACTTCAGCTTGGGTTTTCTTCAGAGATGCTATCTCTTTACTAAATTTTAATTTCATATCTAAAAGGGTTTTACTTATTTCCTTCAAGTGTTTGTGTTTTCATTCAGTCTTTTATTCATTTCCTCTTTGAGTTCCTTGAAAATATTTTTAATTGCCATTTTGTACTCATTTTCTTGTGCTTCAGCTAAGTTGTCTTTCTCGGGAAACATTATTATGGGGCTTTAATTTCTGAAGGAGATGTATTGTCCTAGTATTTCATTTTCTGTGTTTGTGATGGGACCTAGGCATCTGGAGTTATATTGCTGGTTGTGTTTCTTGGTATAAGTATCTGATCTCACCTTTGTTGAATGAGTTTAGATCTTTGCTTTTCCCTCAATTTGTCAGGTTATGGACCAGTTGTTGGTGCTTAATGCTCAACCTTCAGGCCACTCTTCTAGTCCATGTTGGACTCCATGGATTTCTAGAGTATTGTGGATGTGGGGCGGGTGCTAAACTAGATGACTGGCAGACTGGGTACTGGGTCTGGAAATCTCTACTTCAGAGTGTGGGATAGTAGGGTATAAGAGGAAAGGCTAGGATTGAGGGAATTCCTGGGACTCAGTGGTTGCTCTGACTCTGCTGTCCAAGTTAGGCTGGACGTGTGTTATGATAGAGATGGGAAACTAGCATCTGGGAAACTCACTGGCTCTTGGTGGCTTAGTGGAGTATGCTACTCCAGCCAGGCTGGGGAATATGGAATGGCAGTGAGGGATGGTGAAGACTAGTGTCTGGGCAACTCACAGGGCTCTTGGCAGCTGTCCAGCCCCAGCCAGGCCTGGGAATATGAGATGGGCATGGTGAATGGTGAAGAAGGAGAACCATGTCTACTTAGAATGTTTTCTTTAATAACTGAAAATTTCTTTTACTAGCAAACTTTATTTCCTGTAAAAGTGCTATCCTTTGGTAGACATTCTGGAACACACTATGAAATGGGTTTATTTTTATATGTAATGAATTAATCTTAAGGAATTATAATTGGTAGAACAGAAATAGAAACTCATTCACCAATACTCAACTTAATTCTTGGTGGACAAATTTCTAAGACATAAGAAGTAGAAATAGGAAAGGAAATGTTCAGCCTTCAAATGCAATGTCTATTTAGTTAGTTTTCAGAGGCAGTAAGGTAAAGGAGGTGATTTTCCAAGGAAATGGAGGCAATCAATGGAGGTTTGCTTATTTTTATTGTTCACCACAGGTCTGACAGCCCTCATTTGTTTCTAATGGGTTGTTTAACTGAACTCAAACCTACAGTTCAATTTCGTCATCTATTAAACCAATATGCTATTTTTCTTCTGACTTTACATTATGAAAATAACCTTACCCTCTCAAGACCTTGTGGGGGGACCAAGAAAGAAGAGTAGAAGCTTTTCCACTAAGTAAGCTGATTGCTTAGATAATATAGCAAAAAGGAATAATCCAATGTAAATGGGGGGGCTGGAGTGGTGGCTCATCACTAAGGAGCACTTACTGCTATTTCAAAGGACTCAAGTTTTGCTCCCAGAACTCAGGTAGTGAGGCTCAGAACCACCTGTATCCCCAGCTCCAAGGGCTCCAAGGCCTTCTTCTGACCACTGTGAGCACCTGTACACATGTGACATGCAGTCTCGTTCTCACATGCACACAGACATACACATACATAAAAATAAAAATATATTTTTTAAAAAGTTGAATTGATTTTAATAATCAAGAAACATATCAGTGGTTAAGGGGGTCATCAAAACTATGATTAACAGGAAGTAAAACAGTTTGTGTACTTTCGTATTTCTTGTTAATGATGTTTTTATTAATAAGATTCACATGTTTGTTATAAACACATTCAAGCTTTCTTAATGACACAATGTTAAAAATGATAGGAAAATGAATAAACCCAAAGAGATTGGTGGCAATATGTGGTAAAATCCATAAGTTCTCTGTATTTGCACAACTTTTTTACATTATTTAATTAATAACCACATAATTAGAAGAAGCATTTCATTACAACAGCATCGACATATTCAGTAACAATTTCCAGAGCTAAGATGCATCTCTTTCAAAATTGGATGTAAAATTTTAGGTTTATAGTTGAATTAATACAGTTATACAATATTGTACTCAGTATAAACCCTATAAGATGCAAAATTAAATAAGGTTTTAACCTTTTAAAAGGTCTCCATTTCCTTATTAAAATAGTTTCATACAGAAAAATTTATTTTAATGCAATTAACACTAAAATGTTTGCACATGCTTTTTTTAATCTCCATATATCTGATTAGTACTAGTCACAGCTGGTTACTTTCTGAGATCCTTGGCATCTAAGCATGGATATAAAGTCATCAAGTAGGTTTCAGTGGTGATGTTTTCACATCTACTAATTATTAACAAGCAAATTTTTATGCTTTGAAGAATATTTTTATTTTTTAAATTTAATAACCACATGATTAGAAGAACCATTTCATTACAGCTTTAACATATTCAATAACACACTCCAGAGCAAGGATACATCTCTTTCAAAAGTGGCTGTAAATTTTTACATTCACAGTTGAATTAATACCATTATACAGTATTGAACTCAGTATAAACCCAGTAACATATAAAATTGAATGAGTTTTTACCCTTTAAAGAAGATTTCTATTTCATTTTAAAATATTCTGTCTCCTACATTTTTAATGCTACCACTACTAACACTTAGATGTTTGCACTTGTGTCTTTAATCTCTATGTAGCTAATGATTACTAGTCACACTCAGTTACAGTCAGATCCTTAGTACCTGAGTATGGATATAAAGTCATCAGGTAGATTTCACTGGTAATGTTTATCACCTCTACTATTTAACATGAAGTAAATTTTTATGCTTCCTCCTAAAATATGTCTTTCGTTTTTTAAATTTGTTGATTTTTCTGTGCGTATATCATATAGTTCATTGCACACAATCTTATCCATCTATATACCCATTTCCCAAATGGCACCTTCCAATAGCCTCCCCATTCCACTTTCTACTCTGTCATCCCTGCTACTGTCCACTGTGTTGTCGATAGTTCCACCCATTCCCCAGTGCTTGGTCATCTGCTGAATCTAGTCAGCCTATCTACAGATCCTTGTTTTAGGAACATCACCTGTTCCTCATCTAGCAGCAATCAGTTGTCAATATTCCTTTAGATAAGATTGGGTTCTGCTGTTCATTTTCCCAGTTCTATGCTGGGTTACTGTCTGGGAGTCTCTGTGCCTCCTTGACCAATAACTCAAAGGAAGGTATCTCCTGTCTGACATTGTTTCTTGTTATGTAGCCTTTAGCTATACATATGGACTCTTAAAAATTATATTTACCCAATTAATCTTTGGTTATACTTTCCTTTTGGGTGTTTAAGACTCTTATGGTTGTTTGAGGATCTGTTCCTCAGGGGTAACATGGGCTTGGGAGGAGCCCCTGGCTCCTTTCTTTTACCAGTTCCATCTATGTGAAGATAAGTCAAAGGTCCTACTTGACCATGGCAGGCTTCACTTGGAAGCATGGAGGAAATGTTTCCTATGTGTTGACCCTCTTCTTTGTAGACTGGACACTGGTTTAGGTCCATCTGGTGGGGTCTCCATGGCCTCCTTGCTCAAGAGGACAGGTGACTCTCCACAGTTACAGGGCATTTTGAGAGATGCTCATATTCCCCTGGAACTTAGTCGACCTAGGGTGGCAAGGAGCAAAAAGTGTCCTTTATGACCCCCTGACCAAATTAGTATAGGCCTCAAAGTGTGTCTGTTAAACATCTAAGAAAGTTAGTTCCATCAGTCTGGTACTTTTAATTACTATATGCCATGCAACTAGAGCTTGGGCAAAGACCAAATGCTCTCATATAAACCTTGCCTAGGCATATATTACATTCTTTGACCTGGTTGTATGTGTAATATGTCAGTAGGTTGTTGGCCTCATATGGCCCCCTCTGGTTTTCTAAAACTAGCTAGGCATTGTTTATCTCTCACACTGTCTAACCCTTCCACCATGGTTTCCCCATTTAAGGTGCCCCTGTTTCATCCATTTCTCCCTTAATAATACCCATCTCCTATGGTCCCACCTCTCTTGAGTTCCTTCTTTCCCTTTATTCCCTAGGTTCCTTGTATAACCTTCCTTCCCCCCTCCTCTTAAAATAACCCCATTATTATCCATATTTCCCTTGTTAACACCTGCTTTCTATTGTTCTTCTCTTTCAGATTCTTTCTTTTCCTTTATTTTCCTGGTTCCTCTTCATTATCCTGGTTCCTGTAGTTATGTCTGGATACATAGTCACTTATAAGGATTTGGTTCTAGGATCCACATATGAGAGAGAACATATGCCATTTTTATTTCTGAGCCTGTGTTACTTCACTTAGTATAACAGTTTCTAGTTCCATCCATTTACCTGTAAATTTCATGATTTCATCTTTCTTTATTGCTGAGTAAAATTCCATTGTATAAATGAACCACATTTTCATTATCCACTCATCACTTGTGGCACACTTAGGTTGCTTCCTTCTCCTAGCTATTGAAAAAAGAGCAACAAACATGGATGTATAAGTATCTCTGCAATAGGATGAGTTCATTGGTTATATGCCAAGGAGTGGTATAACTGGGTCAAATGGTAGGTTCATTTGTAGTTGTTTAAGAGTTCTCCACACTGCTTTCCATAGGTATTGAACAAGTTTGCAGCCCCACCAGCAGTGGATGAGTGTTCCCCTTTTGCCACATCCTCTCCAACATTTGGTATCATTTGTTCTCTTGATCTTAGCCAGTCTGACTGGGGTAAGGTGAAATCTTAAAGTGGTTATAATCTGAATTTCCCTAATTACTAGTGATATTGAACACCTTTTAAGATGCTTCTTAGCCATCTTTATTTCTTCTTTTGAGAACTCTCTGTTCAGCTCCATAGCCCATCTTTTTATTGGGTTACATCCTTTCTTGAGACTTTGTTTTTTTGTTCATTAATATTCTGGATGTAAACCACTGTTGGACATGTCACTGGTGAAGATTTTCTCCCATTCTGTGGGTTTCTGTTCAGTTCCTTGATTGCTTCTTTGGATGTACAGAAGCTTTTTAGTTTAATGAGGTCCCATTTGTTGATTCTTGACCTTGTTTCCTGGGCAGTTGACGTATGGTTTAGAAAATCCTTTCCTATACCTATGTGTTGTAGATTATTGCCAATGTTTTCTTCTAACAGTTTCAGAATTTTAGGCTTCACATTGATGTCTTTGATCCGTTTGGAGTTGACTTTTGTGCAAGGTGAAAGATAGGGGTTTAACTTCATTCTTCTACAGGTGGAGATTGAATTTTGCCAGCCCATTTGCTGAACATGATGTCTTTCCCCCAGTGAATATTCTTGGCTCCTTTGTCAAATATCAGGTGGCTTAAATTGAATGTACTCATATTTGTGTCTTCAATTTTGTTCCATTGATCTATGGGTCTATTTTTGTGCCAGTACCATGTTGTTTTTATGACTACAGCTCTTTAATACAGTTTAATATCTGGTATTATAATCCCCCCAGCATTGCCCTTAGTGCTCAGAGTTGCTTGGGCTACCTGAGGTCTTTTGTTCTTCCATATGAAACTTAGGATTGTTTTTTCCAATTCTTTGAAAAATGTCATGGGGATTTGATTGAAATTGCATTGAATCTATAAATGGCTTTTGGTAGGATGGTCATTTTCACAATATTAATTCTTTTAATCCATGATCATGGGAGGTTCTTCCATCTTCTGATGCCTTCCTCAATCTCTTTCTTTAAGGAATTAAAATTGTCTTTGTAGAGGTCTTTAATGTGTTTGGTCTGGTTTATTCCAAGATATTTTATTTTTTTGTGCAGCCATTGTTAAGAGGAGTGTTTCCATGTACTCTTTCTCTGATTGCATGTTATTGGTGTATAGAAAGGCCACAGACTTTTGTGGATTAATTTTATAACCTGACACTTTACTGAACATGTCATTAATTTCTAGGAGTTTTCTGGCGGAATGTTTGGCATCTCTTAGATATGATATCATATCATCTGCAAAAAGGGATAATTTGATTTCTTTTTCCAATTATTGCTCTTTAATTTCTTTCTCTTGTCTTATTGCTCTTTCAAGAGTTTCAAGCACTATGTTAAAGAGGCATGGAGATAGTTGACACCCTTGTCTGGTTCCTGAATTCAGTGGGAATGTTTCCAATTTCTCTCCAGTTAGAATGATGTTGGCTGTGGGTTTGTTATATATGGCTTTAATTTTGTTGAGATATATTACCTTCAGTCCATTTCCTTCTAGAACTTTGAACATAAATGCATGTTGAATTCTGTCAAAGGTCTTCTCTGTATCTATTGAGATGACCGTGTGGTTCTTGTCTTTGAGCCAGCCCATTTATATGACTGAAGACATTTATTGACTTATGTATATTGAACCATCCCCGCATCTCTGGAATAAAGTCGACTTGATCATGGTGGATGATCTTTTTGATGTGTGTCTGTATGCAGTTTTCAAGTATTTTATTGAGAATTTTTGCATCTATGTTCATTAAAGATATGGGTCTTTTTCTTTTTTGGTTGTATCTTTACCTGGATTTGGTATTAGAGTGATGCTGGCTTCGTAGAATGAATTTGGAAGTTCTCCTTCTATTTCTATATTTTTGAATAACAAGTAGTATTGGATGTAGATCTTCTTTAAATGTGTGGTAGAATTCTGCTGTAAATCCGGAGTCAGGAGTTTTTCTATAACTCTTTCAGTTTCCTTATGTGTTTGGTTTAGCTTTGGTGGTTCCCATGCTTTTAAGTACCCATCCATTTCTTTTATGTTTTCAAATTTAGTAGCATATAGGTTTTTAAAGTATTCCTTTATAATGTTCTGGATCTCTTTAGTGTCTGTTGTGATGTTTCCCCTTTCATCTCTGATTTTGTTGATTTGGAGGTGCTCTTTCTTTCTTTTGGTTAACTGGGCTAGCGGTCTTTCAATCTTGTTTATCTTTTCAAAGAACCAGCTCTTGGATTCGTTGATTCTTTGTATTATTTTCTTTGTTTCAATTTCATTAATTTCTGCCCTGATTTTTATTTCTTCTTGTCTGCTGATTTGGGTTTCGTTTGCTGTTGCTTTTCAAGTGTGTTGAGTTGCAACATTAAGTCATTTATTTGTGTTCTTTCCGATTTTTGAGTAGACACTTAGAGCTATAAACTTCCCTCTAAGACTTTTATTTCTTTTTTAATTTCTCCTTTGACCCATTCATCATTCAGAAGTGTGTTGTTTAATCTCTATATGTTCATGTGGCTACTGGGGATTCTTCTCTTGTTGATTTTAAGCTTTATTGCATTGTGATCTGATAGAATGCATGGAATTATTTGAATCTTTTTGTATTTGTTGAAGTTTGTTTTGTGCCCTAGTACTTGGTCAGTTTTGGCAAATCTTCCATGGGGCACTGAATAGAAAGTATATTTTTTGGTGCTTGGGTGGAGTATTTGGTAGATGTCTGTTAGGTCCATTTGATATATGGTATTGTTTAATTCGGATGTCTCTCTGTTAATTCTCTGTCCTGTCATCTATCTAATGTTGACAATGGGGTATTGAGGTGCCCTACTATTAATGAGTTGGGATTGATCTGTGTCTTAAAGGCCTGTAGTATCGTTTTTATGAAGTTGGGTACACCAGAACTTCGTGAATATATGTTCATGATTGTAATGTCTTCTTGGTTTATTGTTCCTTTGATCAGATTGAAGTGGCCTTCTTTATCACTTCTGATTAGTTTTAATTCAAAGTCTGTTTTATCAGGTATTAGAATTGCAATGCCTGCTTTTTTCTTAGTACCATTCACTTGGCATATTTTTTTCCATCCTTTCACCTTAAGGTAGTGCCTGTCCTTGAAAGTGAGATGAGTTTCTTGCAGACAACAAAAAGATGGGTTTTGTTACTTAATCCATTTAACTAGTCTGTATCTTTTGACTGGGAAGTTCAGTCCATTGATATTTAAAGTTATTATTGAAAGATGCGTATCCTGTCATTTTTATTTCTGTTCACATTCTTAATATAGCTGTGCATTTCCACAGTTATATCTTCACTGAATTTCTTTCTGTCACCCCTTGTGTATAGTCGTTCCTTTCTTTAGCTCTTTGTATTGCTTCAAGAACTCTCTGAAGGGCTGGTTTTGTGGACATGAATTCTTTCAGCCTATTTATGTCATAGAAGATTTTTCTTTCCCCTTCAACTATGATAGACATTTTGGCTTGGTAAAGTAATCTGGGTTGGCATCTGTGGTCATTTAGAGCTGGGAATACTTTAGTCCAGGCTCTTCTGGCTTTCATAGTTTTCACTGAAAAGTCAGCTGTAATCCTGATGGGTTTTCATTTATATATGATTTGTTGTTTTTCTTTTGCAGCTTTCAGTATTATCTTTTTGTTGTGAACATTTCGTGTTTTTACTATGATGTGCTGTGGAGAGTTTTTTTTTTTCCTCTGGGCCTGTCTATTTGGTGTTCTATATGCTTCTTGTATTTGTATGGGCATGTCATTTTTTAATTTTGGGAAAGTTTCTTCTACAATCCTGTTGAAGATCTGTTCCATACCATTATCTTGAGATTCTTCTCCTTCCTGTATGCCTATGATTTGTAAGTTTGGATTTTCTTATGGTGTCACCCAATTATTGCATATTCTATTCTTGTGTTTTTTAAAAATTTTCATAAACTTTGCTTGAGTGATCTAATTTGTCCACTTTATAGCTAATTATATTTAATTCGTCCACAGTCTTGATATTCTGGTTTCCATTTCATTCATCCTATTGGTTAGGCTTTCTCCTGTTGTTTCTAATGGGCTTACTGAGTGTTTCACTTCCTTCTTCATTTCAGCCTGAGTATTCTTCAATATTTCTCTTTTCTGAATTCATTCAGAAGTTTATCCCTATCTTCCTTCAGTTCTTTGATTTCTTTGCTTGTGTGGTCTTTAAATTCACTGAATTCTTTTATCATGTTTATAATTGTTCTTTTGAGTTCCATGTCCTGCATAGTCTCTAGAGGATTCTCATTGTGCTCCTCTAGAGGAGTACTTGGTGGGGATATATTATTTGGGTTTTTCATGTTATTTTTTTCTTTGTGACTTTGACATGTGAATTTCCTTTGTAGTTTCTGATTCTTGTGTGAGACCCAAGCCTTCATTTGTTGAGTTTAGATATGCTTCTTTTAATAAACCATATGTGACGTTGTTTATTGTTGGCAATGAAAAGCTGGTTGGTCTAAGCTTCAGGTTCTCTCTTTTGTTTTTATATTGGAGTGGCCTAATTGCTTTTGTCTTCAGGAGTTCCCACAGAGGCCCAAGTGAGATGAGGCTCAGATGACATCAGGCTTTCTCCTAAGTTATGGGTCCTTCCAGGATGATGATGCCCTCAAGAATTTGGGGGCTGGGCTGGCCTGGGAGAAAAGCCCCCTGATAGATGCTGGTCTCAGGCAGCTGGTGGCTGTGCCACTCAGGCAAGTGAAGGGAAGTAAGGGCGTGACCAGGCCTAGAGGGTTCCTGGGGGCCCACAGGGAGGAACTGGGTTTGTCCCATGCAAAGATCAGGAAGCAGTGGTGGGTCTGGGCAGAGAGGTTGGCCCTGGTGTCTGTGGTGCCAAGACAAGAAATGGGCCTGCCCCCAGCCTTGGAGGAGAGAACTTGGTGTTGGTGGGGGAGCTGGGATGGTGAAAGAGGCTGGGGGAGTCAAGGCATGCTGGGTCCACTGGACTTACCTAGGGAAGGTGCTGGGACCAGAACACAGGAGGCTCTGCAGCCCAGAGAAGTGTGTACTTTCTTTACATGAAATAAAGTCCTCTATTAGCTGCCTCATGCCATTGTCATCTGCCTGCACATGTTCCACATGGGAGTTGCCTCTTATGCCAATAGTCTCTATTCCATCATAATATGGTGCAAAGCTATTCATCCCAAAGATCTGAATTTCGAACAACTTAACTGGAGAACTCCCTTTTGTTTTAATGTTTTGGTGGTTTCATGATCCAAACCAGTTATCTTCAGCAAATACATAAATTTATTATAACTTCAGGCCCTTGAAAATGAATCAAAATAAATCAGCTATGACCATTATTACTGCCAACTGAGCCCACTGGAGAGGGGCTGTGGAGCAATGTAATTAGCTGCCATTATGTGGCTGCAAGCCTGCAATTTTTCCTACTGCCTCTGACCCACTGCATGGCTTAAGTATTTGCACAAAAACTCGTGATAATTGATCCCCTTCTGTGTCAAGTGTCTTCATAACTTTAAAAATTAAAGATGCAGAATGTCTCAAGTGGCTTGGGTAGGCAATTTGATTCCAATTTTATTATCACAAAGGGTTCATAATGTGCATGAAATGTCCTTTCTGATTAGCTATGCCTCAGCAGTTCCCTTCTCCATTTCTGCCTCTGCTTGTCTTTCCCTCCTCTGTTCTGTGCCCTCATTTCGTCCAGGCTTCCATTCATTTTCTGGAAGCCCTGGCTTTCGTAAATTAGCTCCCCATTCAAACTCATTGCCTAGAATCTGGATGGGCCAAGACAGGGTATGATTCCCAGCTACATCAGCTGACTCTAATATAGGCCAAATTATTTCTATCACTTCCAGAGAGGGAGAAAAAAGTCTAGGACTGGGTGATACAGGAAAATTTGCTCTAAACTGTATCCTACCCCCCTGGATTCTTAGTACCTCATTATACAAAGTGAAGAAAATTTAAAAATTAACTTATTTAGTAGGGATACCCACAGTTGAATATAAGGTAAGAATCAAGGTATTCAATCATAATTTAGTTTTGCTTTCTCATGCTTTGTTCAGGTTCTTTCCTCATGTTTCTGTGTTTACCACACTTCCAAGTGAAGTCAGTGCACTTTACTGATTTTGAGGACACACAGTATTTATTTCACTGGACATTAGTAAAATGAAACAATAAAATATAAAATTATTATTTAATGCAGAAAATGATGGAAACAGTGATAGTATCCAATTCCTGACACTGATGCCCTGGACTCACAAGGTCTACATCTGAACTAGGACCTGGGTATCACCAGAAGCTTTTTATCCAGCATTTGCTGAGAAATCTGTCTGAACTAAGTCAGTAAATCAAAAGCCTCCAAAGTATTCAACAGAAAATGAAATACTATTACATAATGAGTGAAATTGCCCAAGTTTTATTTTATAAGGAAAACATGGCGCACTGAGCATATGAAGTGAGAGCTACACAAGGCAGTAACTTGAATCATGTTCTCAAGCTCCGGACAGCATGAGAGTGAAGTGTCCTGTCAAATTAGAAGGTTTCCTTTCTTACTGATTTATTCCTATAGCTGTAAAGGCTCTGTCCCTTAAGGTTCCAGAAAACCCACACTCACACAGAAGACGATTGGGTTCTGATGTTTACCAAGATCCTAGCTACCAAAGTTTTGAGAGAGAGAGAGAGAGAGAGAGAGAGAGAGATTTGTTGCTTTGTTGTTTTGTAAACCATTCACCCACTTCTGTCATTAATATGGTTTCAAACAATTTGTCTTTTCTGGCCTTCAGAGCAACAGCAACTCAATAAATCTTCCAAATGATTGCTCAACGATTACATCTGGTTAATGTCTTTAAAACTTGTATTTTCAGGTTAAATATAAAAGGTTCTTATAGCCAGTCATTTTATTCATAGTTTTAGCTTCAATTCTGATTACTGTAATTTTTGACATTTAAATTTGAATTTTAATTATTCATAAATGTTCTTTGGTTACTTACTGGTTCTAAGAATTTTATCATGTGAGTGACTTACTGTATAAATTCTGTGATAAACACATGCTTTTGAATTTCCAAAATTAATCAGTGAAATAACCGATTTTTGTTATGTTTAGAGAAATAAAGCAAAGCAAATAGCAAATCTATGAACTATTATTGTCTCCAAAAAGAAAGTAATTTCTCATTTAAACTACTGACTATAAGAAACAGTTAATGTTTTGAAGATACACATACTTGTAATGTTGTGTGGGATAATGTTATATCACATTTGAATGAATTAACTTTCCCTACAAATACAAATTTTATGTTTCTTTTTCCTTTTTTAGTGAAATAATATTTTATCTTAATTACAAGTTTTCTCATTAACAGTAATGAGGAATACATCCAAATGCAGTTAGATTAAAAATACATTTTATCCACTGGGCCATCTTCTCAGCATAAACTGGTGTAACCACTGTAGAATCAGTATGGAGGTTCCTCAAAAAATTAAAAATAGCACTCCCATATAACCAGCTATACCTTTTCTGATCATGTATGCAGATTTTTCTCAACTATGAGGAAAAATAAAAATTATGAGAATCATAGGAAAATGGATGAGCTAGAAAAGGATTGTTACAGTAAGTTGACCCTGTCCCAGAAAGACAAACATCTGTCCTCTCTCATATGTGGTTCCTAGTTTTTAATGCTTGTATGTTTGTAAATCAGAGGTTATAAGAGTGTATATAGACTATGAAATCAAACGGAGACCATAAGAGGGACGCAAGAAGAGAAAAGAGGTGAGAACAAAGGTCACATGCTCATGACAGTGAAAAGCAGGCTCCCGGAAGTGGCAGTGGGAGGCAAAGGGAAGGAGGCTGGGAAAGAAATGGGAAAACAGAAACCCTTATTTGAAAATACCATAATGAAAACTAATTCTTTGTTAGGTTAAAAAATTAACATATATATATATTTGGTCTTTTTGAGACAGGAGCTCCCTGTTGCCCCAGTTGGCTTGGAACGCATTATGTAGACCAGGCTGGTCTTGATCTCACAGAAATTTGCCTGTGTCTGCCACCTGGGTGTCACAATTGAAAGGAGCCACCATATCTGGCTCTAATAAAAAAAATTTAAGAATGCTTTTTGAAGATACAGTCTTAGGATTCAGAACAAATCTCAAATTTCTTCACGTTTTGATCTTGGACCATTTACTTCCATGTTATACATTTTCTTATTGAATTTTTATATTTTCGTACAATATAAATTTGATAATATTTAGATTCCCCTCCCCTATTCACACCCCTTTCTCCCACCCAATATAATATACTCTCTCATATATAAATATGACCTATGAAGTTCGATTTGTGTCCCAAATATTTTTCAGTGTGAGTCTATCCACTGGGTCCATCAAAAGTTCCATTCCTATAAGACACTGTCTCCCCATCTCAGCAGCCCTCAATTGTCAAAATTTCCGTAGTGTGGATTGGAATTGCTTACCAACTTCCCCATATCTAGGCTGGGATTCTGTCTGGTTTCAGCTTGCCTAAGACTTCTAAATGTTCATTGCTGAAAGTTCATATGAGTAACTGATCAGCTGTCTGAAAGACTGTTTCCTTGTGGTCATCTACCCCCTCTGCCCCTTACAATCTTTTTGTCTCCTTTTCACCAATGATCCCTGAGCCTTGGGAAGCAGATGTTTGAAATAGGTGTCCTATTCAGGGATAAGTCCTCTGTGGCCTGTTCTTTTCTCATTGCCAATTGTGGGTTTCTGTGTTAATCATCATTTGCTGCATAAGGAAACTTCTCTAGTGAAAGCAGAGAGGTATATTCATCCCATGTGTAGAGGTTGCATTGAATGTGTGTCCCTTAGAGTTAAGGGTTCTCTACTTTTTACCAGTTCTATATATCTGTAATAGTCTCCATCTGTTACAAAAATAAGCTTCTATGATGAGGGGTGAAGTATGTCTGTAAATATGAGGATGCATATTTAGAATAAAGTAAGCAGTTACGTTGATCTAGGGATGTGGAAAAAGTAGGCTTTCCTCTAGAATCTATGATCTATTTAGTCATGTGTATTTAGTTATGTTTACAGTATGAATTCACTTCTATTGAGTGGGCCTTAATCCCAATTAGACAGCTGTTAATTACTCCCCACCTCTACATGATAGTTTGATGGGCTAGTAATTGTTGTTTATTAAGCTTTACATATGGTTAGGACCATTAATTAGTTTTCTTCCTTGGCAGTTTTTATAGTGTATTCTGATAACATGAGAACTAGTTTTTAGAGAGGAGTCTTCCAGGTCAGTTCCAGCTTGATTCTCTAAGTCTTGTGTCTAAAATGTGGCCTGTTTTCAGCAACATCTTAACTTCAAGTTCTGGGAGGCAATCAAGGGCTGTGCCAATGATTTGCATTATTTGCAAGTCTGTTGGGCTACCCTGACCAACAATTTGAAGAGAGGTTTCTCCTGATTGCACTGTGTTTATTTGTTATGTAGTCATCAGCTTACACATGTACTCACATATATTTATTGTATGTATATTTTTCAGTAAGACTTTGAACTAATTCTTTTGCTTCTGGTTTTTCATATCATCTAAGTATTATTTATCACATTATTTATCTCTCATTTCCCTTGTGTAACTCCTCCTTCTTCCTACAAGTTAAAGTACACCCCCTTTCCCCCATTTCTCCCTCAATAACACCTGTCTCCTACTATCCCCCTCTCTTGAGCTTCTTATTTCTCTTTATCCCCATTGTTCCTTTCTTTTGTTCCTAGCTCCAGTAGTTACATCAGGATATCACCAGGAAGCCTACAGAGTGGGAGAAAATCTCCACCAGCTACTCCTCTGACAGAGGATTAATATCCAGAATTTACAAAGAACACAAAAACAAAGAACAAGAAAACAAATCACCCAATTAAAAATGGGCTATGGATCTGAACAGAGAGTTCTCAAAAGAACTGAAAAATGCTTAAATTTTTTTTCCAGCATCTTTAGTAACTAGGGAAATGCAAATCAAAGCTACTTTGTTATTTTCTCCAACTGTACTCAGAATGGCTTCTATTAGGAGAACACATGATATCTAATGCTGGTGTGACAAGAAAACAAATGACCCAATTAAAAATGGGCTATGGATCTGAACAGAGAGTTCTCAAAAGAACTGAAAAATGCTTAAATTTTTTTTCCAGCATCTTTAGTAACTAGGGAAATGCAAATCAAAGCTACTTTGTTATTTTCTCCAACTGTACTCAGAATGGCTTCTATTAGGAGAACACATGATATCTAATGCTGGTGTGGTTGTGGGGAATGGGGAATCTTCATCTACTGTTGGTGGGATTACAAACTGGTGCAATCATTGTGGAGATTATTATGGAGAGCTTTTAAAAAGCTAAAAATCTACCATATGATCCAGTTATAACATTCCAACAGATTCATCCTACTACAGAGATACTTGTAGAGTTATGTTTGTTGCTGGTCTTTTCACAATAGCTAAGAAAAGAAACAACCTGAATGTCCCTAATTGATGAAGGGGTAATGAAAATGCACTCAGTGGTAAAGAAAAATGAAACCATGACATTTGCAGGTAAATGGATGAAACTAGACACTATTATACTAAATGAAGAAGCACAGAATTAGAAAAAAGCAGCAAAATGTGTTCTCTCTTAGGTTAGACATGTCATGCTACTTGGAATTGTCCAACTTGGAATTTTCATACATTTGTCTTCCTCATTTGTTCTGTTAAGTCATCTATCTCTCTATCTCTCTCTCTCTCTCTCTCTATCTATCTATCTATCTATCTATCTATCATCTATCATCCCTATCTATCATCTATCTAATCTATCATCTATCTATCTATCTATCTATCTATGTATCATCTATCTATCATCTATCATATATCAATCTATCATCTATCTCCTATCTATGTACCTGTGCATCTATTTATCTATCTTGATTATTTATCATCTATCATCTATCCATATATAATTTCTCTTGAGTATTTGTTTATTAAGTCTAACAATCTTGAAATATATTATTCATTGTGTTAACTAAATATACATAATTGAAATCTAAAAATGTCTTGTTAAATGCTTGTTTGATCATTTAGCACATACTAATTTTGTGGGAAAA
Organism: Nannospalax galili; assembly: GCF_000622305.1. NCBI lineage: Eukaryota > Metazoa > Chordata > Mammalia > Rodentia > Spalacidae > Nannospalax > Nannospalax galili. The sequence continues at coordinate 8,979,262 of NW_008337147.1, forward strand.
GTTTAAATAATTCAAATTTAATTTAAAATTTTTTATTAATTTTGGTTCTGGAAACTTTTAAAGATTCTTTTTAAAACTACAAAGTTCTACTCTTTCAGTGACACATTTATTAAATCTAAATACATACAAAGTGCTATTTATGAAAATGTTAGTGCCTGAATTGAGATGCATTGTTCATGCTTAATACAGTCCAGATTTCAAAGACTATTTTAAAAATGTATAACGTCCCATTAACTTATATTATTAAATTTTCTTTGAAAAGACTGGTGTGGATAAAAATATTGTCAACATCAATTTCATGCTCCTTTTTAATTTTATTGACGTGCTAAATAGAAAGGCTGAAGATATGTTTTTGGTTTTTATTTATTTCTATTTCACAGTATTGTTAGAATTGTACCCCAGGAAGAAAGTTAAAAATATACCTTGTATATGGTAGTAAATATGATATGAAAAATAAGTCATAATGAAGTAGGTGATAAATACTCATTTTGTCTTTGAAAGAATAAGAGTTTTAACAGAATTAAGGAAAGTGAATAATTTGTAAATAATATAGGTTGGGCTATTAAAAAATCAATGGCTCAGGGGCTCAAGAGATGGCTCAGCAGCTAAAAGCACTGACTGCTCTTGCAGAGGATTGGTGTTCAGTTTCCAGCACCCATACTGTGGCTAACAAGCACCTCTAACTTCAGTTCTAGGTGATCTGACTCCCCTTCTGAACTCCACAGACATTTCATGACATGGATGCAGTTACATACATGCAGGAAATACACTCATACACATAAAAATAAAAAATACAAATCAATCATTAGTCAGTACTATGTGTATATTTTATGAGTTCATCATGCATAAAATACATCAGGTCACAATGTTGTCATGGCAGCCCTTCTTACCTTCTACCAAGGGGAGATATTAGTCTCTCAGCTAGAGACCACTGCATCTTTCTTTCAACCTTGATCCCCAGATAAGGTGGAGCTTATCTTAGTCTTCTATCAAACCTTCTCTCTCTCTCTCTCTCTCTCTCTCTCTCTCTCTCTCTCTCTCCTCTCCCCCCCCCCATAGGAGAACATTACTTTTCTCCATTCCTGTTTTGTGATGTTTCAGTTATTGGAATTACATAGGTATACTTGGAAAAACTTGGAAATTTAAATCTACTTTTTAAACCCTGAGTTTGTGAAATTTATGTGGCTGTGAGGAGTATTGAGGAAATCTATGAATGCTGTTTCAGCCACTTTTGATGGGATGGCTTGGTTAAATTTGTACCTTTTAATGGGTAAAAGTAGCCATCTCTATTTTGACTTTTGGTACAAATTCAGTTCTATGGTTCACCTTTTGGTGAATAAAGCTGATAGAATATTAATTATATCTGTTTCCTGTGGCTTTAATTTAGCATACAGAGATGCATGATACAGTGACTCATGAGGTATACTTCTGTGCTGTGCTCTTGTGAGATACATTTCATGAAAAATATATTCAGACATATCTGGAGCATGGAATCTTCTTTAGGCTGACTTACCCACACCCTTGGATGATCAATTTCATGAAGAGTCTGAGAGAACCCATGAGACAAAGGCTGTGAGCCCCAAGATCCTGAAAAGATACTTTAAACAACAGGAAAATTTTTGTAGGGACTATGATTTAGATGATACTAGAATGTATTTTCTTAGATGTAGAATTGAAAGTGTAATGTCGTAGAAATGCTACATTTTCTCTAGGAAGATTCATGCTGAAATATTTAGGAGTGGCATGTAGCTTACATTTGTAAAGTCTGTCAGAAGACATGGGTGTGTGCATGCACATTGCTCAAATGGAGCTACATGGATAGTAGGTATTACAGATGCTGAGTGTTGGTGGATCATGCAGATTTACCATGCCACTTCCAGTGGGTTGTATACTTTTCAAAGATAACTTTTCATGTATGTTGCATGGGATGAGAAATGTGATTCATTAATGTAAAACTCCAACCTGTGTGAAAAGTGTGCGCAAACTATATGAAAAATGGCTAGCAAACCAGTATGTTAGAAAAATTAGCAATTGATAAAGAAAAGTTAATCTATTTAATCAAAATCAAACACCATAAATATATTATTAAAAGAGGAACAAAAGTAAATGGTCAGCTGATATTCACTAACAAGAACTGAAATATAAAACCAAGAGAAATTTTGCCTCTTATTTAACAAAATAATAAAAATTATAACTGATGTGTTAGTTTAGGGAAAAAAGGAATCTCTATTTTTTTTGTGTGTGTGTGTGTGTGTGTGTGTGTGTGTGTGTGTGTATGTCATGGCAGGTGTGTGGAGGTCAGAGGACAACTTTGGGTGGTAGGGCCTTGCCTTCTACTAATTTGAAGCCGGTTTCTTACTGGCTGCTGCTGCACATGCCAGACTGCCTGGGTTGAGATTTGGGGGCTTCTCCTGTCTCCATGTCCCATCCCACCATAGAAGCACTGGGATAACAGATGCATGCTGCTGTGCCTGGCTTTTCTGTGGGTTCTGTGGGTTTAAACTCAGATCCTTATGCTTGTGCACCAAATTCTTTGTTTACTGAGTGTTCTGGCTTGTTTCTCTATTGCTGTGACAGAACATTCTGACCAATACCAACTTGGGGAGGAAAGGGTTTATTTGTCTTACATCTCCCAGGTCACAGTTCATTAGGTAGCCCAGGGTGGGAACTCAGGGCGGGAACTGGAGCATAGGCTGGCCCCTACGCAACCTGCTTTCTTATACAACATAGGCCCACCTGGCCAGAGGTGGCACCACCTACAGTGGGCTGGGCCCTCCCACATCACTCAACAATCAAGAAAATTCCCTCAGAGACATGGCCACAGACAGGTCCAATGGAGGTGATTCCCCGATTGAGGCTCTGTCAGCCCTGGTATGTCAAGTTGACACTAAAGGTATGTTGCACACTGTGCCATCTCTCCAGCCCCAGAATTCCTTTGAAACTGTTGATAAAACTGTAATATTTTGAGTAAACTATTTGTAAATTTTTATTACCAGTCTTCAGAAATATAAATTACTAGCAAAAAGGTTATCAAAGACTTTTAAGGTATCTTTCAAAGGCAGCGTGTTAACACATTCTCAGTTCTGTGCCTAGGATTTAGAATAGACACTTTTTTAAATTCCTGTATCTTGGTGATGTAGTTATTCAGTGATTCAATGAAATAATGACTATAGAATTCATTGGAACTAATGAATTGATATGTATATTCCATATCCTCAGTATGTTATTCCAATATAAATGACTAATGCAAACCTCAACAGGGATTGTGCGACTAAATTGTACTTTAAATGTTCTATATGGAATTGGTTTGATTAAATTTTAAATGTTTAAAGATTTCACAACAGTCTTTTTAATATTTTATTTATTATTTTTATTTTATGTGTATGAGTGTATTGCCTGCATGTATGTGAGTGCACCCGTTTTGTGCAATGCCACAGAGGTGAGAAGTGGGCTCACCAGTATTTTTATGAAAACTTACAAAACAACTTTTAGTATATTAACTTTGTACAAATAATTACATAAATTCTTAAATCATAGTCATGTTAAAAAAGAGAAAACCATATAGTAAAACTATATCATCAGTTATTTGAAGGGCAGGGGAAGATTTACAATAGTGTTCTTTTTATTTTTTTCTTTTTCTCCCTAAATTGTCATAATTGTCTCATTTAGTGATGAGAAAAAAAAAGAAAGCAAAATTTAAAACTCAACAACCAGCCTTTTTTCAATTTTCAACACTGTTCTCTGAAGAAGGACACAATTTTCATCTTCATATCCAGATTATAAAGAGAAAACTGATGTAGAAGAAGAGTTTACAGCAGGGAGGCCGCAGGAGTTCAGTAACCAGAGGGCAGGAGGGAATTTCTTTGCTCTTAAGCTTTCTTCAAGTTAAAACAAGAGTAGGGACCACATTTTGTAAGCAACTAAATGGGGTGGTGGACTCAGGGTGATCTATGTGAACGTTGATTTCAAAGATAGCCATGCCATACCATTTAAAGATCTAGTTTCTAAGCTCTCTCAATTCATATTTTTCACCCATCTATAAACTGAGAAAGTTTACTACTACTACTACTACTACTACTACTACTACTACTACTACTACTGCTACTGCTAAATAATATTACCTGTGGTAGTCCTTAAATGAAGTGGAGAGGAGGAGGTGGGAAGAGGTATCTAATATTCACTGTGCTGAACTTAAAACTTCAAAATGGACAAATATAATCTCAGTCAATCCTCTCAGAGCAGTGAGGCACTCTGGGTATAATTCCTTGAAAAGTTATTTGACCTACAGAGCTGTTTTAATGTATCAAGACTGCTCCCCATTACCTCTTAAGTTCTACTGAGACACCCTTAAGTGAATCTTTGCCAGAATTCAGAAACACAGAAGTCAGATTCACCCCTGGTTAATAGACTTGAACGAAGCAGGAGAAAATGACTTCAAGCAACCAGAGGTGTGGCCATCAAGGGGATGCAGGAAGGTGCTTGCCCTTTTTTTTGTGTTCTTTTTGCATCTTCTTTGTGAAGTACACTCACAGGTTGAGATTCAGCACATAGTTGATATACAGATACCCAATAGCATTTTCAAATGTCAGATCAATCAATAGATCAAGGTAATGTTAAAATTGAGGGGCAGAGAGAGACTAGTAATGCATCCTTTCAGCTTTGAGGCTGGGTAGAAATTATTAGATATTTTCAGTTGTCAGTTCCTGGAGGCTTGCAGTACCCTATGACTGAGTGTCAAAGATTTATCACCCTGAATATACCTACTAATTTTAAGGTGCTTCTGAGCACAGAGGTGGTGATGCTCAGTTTAGGACAACTAAATCCAAAATTTACAACTTTCATTTTAACTTTTTAAAAGGAATATTCTTGTAATTCGAGTTGTTTGATCAAAAGGATGCTGTTTTATGATTTAAAATAAAATATCTTTTTCCCATTGTTTATTTCCATATTAAAATAGTATTGCTTATTTTGAGTTTTCTGCGTTCACAGTTTTTAGTGTATAGGCTCATGGAACAGTGTGGCATGAACATAATTTAGCATGTGACAGAGTCTTTGTGAATTCTCCCCACTTTACTGCATTTTTAAATATTACATAAATTATTCAATAACCTTTATAGTAAACATTTTTCTTGCAAAAAAGATCAAAACAATTTGGCATTGTGTCAGATTACAAGGCACATGGTATAATTTTTTCTGCCTAAAACAGTTTACCTTTATTTTAAATTCTATATATATTGGCACAAGGGAAAATGTAATGACAGAAAAATAGGAAGGCAATTTAGTTTATTTACACAATGAATAGCCACATTTGTTAGTATTTAATGTTTATTATTTATTTATCCTTTAAAATCTGCCTCTGTGCTTTGAGATAAAGATTTGAGCATGTACTTTCTTCTTGTTTATCTGGCCCCAACAGAAGGTTGCCTGGGAACTGGAAGGGTGGGAATTTAAAGATCCAAATATTTAATTACCTCTTCTGGTTGGGTTAAGAAGGCAGCATGCACTTTAAAAAGACATGGGTGCCTGTGTTTGGGCTGGGATTTTGCTGTGTCTTAGTGAATGTTGGTCACTTCTGTGAAACATGGAGCTGGCTGAGAAATTATATTTTATGTAGCCTCCTGTTTTGGGCTTTATCATTTTCAAAGACGGTGAGTTCTCTCATACTGCCAACCACTGATCCTGGTTCTTTCTCAAACATTTAAAACCACTTCTTTCTCTTTTGCACACTATAGATTTTGTCCATTTGAATTTTTTTCCTATCCAGAATAGCTTGTCTTATACCATGAATTATTTAAACTTGAATTACTTGGAATAATTATGCATCTAGATCAGCATATTAAATATAGAATATAAAATCACTTTTAATAGTTAGATCAAGTCCTTCTTGAAATCTAAAAGAAAAATGTTTTGTGATTTTATAATTTAAAATATTTTGATCATCATATGTCTGTGATACTGTAATTGATTTGAGAATGTCTAAAAAGCATGATTATGTATAAAACATGAGAAATCGACACTGTAGCACATTTTGTAGTTGGGTTACAATGGAATTTTTTGAACAAATGTAATAAAGTACATCTTTGAGGCACTGTACTCCTTATGATTTAGGAATTTATTGGTAATTCCACTTGAATGTGTGGGAAGGTGCATGTCATTGGGGTGCTGAGAGGTGTTTTGATGAAAGCCAGTGGAATATTCCTAAGAATTCCATTTATTTTTTAAAGGGAAGCTTGTGGCACAGTTAACATATTTCATGCCCAGCGGCATCTTATTCTAAAGCACTCTTCACAAGAGAGTAATTTTAATAATTAGGATTGTCATTATGCTACTGCTGACAACTTCCAAATGTCTACAGGGAACCAGGTGGTGTGTGTGTGTATGTGTGCATGTGACAGTATGAGCCTTTCTGTATTTTTCAGTAGCCTTTTGTGGCATAAAATTGGATTGTATTAGTTACATAGCTTCATTCAATGAGAGTATATGAGAGGAAAAGGAAATCAAATTCTAAGATTTGATTTCTGATTAGGCATCCTGTGCATTATAATGGTCACTCGTTGTTTAAACAAATTTTTTGTTGTTGTTGTTAAATGTGGAGAGAAATTAATGAACTTTATAAAGAATTTTTATCAGTTCCAGTTATGAACCAAACACTAACAAAAGAATATTTTGCTGAAAAGGCCAAGTTAGTCCTTTTAAATGCTGTTTGATATTCTTTTTAATGCAGTTAAAAGGCTATTCTGATGCCTGGAAAGCTCAAAAGGGGTATACAGAATCAAGCATGTGTTAAAACTGACATAATCTCACACTCCCATTTGCATCAAAATCACCTGAGAAGATATTAAAAATACTGACCATACCTAACCTTCTACCAGAGGAATTTCAATATTTTTTTAAAAATATAACATGAACTCGAATATTAACATTTTCAATATCTCCCACACGATTCCAAAGTTTAGTCAAGGATTGGAACAACTGGTCTATTTTAGAACAGCATAAATATGGACCATGTAGTTGGCAGGCTTGGCACTTGCATATGACATTATTATTATCTTGAAGATTTGCCTTGATGCTTCTCACTGTGGGACCTTACTTAGTTCCACAAGGCATTGTTGATGGGCAGTAAATGATGAGCCTAATAATGCAACCACTTATTTTGAATCCGACTATCACTTGCCAATAAGGGTTAATCGTAAATTTTTCTCACCTCTGCCGAAACTTAATTTTTCCCCATGTCAGATGTTTCTAATAGTTCTTCATTTTCAATTAGCTTAAAAAGAGCATTATAATTCTCCCTGTAAAACTGAAGACAA
>NW_008337147.1:8986611-9016413 GCF_000622305.1 Nannospalax galili
ATATAGATATAAGCATCCATGCATAAAAGTTAAGGTATCAAGTTTTTTCTGAGAGACTTTTTAAATTAGGTTGTAACAACTTAGGGATTTTACTGATTGCAATACATAACTAAGCTATATTTTCATTTTGAAGCAAAAGAAGATAAACATTCATATGATTCCACAGCATACATATGCTTAGACAAACGTAGATTCGTTTATGAATGAGATAGAATGAAGTGTAAATTCTGGAAAACCCAAATCAATATTTAAGTTACGGTAAGGTCCCATTGGAAGAGTTGTAACTTTGAGAATGCATGTTGTCTGGATTATGAATCATGAGAATATGACAAGTAGAAAACAAAGAAGAAAGCAAAAGGATTTGATGTGGACCAGTGCAACAAATGCTTGGCCCAATCTCAGATGATGTTTTCTTAGTTCATATTGGATCCAATTCATGTAATAGGAGTTGGGGAAAGTAGAAAAAATGTATGCAAAATATGTGACATAAATTAAAATATTTCAAACAAAAAGAATTAAATCCTGAATTTAAGTGATGAAACATAAGCTTAGAGAGGACACGCCTGATGAGCATTTGTGCAAGATGCATTCAGAGCCTATATCACATCTCCTCGCTCTTTTCTCATTTTAGAGAGGAGAGGTATCCCTTCACTTTCTTCTGTAGCATCATGCCCTTTGTACAAACCCACCCAAAACATACTTATCCTTAACCTACATTATTAATCATCCAGGAAAATCACCTTTAATGACTAGTCACTTGTTGTTTCCATGCCTTTGGGCTTTATTTTCAAATTGACATGTATATGTGCGTAGCGTGTTGCTGTCCTAAGCTAACTCCACAAGGCAGCAGTGCTTTTCATCTGCAGCAACAGTTGCCATAAAAATCTCCCTTCAGTTTGTCTGACTTCATTTTTCATTTTCAATTCTTAAAAATTATTTTTACTTTTCAAAAAGACAGCGCTTGCCTCCTATTATCAAGAAATTAAACTCCATCAGCAAAGCCAACTCCCCAAAGCCATCTGGAACTGTCCTTTACTGTGCTGTGAGCTTACTCTTAAGGACAACTTCTAGCAGAAACTATCCTAGGAAATATTTTCTTCAAAGGGTCTGTATATTTTTCTTGAAAAAAGAGTTACTATTCCAACAATTTTAATTTTGACAGCATAGAAGTACTAGACTATTCATGTATTATTTAATTCCTCAGTTATAAGAATATTACCCGTTTCTTTCCATGTAGAACAATGCATGTTTATGGTCTCTCTGTGTCTGATGTCTAAACTGGGTTCCTTTCAAACTGTGAACTTGCACAAATTTTTGTTAAACTTTTGTTAAACTTTTAAACATAAAATAGACTTTATAAATAATTAACTTTATGATGACCATATTTCTAAGTAAATCCTAGAACAAAAATAAAGCAATACATCTTAAGTCTCAGCTATCTCTGTACCTCTAGGATAGGGTATCATACACGGATTTAGCTTTACATATTAAGACTTATTGATGAATTTAGATAGCAATTTCCCTGTGAGTAGGTAGAATCTCAGATGTCAGGATTTCTGCTTATTATCCAGGACCAGGACAGAACCTTGTATATAATAGGTGAAGAGTAAATACAAATATTTAATCATTTTTCTTTTATTATTAAGGTATTGATCATAAGAATTTTAGTGAGTATCTGAGGTCAAATATTGTGGTCTAAAATCATTATGTGTTATATCTCAGTTTTCTATAATAGGGTCTTATTATAGTTTGGAATTTTTTTTTTTGAGACAACTGTCCTGGAACTTGCTATGCAGACCTGGCTGGCCTAAGACTCACAGAGATTCTCCTGCTTCTGCCTTCTAAGTGCTTGGATGAAAGGCATACATCAGGATGGGAAATTCTTAAGTAAACTTGATTACTTCCATTCTTCATAAGGGAAATCAAAGTAAGTTTATGAGAAGTCCTGGTGCTCAGCGGTTCTCTTTTCTACCTACATGTGTTTCTTTTATCATAGAAATGATTCCTGTTCCTTTAAAACACTTTAGCATTTTAAACCACAAGTCTTTTTATCTTATTATATCTTCCTTTTTTATTGAGCTTTTAAAATTTTATACATTTCCCACTCATATCCAGATTCCTTCCCCCATTCACACCCCCCAAACCCTATGCACTCAAAAGTTAACCCTATGTACTAAATCAAACATAAACAAGGTCTAACACAGCATGGAATGATTTTATCCATTTCTATCAATTATTTTCTCAACAGATTCATGTTGGGTACAATAACATTAATTTAGTTAGCTCTTTACTATTTTTAGTCATTTATATTTTAGTCATTAGGTATCTTGCAATTCTTACATGAAGCTTCCCTGCATTTCTCCATCCCTGATAAACTCCTTGGGGCTGGATCAAATTGCCTGGTCCTGCATAGGGCCAAGGAGAAATAAGGTCCCTTTTGTCCCTACCGTACCTGTTGGTTCCCTAGGTCAGTAGGCCTTGGGTCTGACTCCTGACTATAGCCATGCCTGTTGTCACTCCAGTGACCACACCTGGCTTCTGGGAGAGGCCCTGGGTGGGAAAACGGTCTCTACCTCTAGAATAACCTTTCACAGGAGAGAAATGCACCCTTTTTAATCTTGGGGGATCCTTATCCACCCCTGGGCAAGTTTTTTTTTTTGTTTTTTTAATCTTCTGTACCTGTATTGTTTTATTATGGATGCTTTTTGTAAACTCTTCCCTAGGTTTCAAAGCCTTCCAGAAGCTCCTTAACACAATTTGGCTGTGAATTTTTTCTTTAGGAACTTGGCTAAACATAAATCTTGCCATATTTGCCTTTGAGTAAACCAAACAGACCTCTTTCTCTGTTCTTTTTTATATGTCTTCTAGGTTGCTCTACTATTTTACAGACACATCTTACATGCTGTTCTAAGTTACTTAGATCTTCCCTAGCCTCTCCTACTTTATAAAGATCCTGCCTCAGTAAGGGACTCAGAAAAGCCACTAAAGCTCCATAGCAGTCTTGAAGTCCCTGCTGAATCAAGTTCCTTAAATCTCTGGTGGCCACAGTCCTATCTAGCCCAGTGATTGGACATCATACATTGCTTTCTTTATACCTAGTTCTCTCAGTAATACTTGTCCCTCCTCTATTGTCTTCCAGCCTCTTATATCCATGGGAACTTCCACTGGTGACCAAGTACAAATCAATCCATCAGAAACTGATTTCCCCTGTACTGTCTCAGGTTATGCAGCTTATGTATCAAGGAAGGATGGGTGGTTACATTGCTCAGATTTAATGCTTCTGCAGCACTTAATCTAATATCATCTGCTCTCATGTCCCATATCCTCACAGGCCAGGTGGAAAGGGGCTCCTTCATTGCTTGTTTGAAAGTCTTCCCTAGTTTCAAGAGCTCCAGTGTGGAGTACTCTCTGATTACCATAGTTTCTCCCACCAGGCCATTGCTAAAGCCTTCATCAGCATGCTGAAACATGGATTTTTCCTTTCTTCGTATTAAAGGTCGAACCCAACGGGCATCTTCAGCTGTTTCTAGGCTTCCTTCCTCATCACTGTCTCCCATGGGCTCCCTGTTTTAGGGTCCCAAGATGAGCCTCATATGGATTCTCTTCTTCTTCTGGTCCCTTAGTCATAAAACATGGCAGGTTGAGACACCTCTCTCTTTTTTACTTTTATGCAATTACTGACAAGGTCAGAGGTCAATACTGAAAAGATCAGTCTCTTATTCCTTTCTTGCTCTAATTCCATTCTTACCGTTTCAGTTTCCCTCCGGGTTACTGCCTCTGCCTGGGAAAGATCTTTTATTGCATATAGCAGCACCCCACAGCTGCTTGCTGATACTTTCGTCCCTGGGATGCTACTCCCAGGCTTGTAATGTCTGCTCTAGATTTTTGGCTGTTCTCAAAGTATCTCCATACTCCTGTGGAAGACCCTCCATATCACCTACAAGAAGACTGCCATCCCAGGATTTCCCCCACTGACATTGTCCACTTACGTGGCCTCACCTTAGTTACACACCTCACTATCCACGGCACTATCCATACCACTGCTGCTGCCCACACCAGCTTTATGGGTACAGTTCACTGTGTTAAAATTTCTTCTCCCAACACTCTTCCCTCACCCAGCTTCTCTTTGTTTGTTTGTTGAGAACACCATTGCTCTCCCCAAACACATTCTCCATTTTGTTGTATCCTGGTCGACTACAATTGTGGCTAAAATTATCAGTTGATAAAATTAAAAATTTATCAACTGTTGCTAAAATTCCTTCTGGGAGGTGCCAACGGTGTCCAGCCTCCTTCTCCTAGTTTGATGAACCAGCAAGTTTATTTGGCTTAGTTACAGAGCAGTGGGTGCTGGGTTACTTATAGAAGTGTGGGTGCTCTCCTCCTAAGGTTTCACTGGAAAGTCTCCATCCAGGCATGGATCATGACTTTCAGCAGCCATACAAAGTGGTAAGAGAGCCTCTCTATGGCTTCCTCTGCTTGTATACCCTTAGTCCTTCCCCATTGTTCAACTAGGACCAACTGGTTGGTTAGGAGGTGTGGCTGACTCTTCCTGCCCCTCTTTTGTTGTGGGGCATCAACAGCCAAGTTTTGTGATGATCCTAGGCAAGCATGTGCAACCAAGCTTGGAACGAAGGCATCTGTTCACAACTTGCCAGTAGGAGAACAGTCCTATGAAGCACCCATGCTTCCTCCTTGCTACTGTCCCGCCACTTCCATTGGTAAATTTAACCTGCTTTTTTTTTTTTGTAGTTTGACTAGTCATGGAGCTGACCTGAAAATTATAGCCAATACTAGATTCTGGGACTATGGTCTTGCCCTGGGAAATGAGAGTGAATAGGGATCTATAAACCAGATACCAAGTATATATTGTTCTTTTAAGTCATGTGCTGTGACTCTATCTGAATCTAGTGGTAGAGTGATTTCATATATCAATTTGACTTCTTATATTTTTGTTTGTTTGCCATACTGAGAAATGAATTCAGCTCCTTGCACACAGTAGGCAAGTGTAACCAAGCTCTATCTTATTGTTATTATTATTATTCTTTTTTTTTTTTTGAGACAGGGTCTCAACAAGCAGCCCAAGTTGGCCTTGAACTGGTTATCCACAGGCAGGCCTTGAACTTGTGATCCTCCTGCCTCAGTTTCCTGAGAAAGTAGAATTACAGATCTATATCAAAGGTCAGGCAAGAGTTTTGACAGTGTCAAATGGGAAACTTATTACAGTGCTTCACCTTTGAAGACATGAGGGAACCAGGTCAGGTGAAGCTGCTGAAACGGGGAGCTGGCCTCCCTTAGGCTGTGAGAGAGAACACTGAATTAGAAACCAGAAAAAACTGAACTGTTTCTGTAAGTTCTGGTTTTATTCACTGTGTGGGCATTAAAGAAGAGGTCATTACTATCATAGGACACAATGGATTGTTGTGTGAGCTGGGAGGAGCAGAGTCTTCCAAGCTAGGAGGAAATGTTTCTTAACTTACATTTTCAGTTTTTCCAATAATCATTTTGCATGTTGTTGGTGTTTATCCTTTATTAAATTTGTTTCTACATGTTTTACTTTTTAATGCTATTGTAAATGCATTTCTTAATCTAGTTTTCTCATTATTTCTAGATTAGAAGTGTAACTTTTAAAAATAATCTTGTATCCTTTGTTCTTACTGAACTCATTTATGATCTCTGATGATTTATTACTGGTTCCTTGGTATTTCCTTATCTAGATTATATCTTTGGTAAACACAGGAAGTATTCTATTCCAACTTGGATGACATCTCTTTCTTTGTATTTTGAAGAACTGGCCTCAAGTACAGTATCAACATTTATTTTATTGTGCTCATATTTCTACAGAAATATGTTAATTCCAATAGAAAATTTATATTTCCCCAAAGTTGGACCTGGTTTGGACTAAATATTCAGTTAGTTGTGGAACTTGGGTTCCACGTAAACTTATCATGAATTCTCATTGCACATGAACTACCTAAAGGTATTTATATCATGTTAACTTCTGATATTTATTATCCATTACTAGTAAATGCTTTGCTGCTGTATGTGAATGTTTTATCTTATGGCCTACATTCTGTTTTCTCACTCTTCCTTTGACCAAATAGCTATAACAACTAGCCTTCGAGTGTTCAAGAAATTTATATTTATCAATATAGTTTTAGTTCTTTACAGGGAAAGTAATTTGCAAACAATATTCATCAACAAAAACCAATCAACACTTAAAATCACTTTCTAAAAAATCTCCATGGTGATCAACTTTTCATCTTGATATAGAAGACTTCCATTGACCTTGTTAATCTACAGAAGCCTGGTTATTGTTACCATCTTGCTTGGTCCTTCCATTCTTATTTCCACTTGACTATATTCACCTAACTTTTCTTCTAACTTCTTTTTCATTTATTATGCAGAGCATTTCAACTTTTTCTCTCCAAACTGAATTTCATGCCTAGCATTTTCTATAACACCCTTCATGTTTTGTAGTTAAACAGACATTTATCTGGGAACTGGATTCATAATTCTTGCAAAAGAGTTGAGCCCTGAAGTGATATTTGTTTTCACTTGTGTTGAGTAAACACAACATTCTACAGAAAATATCTCATGTCTTTCTAATATGACAGTGACAATTTTGACCCAAGTTCCTGTGTGGAACAGAGGTGGTTCTGTGTATACCACAGTGTGACTAACTAAAATTTAGTATTTCACTATCTCTGGAAGTGTCTGAGGACACCTTGTAAGAGACATTGTATTTGAAGACATCAAACATTTTGAATTAATACTAGAAACAGTAACTTTAGCTAGTTATAATATTTTAAATGGAAAAAACCTTCATTCTCTTATAGCATACTTTGGAAATATCCTTAAATATCCTGTGAAAAGATTATATATATTATATATATAATATATAGTAACCTTTATGTTGTTTGTCATGTTATATGACAGATATAAACATATAACTAGAACTTTCCTAATCTGGATAGCTGAAAGGAAAAATGTTCCAAAATTCACAAGTTACGAACATTTGTAACACACAAATGGAAAATTCCACACCTGACCCCATGAGAGGTCATAACCAAAATGCAGGTGCATTGAAAATGTGCATAAAATTATCTTCAGTCTGTGGGTGTATGAAACACATGAATTGAGTCCTTTACCAAGATATTTCCAAAATCAGAAAAAACTCCAAGCCTAAAACAACCATTGTCTTAAGAACTTCAAATCAGTAATATAAAAAAAAAAGAAGAAAAAGGGAAAGTCCCCAGGTTCAGGAATGGAGAAGGTACTGTCAGTTGAGGAGGAATTTCAGACGGAAAAAAGAAAGCACACACTGAGGGAAATGCAAGGAAAAAATCTCTAAGCTTTTAGAAGAACAAACTTAGAAATATAAAGAACAATTTCATTTCAAGAAACTAATTAAGAGTAACAATTAAGACAAAATGAAGGTAGAAGGAGAAACTCCTCCTACACAAGCGTCCTCCCCCGCTACTCATCCACTCTCTTGTGTATTAGCAGTACTGTAGACCTTCAAGAAAAAAGAGGAAATTCTGGGAGGCAATCAAGGGCTGTGGCAATAGCCTGCGTTATTTCTGGAGTCTCTTGGACTATTCTGACCAACAGCTTGAAGGGAGGTTTCTCCTCTCTGACTCTGTGTTTCTTGTTATATAGCCTTCAGGTATACACATACTCATGTTCAGATATTGTATGTGTATTTTTCAGTAGGCTTTGGAACTAATGCTTTCTCACTTATTTTCTAGACTACCTAAGCATTATTTATCTATCCTCTGTCACCCCTCATATAATCATTCCTCCTCCCTCCCCATTTAAAGTTATTCTCATTTTCCCCACTAACCCCTTGATAATACCTGTCCCTTCAGTTCCTTATTCCCCTTTACACCTGTGGTTCCTTGTGTAACAATCTGCCCACCGTTCTCAGTTAAATACCTTCCATTTTTTTTCCCTATCCCTTGGTAACACCTGTCTCCTACTATACCCATCTCTCAGGCTCACTCTTTCCCTTTAGCTCCATGGTTCTTTCCTTTTTCATGGCTCCTGCAGTTATATCTATATCTATCTATATCTATCTATATCATCTATATCTATATCTATATCTATACATCTATATCATCTATATATATATTCACATATAAGAATTTAGAGCTAAGATCCACAAATGAATAAGATTTTCTGAGTCTGTTACTTTACTTAGTATGATAGTTTCTAGTTCTATGAAATTACCTGCAAATTCCATGACTTCATTTTTCTTCATTGTGTGAACTCCATCCTGTAAATGTACCACATTTTCATTATTCATTCATCAGTTAAGGGACATTCAGGTTGTTTCCATTTCTTAGCTATTGTGAAGAGAGCAGCAACAAACATAGCTGCACAAGCATCTCTGCAGTAGGATGAGTCCTTTGAGTATATGCCAAGGAATGGTTATAACCGGATCATGAGATAGATTTATTTTTAGTTATTTTTAAGAGTTCTCCACACTGCTTTCCACAATGGTTGCACCAGTTTGCAACCCCACCAGAAGCAAATGAGTTCCCTTTTCACCACATCCTTGCCAACATTTGGTGCCTTTTATTCTTTTGCTTTTTGCGAGTCTGACTGGGGTTAGATGAAATCTTAAAATAGTTTTGATTTGCATTTCCCTAATTATTAAGGATGTTGAACTTTTAAAGATGTTTTTTCTTAGCCATTTTTATCTCTTCTCTTGAGAACTCTCTGTTCAGATTCATAGCCTATTCAAAAAAAAATGAATCATTTGTTTTCCTCTTTGTTTTTTGAATTTTTAAAATTTCTGTATATTAATCCTCTGTCAGATGTGTGGCAGTGAAGATTTTCTCTCGCTCTGTTGGCTTCCTCTTCACTTGATTGGTTGTGTCCTTTGCTATATAGAAGCTTTTTTTTTTAATGAGGTCACTTGTCAATTGTTGACCTTAATTCCCGAGCAAATGATGTTTGATTTAGAAAGTCTTTTTCTGCACCTATATCTTGTAAGGTATTGCCTATGTTTTCTGATAATATTTTCACACCCTATTGCCAAAGACAGAATATACTTCATGTCCCGTCCCGCGGGATCTGCAATGAGGTACCTGGAATGAGGAGTGGGGATTGAATGGGGCAAGAGACACAGAGAATGGAGATAAGACAGTCCTCTGATCAAGTCTCATTTATTGAACATCTGCACAAAGCTTTTATAGGGAAGCAGAAGGAGGAAGAAGCCAGGTGGGTAAATTCCATTGTGACAACACATTTGTCACAAGACCATTGCAATAGCAGTAAATTCCAAAGTTAGATTACAAGTTATAGTAAAACCTGCAGTTACACCACAAGACCCTATGGTCCTGTAAAATAAGGAAGTTTCCCAAGCATAGCAAAAGGTCAAGGCAGAAAAACATGTTTTTCACAAAGCCATCTGGTTGCAAAAGCCCTTTGGTTGCACTTTAGACAAGGTCAGAAGTTGAATCTGTCAGCAGTTAGTTCCACAGACAATAGTTGTTATTTCTGGGTTGAGGGCCTACAGCTCCCCACAGGTCTCCCTTTTTATTATTTTAATAAGAGCAGTAGGGCCAAGGTCAAAGGATCCCTTAGGGAACCGCGCCTGTCTTAGGTTGGAGAATTCCAACTGAAGCTTACCCGTCATGGGCTAGGGCAGCTGCTTTGGCTGCCTGCCTGTCTTAGGTTGCTATCAGCAATTTTCTCTTACCCATCTTTGGCTGACTGGTTCAGCTCTCAAGGGGATGACTCAAATGAGTCACCATAAGACCTGGCAAGCTCAAAGGGGTCGTCTTGGTCCTCGAGCTCTAGTCTGTGATAATGTATTTGGATGGGTTTTGTCGCAAGATCATTAATCTGACTTTTAATAAAAGTTGTGATTTTTTTGAAAATCCAGGGGCCGAAGGATAACACAGCCAGGATGGCTAGGAGGGGCCCCAATATGGTGGGCAAGAGGGTTGATACCCACGGTGAAGTAGAAAACCCTTTTGTGTCGCTCCAACCCCTCCCTCAAGATCTTCATACTATCTTTTATGGTTCCAGTTTTATCTAGATAAAAACAGCATTCTTCCTTGAGGGCTGCGCAAAGTCCCCCCTGCTGCAGGAACAAGAGGTCTAGTCCACGCCGGTTTTGAAGGACCACTTCGGCCAAGGAGGAAAGTGAGTCTGCCAGGTCATCGATGCCAGCCTGCAAGCGGCGGAGGTCCTCAACGATGGTGGCCTGCAGGGCATCAAGTCTGGAGCTTCTGACGAGCAAGGAAGCCACACTGGTTCCTGTGCTGGAAACATCTAAGCCTAGAAGGACTGAGATAGTGAGGGCAGAGAAAGGCTCTCTTCGGGATCGAGAATGGGGGTCCCATAGCCCGAGAAATGCCTGTGGGTTATAGTAGGAAAGGCGAGGGAGGAGCTGTACTAGGAGGCAGAAATCATCTTCGTTATAAAGGGACTGAACATATACACATGGTGTGAGACCATCTTTACAAATCCACCATGTATTAGGAGGGGCTTGAATTAACTGGGAGCTTTTATTGGGGGCAGTGGTGGTATTGCAATAGGGGAGATAGGTGGTTGGAGGTTGACCAGTGAGTGCAAAGCAGGCTCCTCGACCCACTATCCATGATAGAGTCAGGCCGCTCCGGTGCTTTTCTGGCCAAGAACAAGAGGAAGAGGAGTTTGAGTAGCTAAGGGAATTGTTGGATAGAGGGATTACCACCCCTTCATAAAACGGGGGGTGGGAATCATAACACAGCCAGCAATCTCCTAGGTCTTGGCTGGTGCTCTTAGTGGCCTGATAAGTGGCATTAAGAAGTTGTAAGATGATATTTTTAGTATGATGAAGATTACCCAGGGGTAGAGGGTCCCCTGTTATAGGCTGAAGGACAGGAACATTATGTGGGGTAGTGGAGCTATGGTTAAGATAGGAGTCCTTAATGTTCTGACTGTTGGCCTTAGTGGTGTTATGATTAGGAACAGCAGGGGCTGGTGTCATGGCTGGTTGGTGTTTATTCACTAAGACGGTGTTGGGGCCAGCCTGAGCGGGTTTGTGTTGATAGAGAGGTTCCTTTAAGAGCTTGATTTTAAACAGGAGTCCATCATCGGGTCTGTCTTTGTAAAGTGCGAGACCCCAGGAATATCCCTGAGCCCACTTAGTGGCTTGCTTTTCCTTCTCCATGAAGGAGATTTTTAGGGTGTTACACCATTTATCTTTGCAATCGTTGGTGACCAAATTTTTCCAGAGGTCCGGGGTGTAGGAAGGGATAGCAAAATTGTATTTTACAGTTATATAATCCCAGGATGAGGAAGGATTCCACCAGGCATCTCCTGTGGTTTCACACCCCCAGCTATAACAGTATAAGGAATCAGTGCCTCCACACTTATGTTGGAGTCCTTTATCTCTATGATTGCCAGGACAGATGTAAAATGAATGGAATTTGAGTCCTGCTCATCTATTGGGGTCGCCGCACCCAATTCGGCCATAGGAGTCAGTGGTCAGACCCAAGTTTGGGTCTGGTTTGATGGGGGGAGAAGCTCCAAGGTGAGCCTCATAGTTTTCTACATCCCAGGGGTACCCAATGCCTAGGGCGAGCTGGCAGATATTAGGATATAGGACAGGCCATGACTGTTCATTGGTGAGTGTGGAGGTGGCCCATATGGGATCACTGCATCCATTAAGGACTAGCCATGTGTAGTTCCAGGTGGTGTGGGTGTTGGATAAGGTTCCTAGGTGGGTGTTGGATAAGGTTCCTATGACCGTGACCGGGGAAAGGCATGTGAAGAAAACTAGCACCGACCGCATTCTGTTGAGTTGCATTGCAGGCTTCGGACAAGTTCAAGGGTGATCAAGACGAAGATGAAGATGGAGATGACAAGGACTGTAAAGATGATGACTGCAGCCAACAGTTTCCAACCTGCATGATTCATGTGTTTTTATCTGTGGGGACAAGGAGAGAAAACTTCTTTTCTCAAGGAGTCTCATTCTCCTTGGAGGAGTTTTCATTAATCTGTTTTACCAGCCTTTCTGGGAGCCATCTAGAGGCATCATGTTGTTGTGAGTATATGCATACTGATCCTCTTCCCCAGATCAAGACTGGGTCTGGACCATGCCAGAAATTATCTAGAGGGTCTTTCCATTTTACCATGGCATATTGCCTTTTTGTTTCAGGATGCCAAAAACGATCCGCAGCAGACTTGCCATCAGAGTCCAGGGTGAGGAAGTTTAGGACATAGAGTGCATGATTTAGCAAATTTCTTGGGGCACTCTTAGTAGGATACCACTCCCCCTTTTTAATTTTTTGTATGGTATTTTTTAAAGATAGATGAGCTCGCTCAACTATTTTTTGTCCTTGAGGATTATAAGGGATGCCAGTAGAGTGTTGAATTTGTAAGGTGGAGCAGAAATCTTTAAAGGCCTTGGAGATATAGTTAGGGCCATTATTTGTTTTTAAGTGGGAGGGAGTTTTCAAGATGGAGAAGCAATGCAGAAGGTGAGCAATGACATGTTTAGTAGCTTTACCAGATTGGAGAGTAGCACAAATCAAACCACTAAAGGTAGAAATACAGACATGAATATATTTAAGTGTGCCAAAGTCGGGAAGGTGGGAGACATCCATCTGCCAGAGCATATTGGGTGTCAGTCCACGAGGATTAACTCTCAGGTGGGGAACGGGGAGGAAAGTTATACAGGCCCCACAATTTTTAAGTACTTGTCTGGCTTGGTTTTTTGTAATTTTGAACAATAGTCTTAAAGAGGTGGCATTTAGGTGATGTAGGGCATGAGCCTGCTGAGCCTGAGTGACAGCAGGAATGGTGACTACTGCAACTATCTTGGTGGCTGTATTAGTTACATCTTTGCCAGCAGAAAGGGGGCCGGGTAGGCCGGAGTGGGCCCGAATGTGACCTAGGAAGAAAGGGTCTGTCCTCTTGCGGGTAAGCTGTTGGCATTGCTGAAAAAGATTAGCAGCCTCAGAGGCATGTTTAATAAAAGGGACAGTTTTAAGTAAGGGAATAGAGTGGGCAAGGTAGGCACTGTCTGTATAAATGTTAAGGGGCTTAGTGGGAAATGTAGTAAAAACAGCTATCAAGGCTGAGAGTTTTACCAGTTGTGCAGAGGCAAGATTAGTTTGGAAGTGGGTTGTTTGCTCCTGTATGGTATGGGCAGCCATCTCAGAGGAGGAGCCATCCGTAAAAACTAACAAGGCATCAGGTAGAGGCTTTTGGCTAGTAATGCGAGGAAAAGCAAAAGCATGCAACTTACAAAACTGGAGGAGCCTATTAAGGGGATAATGGTTATCTATAGAGCCTGAGAAATTGATGCAGGCAATTAGCCAGGCATTTGAATTTTGAAGAAGCCAATTTATTTATTTTTTGGTATAAGGCAGAACAATATGGGAGGGCTCAATCCCAAAGTAGGTGTGGCTTTTTTTGCGGCCTGAAATAAGAAGGTCTGCAGCTGCATGAAAATAGGGATGTAAAACTCTTTTAGGAGAGGCAGATAGATGGAGCCACATAAGGGGGTATAGCTCAGTCGGTAGAGCATGAGACTCAATCTCAGGGTCGTGGGTTCGAGCCCCACATTGGGCGCCAGCTGTTCCATCCCGTGGGATCTGCAACGAGGTACCTGGAATGAGGAGTGGGGATTGAATGGGGCAAGAGACACAGAGAATGGAGATAAGACAGTCCTCTGATCAAGTCTCATTTATTGAACATCTGCACAAAGCTTTTATAGGGAAGCAGAAGGAGGAAGAAGCCGGGTGGGTAAATTCCATTGTGACAACACATTTGTCACAAGACTATTGCAATAGCAGTAAATTCCAAAGTTAGATTACAAGTTACACTAAAACCCGCAGTTACACCACAAGACCCTATGGTCCTGTAAGATAAGGAAGTTTCCCAAGCATAGCAAAAGGTCAAGGCAGAAAAACATGTTTTTCACAAAGCCATCTGGTTGCAAAAGCCCTTTGGTTGCACTTTAGACTAGGTCAGAAGTTGAACCTGTCAGCAGTTAGTTTCGTAGACAGTGGTTGTTATTTCTGGGTTGGGGGCCTATGGCTCCCCACAACTTCAGACATAGGACTTAGAGCAATGGAGCTGAAACTGATCTGGAAGCCTTCTCCCTGAAAACTAGCTCTCATAGTATCAGAGGATACTGTGCAAACTGCTAAGGGAGAAAACCAGTCAATGTCCCAACCCAGCTATAAAGCCTACTAACCACAGCAACGACCAGAACAGCAAACTATCTTTTGGTACAGAAGTGTCACTTCTATCTTGGGGGTAATCAACAGCTATTTAATTGGACTTATAGCCCACTCAGTGGATGGGAACTCATGTGTGGTACTGTAAACATAGCCAAATACAAATGAAGTCATAGATCCTAGAGAAACATCTGTGTCTGTCACATCCTCAGACAAATGTAATTTCTTACTGCATGCTAAATATGTATCCTTATACAGACAAACATGCCAGTCACCATTCATCAAAGAAGCTTCTTTTTGCAACAGATGAAGTCTATTACAGAGTCCCATAACTGTTCAAACACAGAGAATAAGTATCTATGAATACACAGCACTAAGTGACTTATGCATCTCTCAATTCTCACCAGTGAAGCTTCTTCACACAACAGAGGGTGAAATTCATAACTGGCCAAAATGTAGAGAATCAGAGACTGCAGAGTGTGGGTACAGGGTAGGATTCCTATGTTAAATCTCAACCACCCAGGCTCAGGACCATTGTGGAAGAAGCAGTGGAAAGACTATAAGAGCCAGGGGTGGTGGAGGACCACAAGAGTTTTCCAGGTGTCTGGGAATGTGTTCATAATGACTTACATCAATGGAGACAGCATACACAAGACCCATGCAAACTAAAACCATATAAAAACTTAGCATAGAACTGGAGAAATGGGTAAGAAGCCCCAGCCTCATCTGAGGAACTATTGCCAACTTATCCTTGCTAGATAAAAAAGAGCTGGTCTTCTTTAAGGGAGTGATGTTAGATAGGCTGACCAGGTTCCAGTGGATGAACTCACACTAAAGGACATCTGGGTATACAAACTTTATCAATAGACTTTAACATATATGACAGAATACATGAAATATGCTGGGGAGGGTGATGAGTTTGCAGATAGGCCCTCACCTAAAAATGATGAGGTTCTAAATTATGATTAATATGGTATTATATAAAATGAACAAAAGTTTAATCAAATTAGGAAAAAAAATTTAAGAATTTAAAAAGAAAAAGAAGAAATTCAAGCTCTAGGAATAAATACTTCAAATGAGTTTTCCTGTAAATAGAGGAATAACTTTTTTTCAAACCTATTTAGATTCATATCAGTAGAAGTAAGTAACAGATCATAAAGCTATAATAAAATGCTTTGGAAAAGCTATTTAGAGAGACATTCTGCCAAAAAATGTAATATTCAAATAAAATAAATTATTGTCTTTCAACAATTGATGGATACAACCCAGAAATCTAATGACGAATACAGCACTATGTAGAATTGCTCCAACATAGATATTTGGGTTGTGGCTTTAGAATAGAGTTGTGAACCACCACATGATTATATGAAGAAGACAGAAATTCTTCCCGAGTTACAGAGAAGTTTATGCCAACAACAACACGACCAACAAATTAATTTGAAATTCATAAAAAGATAACGTTCTAAAAATGTTGCAACAATTGAAGTAAATAATTAAAGGACATATTTTAAGAATAACAAATTAATAGTGTGTTAATCATATGAATGAGTGAAGGCCCTAAATGCAAACAACTAATACATAAAGATAATTAATTAGCACAAGCTCATCAGATAAAAGAACCAGTAAAGCAAAGCAAACAAGCATCAAATATGCTGTAATAATATCAACACAAGGGAGTTATGGTTTAGTTTTCTATGCATTTCCTTTATATCACTGTGTTATTATAGTCAAAATATGTTTTCATTAACTACTCATTTAATGTTTATTAATAAGCCAAAAAATAAAATGCACAAAGACTCTAATTTCTCCCATGATAATAGTGAGTTTTTATCCAGCAAAATTTTGTTATTTTTTGAGAGATTTTTGGTTATCAAAACATGCGTCTTTGATTTTCTCTTACATTTCTATATATTGATTAATAGTTTATTTTATTATTTTATGCACCCACAGTGCCTTCTGATTTTTTTTATTTCTGCTGAAAATTTAAGCTATACTCATTTACTAAAAGTGTACCTTAACAAATCACATACAAGCAGCCCTAGTCATTAAATATTTTCACAATTGGTTTAAATTAGAAGAATGTTTTACTAAACTGTTTCTATTACCAAGAAATATATTTTTTTAAACTTTATGAATTAATTTCATATTTAATTT
This sequence comes from Nannospalax galili, assembly GCF_000622305.1. Taxonomy (NCBI): domain Eukaryota; kingdom Metazoa; phylum Chordata; class Mammalia; order Rodentia; family Spalacidae; genus Nannospalax; species Nannospalax galili. Next base: position 9,002,952 of record NW_008337147.1, read on the forward strand.
TAATTCTAACTCAAAATTAATGAAAGTATATGTATATGTATATAATTCATGCAAGTAGAATAAAAGCATAAAATCTATTAATTATCTGATTAATTACTTAAATACTATTGTGTACTATTGCTAATAATAGTATCGTATATAGCAACATGCAATGAGTAGATTGCAAACATTTTTAATAACGCACACAAAAAGGTGGTTTGTGATAGTGTGTTAATTTGTTGAACTGTATGAATAACTATATTTATGGGTATTAAGAAGAAAACATCAAAGGATCATGATATATATTTTAAATGTGCACAGAAAAATAGTTATATGGAAAAATGGAATAAAAATTTCCAAAATGTACACTAATTCATAAACAAGCACAACAAAGAAATTAAAATTCAGTCTTTCTGGTCAATAAGAGCTGATTATGATTTAGTGCTTCACTGGTTTCCTTTTTTAAAGTGCAGTCCGGCTCCAAAAATAATTTTGCATCTAAACGCATCATATAATATTTACTAATGATTAGTATGTAATACTAATAATTATTCTTTGAAAACTGTGCTTTAAAAATATTGGAGGATCATTTCCAATGAAGGGATAAAGTTCCTCAGATTCAGTGATTAGTTTGTCATTATGTCATTAGATTTAGGTTGTCTTCTTTTCTTTTGGTTTTTGAGATTCTAGGGATGAAATTCAGAGCTTTGCCCATGCTAAACAAAGGCTTTACCTCTAATTTTCTTGTTTCCAAATTTTGTTTTGTTTTGTCTTGAGGCAGGGTTTGGTTACACAGCTCCAGCTAGGTTGAGATTAATTATGCAGCCTTTGAACTTGTGACATTCTTCCAGCCTCCTAGGTGCTTGGATTACAGGCATGTGCCATCAGGCCCATTCAAAATTTTAATACCATTAACATGAAGAATCTTTGTTCATAATTCATATGTCTTCATTCTCATAGCTTTGGTTAGAATTATGTCATAGAAGGATAATATACTTAAGAACAATTTTTTAGCAATTTATAGAAGGAGGACTTTATTGGGATTATGATTCCAGAGGGATAAGGAAGAGTTCATCATGGTGGATCAGGCCTGGCAGGAGGCAGCAAGCGCAGAGTAGGAACACTGGCACTCAGATCTTCAAGCAGGCACAGGAAGCAGAGCCAATATTCATTTTTTTGATGGTTTATAAAGCTAGGACTTGAGCACAGTATGGTATGAGGCATTTAATTTGATTGCAGGTCAATATATAGAACAAAATACAGGTGATGTGTAAAAATTAACAACTTAAACATTTTATCTCATTGGTTAATCAGTTGGAACAGAAACAGTTAGCATGCTGCACAAACATATAATGTTTGATTGTCAGGTATGGATGACTCCTTCCAGATGATGCTTCAGAGGTCACACAGCTTCTTGGCTGGGGAGATTATTAGTCTTCCTAACTTTCTGTAAGTGTATTTGTCAGCTGGAAATATGATGGATATATTTATGGAACATTAAAATTAAATTAAACAACCTGATTGAAAATTACCAATTATTTGTGCTTTTTTAAAAATGTATTTTTTATATTTTTTTAATGTAAGAAAATTTATTGAGAATTTCATACATGCATATAAGGTATATTGATCAAATCTAATCCCACTCCCTCTACTCCAACTCCTCCCATATCTCCCCATCACTTTTTCCTGACAACTTTGTGTACTCTTTCTTCTTTTTGCTTCTCTAACGTTCCCCCTCTGAAGAGGTAACCCTAAAATCTTTTAGGGATTAGATAAGAGCTCCCAAATACTTTTGACATTTTTGGCCTTTGAAAGGGGTTGTTTTCCCTAACTGCCTAGTTAATTCCTACCTCCTATTCTTATCATACCATCCTCTGAAGAGGTTACCCAAATTGCTTATGGGGAATTGGAACTCAGACCCTTCTGTCTTCTTCCATGATGAAAAGGGGTGCAGAGTGAGGCAATTGTGGTACCCCTTCAGTGGGCCTATCTAAAAGACTCCCAAATTGCATAACTCTTAACTGTAGGGAGAAAATCCTTGACTGGTGCCTAGGAGATGTGAAGGAGTGTTGGGAGCCTGGGAGCCTGAGGTTCAACTGAGTCTCAGCTACCTCTCAAAACTACTGACAGGCCTCAGCTGGCAACTTTCCATTCTGCCCACAGCCATGGCTGGAAGCCCTTGGCACCCAGCAGGGGCCCACGGCCTTGGCTTGCAGCCGGGGCTCATAACCTTGGCCCGAAACCTTGGCTTGAAGCTGGGGCCAGATAGCCTAGCTGCTAGATAGTCTTGGTCCATGGCCTTGTTTTCTTTTCTAGCATACGGTTCCATTCTTCTATAATCAGAGATACCTCCCTTAATGTGCGTCAGAGCCCTTGTGCTCTGACTGATGTAATGGTTTGCAGTCTGTGTGCCTTTGTTCTCATTCTCTATAAAAACTCATGCTTGAGCTTCAATAAATGAGACTTGATCAGACTCCTGTCTTTTCTCCATTTCTCTTGTCGCTTGCCTCATCCACGGCCCCACCCCCCAATCCAGGTACTTCGTGGAAGTTCTGCGGGTTGGAACCAAGCCACATCGCAGGGTGGCCTCCCGCAAAGGAGAAGTAAAGTAGTTAGGATTACAAGTTCTAGACAGGGATCCAGAAAAAGGTCAGAATAGGGCAGATTTCAAATATTCATATCAGAGTCCATTGGAATTTCTTGAAGAAAGCTTCCAAAAACATCCCTCTATTGGATTCTTCCTCACTTTTCTTTTGTCTGCCAAGGCTGGACTTGAGAGTGATGAACTCAGGATTTGTTTTCAGGCACTTTGATAGCTGTTGGAGTGGCTAGAATCAGTGCATTAGTATCAGTTCCCTTGAAAAGGCTTCTAGATAGGGGAAGAAAGCAAATTTATCCATCATTTTAGAACAATAGTGGGTTGTCTCCCTTCTCTACAGGTGGGCACTACAGTATTGGAGACCAAGATTTGAAGTCTTACATCTGAGTAGTATTGTTCAATTAGAAACAAAATAATTGAAGAGAAATAATTGTGTAAATAACATTTTATGTGGACTTAAGCCTAATGTCTGGGAAGTGTAATCCCTTGAACTCTTAAACAAATACACTGATCACTTTGATGATTGGTTATACTGTCTTTTTGAGTGTTTAAGACTATACAGTTGGCCCAAATAAACCAATTTATTTTTACTCTTAAGGTCATTTGAGGATCTGTTCCTCAAGGGTCACATGAGTTTGGGAGGAGCCCCTGGCTCCTTTCCTTTATCAGTTCCAACTTGGAAGCATGGAGGAAATGTTTCCTCTGAGTTGACCCTCCTCTTTGTAGACTGGACACTGGTTCAAGTCCATGTGGTGGGGTCTCCATGGCCTCCCTGAACAAGAGGACAGGTGACTCACCACAGTTACAGGATATTTTGAGAGATGCTCCATAGTCCCCTGGAAGAAAAAGTTTTAAGGTTTTTCTATTTATTAAAGAACATTTAAAAATTTATGCTGAGTTATATCACTATCAGAAGGCATTTAGATTTTATTTCTGCTGACCATCATAAGAGTTGAATAGTATTTTTTAAAGTCCAATTTGTTAAATTTAAAATAGTTTTTTTACTACAGTGCTTAAAAGATTTTTCTGGAAACTTTTAAATTTAATAATTCATTGAACACCAATGTATGAGCATTTTCTTTCCTTCCCTCCCCTCCCCTCCCCATGGTTATTTTATTTCATGTTTTTTCTTTGAAAATTTTTATTGAGCTTTTGTATATTTCATATAATACATCTTGATCAAATTTAGACCCACTCCTCCTTTCCTACCTCCCTATGACCCACCCCACCAGATTTCAGGTATTCCGTTATATATGTTGAGTCCTATCCAGTCAAGCATTTGTATCCAGAGGCTTCTCAGTGTAAGTTCATCCACTAGGTCTAGTCAGCCTATCTAGAGTCACTCTCTTAAAGAAGATCTACTCTCCTTCACCCTACAGTAATCATTTGCCAATAGTTCCTTGGCTAAGGTTGGGACCTGCTGTTCATTTCCCCCTTTCTATCCTGGGTTTTTTATTGATTCACATGTGTCTTTCACATGCTGTCACCATATTTGCAAATTCACGAGTAAGTTCCCAGAGATCTGAAAGCCTCTGTTTCTTCATGTTCATGTATCAACCGTGGTTCTTACAATGTTTCTACCCCTGTCTTCCACAGTAGTCCCTGAGCTGTGGGTGAGTGAGGTTTAGAATAGAAGTCCTCTCCAGGGGCATACACTCTGCAGTCTCTTATTCTCTAAAACTTATTCATTTGCTGCCTTCTGTGTGCATTGCACTCTGTTGTATGAGGAAGTTTCGCTGGTGAGCATTGAGAGATGTATTAGTATTCTCTCTACCCCCTCTTCTACTATATTTCCTGAGCCTTAGGTGTAGAGGTTCACTGTAAATGTGTCACTTAGGGCTGGGCATCTCTCAGATATATGTTCTCTATGTGTGACCAGTTGTGGAACTCTGTAATAGCCTCCACCTGTTGCAAAAAGAAACTTCTTTGATGAGTGGTATATGATATGCTTCTTTGTAAATATAAGGGTCTATGTTCAGCATACAGTAAGAAGTTTCATTTGTCTAGAGATATGACAGAGATAGGGTTTTCTCTAGGATCTATGACCTCTCCAGTCATGTGTATTTGGCTATATTTACCATGCCACCCATGAATTCCTTCCCATTGAGAGGGCTTTATGTCCAATTAGATATCTGTTGATTACCCCCGAGATAAAGGTGCCACTCCTATACCAATAGAAATATTTTGCTGTGCCATTTATTGTAATTATTAGACCTTATAGCTGGATTGGACTATTGACTGATTTTCTTCCGTAGCAGCTTGCATAGTATCCTCTACGCAACTATGAGAGCTAGTCTTCAGGGAGAATGCTTCCCAATCAGTTCCAGCTCCGTTTTATATTTTAGTGGTACTTTTTATTTAGTCTTTGAAATATTCATACATTTATACAATGCATTTTGATCATATTCATTGACAAGCACTAGACCTTGCATACTGTAATACCTACCTGCAGAACAAGATATGCCCACTGATGCAATAGTGGCATGAAAGTTACGGGGACAATCAACTACTCTCTACTTGGTTATGATGTATCCTCCTCAGAAGGAAGTTCGTCTTGGTAATCTAAACTTGGTCATGAAGCATTTTATTTTTAAAATGGAATTTTTGTAATTGCTGATTAGATTTTCTCTTCTACTTTTTAACATTATATAGCATATGCTTTTCTTTTTTACTTGTAAATCTGTTAATGGTTAACATTTTTTGCAGACATTTAATTTAAATTGCTAGGTATTTGTATTTTTAATTGATGCAAAAAATTATACACAGAATGGTTATGATACATTGTGATATGCTTAAATCAGGGAAGCATAGTGCTCTCCTTAAACATTAATCAATCTTTTGTGGTTAAAAACACTGACAGCCATTGCTTTTATATTTTTGAAATATCCATTATATTATTTGTTATATCACCCTATGGAGCAATAGAGCATTACAACATGCTCGGTTTTCTTAAATATCATTTATGGGGCTTGAGAGATGGCTCCTGCTGAGGACCTGGGTTCTGTTCCTAGCACCCACATTGCAGCTGACAACTATCCCTAACTCCAGTTCCAGGGGATCCAATCCTTCTTTTGACCTATGCATTGTGCAACCTGGGTACACCTACATCCATGAGGCAAAACAAACACACTTGCACATAAAATAAGTTAATATTCAAGAACATTATTTATGTTATCAACCCATGATAATTTTGATTTTTAAATAACCACTATTCTCTTTCCTCCTTGTTACTTTCTCTGTGCTTTGCATAGTAAGTGCATCCCACCTAAATATTTGGTTGATATTGTCATTAATTTAAAAATTAAATAATCTTTCCTGAGGGATTTGGTATATAACGAGGATGTTACTTTGCTGAACTGTAGGCAGCACTATAATACTAAGAATCTCAAGGCCTCATGTCACTGACATTTTTACAATAACCACAGAGCAGGCAGCTTGTGCTCTTGGTTATCACTGCAGTTGACTCCTGTGCAGTTGCTGCTGCTGCCTTTGGCAACATCACAGCTCCTACTGCTGTCTTTGTGACTGGAACAAGGCTCTTTGCAGTAGTTCCCATGGATTCTGTCATTCCATGTCTTGGCCTGTGGTCATGCCTGCTTGTTTTCCATGCCTAGAACTGGAACACTGTGTCAACTTAGCACATATATGTCTTATTTTGAGCTCAGACTTTCTATTGTTTCATGCCAAAATATGTCAATCAGAAAAAGAATTAGATAAAATTGGAGAGTCCAAATAACAGCTCTAAAATGTAGGACTGGAGGCATGAGAAGATATGATGGAGTACAGTAACTACATCTTTTTTGACACCGTGATTTTTGATAACCGTGATTAGTACACAAGCATTTGAGGAGAGTTTTTCAGACATATTAATGAAAATCTTTTTTAAATTTATTTTTTATAATTTCATGCATGTATACAATGTATTTTGATAGTATTCATCCCCATTACACTCTCTTACCCTCTCCTCCTGTTTAACTCCTTCTTCATGAAAGTAGGTTTGAAAAAATTTTCGTATATGGAAAGACCTAGAGACAATGAAAGAGAAAGAAGGCAATCATATTTACTGCAAAACATTCTTTACAGCCCAAAAAGCCTTATGCACATTAGCAAGATTAGATTTAAGACTAATAAACACTTTGTGTAATATGCATTAGCAAATGCAAAAATATTTTGTAAATTTTAAGTGGTAACATATTTGAAAGAATAAAAGGTCAGTCTGTAAAATACTGGATTAAATAAAAGTAAAAGATTGAGATTATTAAGGACAATTTCCAACTAGAGAGGTCAAGTGATATTCTACCAAGATAATTCCTGAAGTCATGGAATAGGATATAAATTGAAAAGAAATATAAATGAAATTTTTTCCCCTTAAAAAAATCTTTTTGATCCTAAAAATCTCTTCTGGCCACATTTCATAGTCAAACTGATGGTTGAGTTCAATCATGCTAACAGGATGCTTTTTCATTAAATATAATCCTTTCCTGAAACCTAAACAAAATCTAAATTTCATTATAAAAATGTGAAAGTATGTAAATTCTAAAAGAAAATAAACACAACATAAGTTCATAATTAAAATAATCAAAACAACATTATCCTGTTGGAAGCTGATGGTCTCTATCTCTGTATATTTCTTCTAAATGGTCTCTGATTATTCAGGAAAGAGGGAACTCTTCATCTGGTCCTGATAGCACATTGGTGGGGAGGAAGGATTAGCTTGCTGGGTAGTTACCTACTACATTGATTGCAACAACAAAACCCAAAGAAAGTTGAATACGCAGTATTCATATCATTAAGATGAAAATGTTAATCAACTTCACATAATTGTTAGTATTTAAAAATGACTGCAAACTGTCTGCAATTGTGTGCGTGCTAATAGAATTTAAAATAAGAAACTGTGAATAGCACTGTCTTCTAGTCAAATTCCTGGTGTTGATAACTAGAAAAAAAATTTACTCCAGTGCAAAACAAAATGCAGTGAGAGTTATTTATTTGAAATATCTGGCTGATTCAATAAATGTACTATTAATCAGAGCAAAACACAACTGGTGTGTCCTTTTATTATCAGGCCCAGATGATTCCCCAAATTTTTAAGTCAATTCCATGTTTAATTTTTTCACATTCATTTGCATTACTGTTCAAGTAAAATAATTCTGATGAAGTCAGAGTCTACAGCTGGTTTGCTCTGCCTTCCTTTTCTAAAATCTCAATCTGTTTGTTCCTGACTATGAGTTTATTTTACTAGATGATGATTAACAGAAAATAAGTTAAAAACCAATTAATGGTCCAGCTCAATGGGTGACATGTGTCTCAGAATTCAGAGCATGTTGCCCTCAGTTTAGTTGCAGAGAATGTGATTTCAGTTTAGATGAAGCTCAGCAGGAACTAGAAAATTTGAAAATACATATGTGATCATAGACCAAGAAGGGAGTTTTCATCATATGATTATAGAACCTATCTTTAAATACATTAAGTCACATCTCCTCTTTTATAAATGCTATCAGAGATAAATGACAAACTAGCAGTGTTTTTCAAGTCAAAGTTAATTTCCTAATGCCAGAAATGATGATTTAAAAATAATGTTAGCATAGAAGCAAATTGAAATTTAATCACTTACAGAACACTGATTTTTTATTTATTATTACTCTTAGAGTATTCCAGCTAAACAGGTACTTTAATTAGGAGTCTAAGTTGTACCATTGCACTGTTTCACTTTTAACCTCTCTGTTTTTTTATTCCTACTGCCATGATCATTCTCTGCTCCCTTCCCCAGCTCTCTCTCCTCTTCTTTCTTTCCTTCTTTCTTCTATTCTGTTCTCCCCTCCCCTCTCCTCCCATCCCCTCCTATCCCCACCTGTCCCCTCTTGTCCCTTCCCGTCCCCTCCCCTCTCTTCTCACTCTTCTCTTTCTCTTGAGACAGGGTCTCAATTAGCCTGCAGACTGGGCTTCAACTAAGTATGCACCCAAGGTTGGCACTGGCTACCAGATCCCTCTGCCTCTACTTCCTAAATGCTAGGATTGTAGGAATGTACCACCACACTGTAACCAGAATTCTGGGTAATCTCATCTGGGTTGCCAGATAAAACCAGGGAAATGGGGGACATCTCCTCTGCTCTTGGTTTCATTAATAAAAGAATTCAATAATATACCCCAAACAGAAGGTTAAGGTCAGGCATGCTGTAATCTCAGCAGCTGCTTAGAAGAGGAGAATGAAGAAGAGAAGGGAAAAAATAGCCATGTCTTTCAGTTAGTCTTGGAGATCAGACACATGGCAGCTGCAGCCACATGCTGAGGAGGAGGATGAAGACAGGAAAATGACTCTTTAGAGAAAGGGTAAGGAAGTCCAAAGTATCAGAAAAAGCATACTTGGGTTTTGGTCAGCATCCAAAAGAAAGAAAAAAGATAAAGGAAAAGTTGTACCATTCTGAGTTACGGTTCAGACTGGTGGGTAGACCCAGCTGAACCAAGGTAGCTCTGCTCATAAGGTACTACATTGTTGGGGGTAGGAATTCTAGTGAGGAAAAATATAGTATCTCATTAAAGGAATAATTATTCTGCCTATCTTTTTAGTATGTCTTAAGGTGAGCCATCTTTCCTAGGGGTGATCCCTTCTTCCTGAGAGTTGATCCCTTAGCCAGGTTTATGCTCCTGCCCAAGTGGAATGGTAGGTCTTGACTCAGAACACAGGTTCTAGTCTCTTGATAGAGCTCTCTTAATGGATTTTACTGATACTCTAACAACACCAGACCAGACCCACTTCATTAATAATACCAATTTTAATAACATATAACATTTACTTAGTTAAGTACTTTAAAATTTTAGGTTTATTTATTTTTACTTTATGTGTTTTGCCTGCGTGTAAAGACACCTGTGTCATTCAGTGCCTTCAAAGGCCAAAAGAAGGCTTCAGATCCCATGGAGCTGGAGTCACTGATGGGATAGTTGTTAGCCACCATGTGGGTACTGGGAACCGAACCTAGGTCCTTTGCAAGAGCAAGTACTATTAACGACTGAGCCATCTCTCCCACCCTGAGTACTTTCCAAGTTTTACTTACTCTCTTGATGCTGAGTTCCATAATAATTATTCCCAGTTTGTAAGTGAAGAATCTATATATAAATCTAATCTGAGAAAATTGTTCAAGTCACTTAATCTCTGTGGAGCTCAGTTTTCTTATCCACCTACAGCAAGCTTGAGCTCAACATTTGAGGCTTTTTATGTATCTAATAATTTTGATAGTTACAAAAAAAAGCATAGAAAACATACAATGATTTTACAAATTTGTATGCTTCTTTGCGAATCTTTGACCATGTACTTTGCGCTTGGCATTTTAATTCAGGGATAATGTGAAAGCAGGAAAAAAGTTTTCTAGAAAATGATAAAAATGTAAAAATATAGTATTTGCAGTTTACAGTACGATCCTTTTCAGATTGACTAAGAAAGCACTAATAACAATGAAAATTGAGTAGTTAGAGCACACAGTAACTTCCTAGAGATTCATAGAGATTTTGGATATGATCTTCACTTTTCACCAAGAGTGGTTTGGGTTTTGAAGTAATCTACAATAGTAAACAGGCTACTCCAGAGCATTTGTGTGCAAACACCCCATAAGGAAAGGATGTGTGACTCAGGGAAGGATAAACTTTCTGGACAAATCATCCCTATGGGTGCTGGAAATAATAATTTCTTTAATGTGTTTTACTTTAAATAACATGAATATTGACTTTATTTTTACATGTCTGTTTTTATGGGTGTTTAGAAACCAAAGGTGGATTTTTCCCCTTCAAAACCACTTCAGGGGTGTCATTTGTTTACACAATTGTATACTCAAAACCTAGAAGTTGCTTGCCTTTCTGGTGTCATCTAGAAACTATTTCACCACCTTTCTGTCCTGTTTTTTGCACATTGGTCTTGTTATTTCATCTCAAATGCCAGGAAATGGCCTGACCAGGTGCAGATAAAAATATTGCTCTCTGGTTTAATGCCACTATTTGAATTTCAAAGAAGGGGAAATGATCCTTAATTGTAGATTCAATTGTTATTTGCAGGTGCAAAAAGAAAATTTGCCAGCCTCACTTAATAACCAGTTCCAGGAGTTCAGAGGTGAATTAAAAGAATAGTATAATTTAATAAACAACTGATTTGTCTTAGTGTTGCCTGGGGAAGTTTATGACGCTTTCAAAGGAAGGAACATTGCATTATGTTAACAAAAGGAATGTCTATTAGCTAACCACATGACATCAGAGAGGTGTAAACCTGTTTTTCTTTTTAAGGATATATCTGATTAATTTTTAGCTCTTGCCAAGAAAATGATTAAAGTTTGTTATTCTTCAAGGTCTGGGTTTGGAAGACAAGTGTGTCTGTAACTTGCCTACCCCACATTTCTCCTTAAACAATACAGTTTCTGCAGAGAAAGATACTTTATTACTGTGGGAAAAAAAATAAAGAAACATTAAGTGGAACATGTGTCTTGGTTTCCTATATTAACTGATGTTGAGGTTATTTCTCCTTTTGGCTGTTGCACCAATCAAAAAAAGCAATGAAAATGTATATAGAATTTTTCTATGGTTGATTACATTCTCGCTTAAATCCTTAAATGAGAAGTTGTTTTTAAGATCAGATTCTTCAGTTTCAGTGGTCTCATAATTTGTCTAATATATCTACACATTTTTGAAAATTGATGTGATTTAGAAGATAGTCTTTTTGGTGAAGAATGCTTTTTTTTCTCCTTAGTAATGTGAACTGAAGTTAAAATGATTAAATGAGGAAAAAGTTATTCCTGTATTGAAGATTCTATTGGATTGACTAGCACATCCTGATTGTGTAGAGTTGGAATGTTGCAAATTCAAAGCTGGAAATATTTTCAGTTAATTAGTCCTCTTATTAGTCATTCATTGCCATCTTCTGTGTCTCTTCAAACATCAGATTAAGCTTCAGATAAAATCTTTGTAACATATGCCAAGCATGGTCGCCCAAGCCTTTAATCCTAGCACCAGAGAGGCAGAGGAGGCAGGTGAATTTCTGTGAATTCAAGGCCAGCTTGGTCTACAAAGCAAGTTCCAGGCCAGCTAGGGCTACACTAGCTTCACTGACCCCAAAGCTAAGAATATTATCTGGTAACATCTAAAACCTATTGCAGTTTCCCCACTTTGTTATAGTCTACCCACTTGATGTCCCAATCCATGTTTTTGGAAAATGCCTTGATTTATGAATTTCTTTTGTGGCTATAAAAGTTTGTGTCCATTTCCATGTTGGAACATGTTACTTAGGGCAACCTGAATCCATATTTTTGTGCATGGTCATGTATATCGGGCTCTGAATAAATTACCTCTTATTCCCTTCTTGGCGAGAACTTTGCCCTGCATCCACAATAAAATAGAATTGCTGTAGACTTTTAGTGAAACTGATATGCCTTATCTAAAGCAGTTTTGAGTTTTGGTTATAAAATGTTTTACCATTCATTCTGAACTATTAACCTATGCAGGAACATTTTGTTTGTTTTTCAAATGCAGACTTCTAAGCACAGTAATCCTAATGAGATACTAGTAATGTGTCTGTGTTATAAAGTTTTCTCTAACTGGACTTTAGTTTTTTTTTTTAATAAAATATGAAGATTATAGTTTAAAAAGGAATTATTTTAAAAACAGAAGCAAAGATTAGTAAAACTTTTTTGTTAGTTTTTTTCCTGGAGTCAGGGTGTTGCTATGTAGCATAGGCTGGCCTTAGGCTTGCCACCATGTTGTTTAGGCTCATCTTGAACTTGTGGTACTCCAACCTCTGCTTTTAGAGCAGCAAAATTGTAGGCATGCGCTGTTATGCTAAGCTGTGTAATGTCTTTTAAATAATTTTTTTATTGTAAAAGTATTAGAGTTCTCAAGCTGGGCGTGGTGGTGCACAGTTTTAGTCTCAGCACTTGGGAAGCAGAGGCAGGAAGATCTTTGTGAGTTCGAGGCCAGCCTGTTCTACATAGTGAGTTCCAGGACAGCTGTGGCTACAGGGAGACCCTGTCTCAAAAAGATCAAAAAAAAAAAAAAAAAAAAAAAAAAAAAAAAAAAAAAAAGAGAAGTGTTAGAGGTCTTGAGAAAATAGAAAATTAAATAGTGTTACATTAGGGCCAATACCTGGAAGGCTGAATGAAGTGTGTATCTTGTATATATTTTTCATGCTGCATTAGTGTATGTGTGCATACTATAAGTAGAATCTATGATCTCTTATCATCGGATTTAAAAGCATTTTGGTTTAGCCTCGGAAATACTTATTGAGCATTTACAATTGTGAAAACTTTTACTTTTTTTTTTTGTTTTTTCCTTTTTGTTTTTCTCTTTTTCCCATTGAACTACATCCTCAACTTGAGTATTCATGGATCTTAATATCTCCTTATAGTCAGCTGTATTTCATATATATATATGAAATATATACATATACATACATATATATATTCCCAGGGACAAAATGCCCCCTCAAATCAATTTATAAAGCATTTTGAAAGCAATGTCTTTACAATTTGAGTTTCTTCCATATAAGAAGGCACTAACCATTATTTCACAGTAATAATTTATTGATATAAGGCTGGAGAGATGACTCAGTGGTTCAGAGCATGTACTGCTCTTGCAGGAAACCTGCATACCATTCCCAGCACCCACATCTCAGGATTTTCAACTGCCTGTAACTCAAGCCCAAACGGATCTAAGACCCTCTTCTGGTCTCTGTGTGAACCTATACTTGCGTGCACATACAGAAACATGCATATATATGTATATATATAAAATTTAAAAAAAGAAAGAATTTATTGATTGTAATATATTACTAAGCATTTTCTTGAGCACTTTTCATTTTCATATTTGTTTCTTTGAACACACCTGTGAGGTATGTATGACTGTATTATTTTA
>NW_008337147.1:9016471-9045194 GCF_000622305.1 Nannospalax galili
GAACCAGAGCTAGTTCTGACTTTTTTTTGACCAATATTTTTCTAATACCATATCAGAAGCATGACAATTGTTTAGGCACTGTTGCATAGTTTACTTCCTGAACGTGAGTCCTTATAGTTTATTTTTTTAATGTTTCTTAATATAAGGAAGCCTGGATACCATCAATAAGCTTATATTATAAATAAATTTTAAAAGCAAGATTTTTTTCATATTTTCTTATGATACAACTGAACTTTATATTTTACTCTAGTAGCTTTAATAATTGACCTTCAGTTGGATTAAATGCAGACATAGAGTGTGTGTATTTTAAGAAAATGCTAATATACATTTAGGGTACTTCTAGCCTAAAGCATTTGCGAAAATAACATGCAAGTATGAGCTTAATGCTTTCTTTCTTATGCACATTCAATACTATGGCTAGATATATGTTTGAAAACATATTGGCCAGTACCAGGGGTTTTGTAAACATACTGTTTATATTAAATATTTGGTGTTTGGCACTGATGTTCAATACGAACATCTGGGTTTTACCTCAAATACTTAGAATTGTAGACACAGCAGTTTTGATAGTATAGTGAGGGAATATAGAAAAATAATAACAACGAACTTGAATATGAAGTAGAAGAAAGGTTTAGAAATGGAGTTAGGAAATGGAGTGCAAATGGACAAAAGAGGTGCAGAGATTTGAGTGAAAGAGAAAAGGTCAGGAAGATGAAGGGAAATGCCTTGCAAGATATGTGGAGCATGAATGGAAACAGATGCTGGCAGCAGCCAGGAGCAAGTGTGATGGTTCTGAAGGTTATTTATCCTTCCAGATAGAGAAACAGAAATCAAATGACCTAATGTCCAGAGGGAAGATCAAAAAGAATCCTTCTTACCCAGCACTGAAGAGAGAAAACCCAAAGTCAAGCTTAGTGAGTCATAAAATAGTGTCAATGTTAACATCTACTGAAAAGCATTGCTACAGAGCAGTGAAAAAACAGACGTACAAATGGAAGTCTGACCAAGTGCTGGGCGTTATCATTTTGCTATTGTTCCAGTTCTCATTGCTGAGTTTTCTGTGACTAGAAATATGTGGGAAAAAAATGATGGAATGATCCCAACTTATATTTGTGATGCCAACAACCTCAGTAGACTTCTGTTTTAATCCTATGGGAGAATGCATAGCAAAATTCTTTTTGTGTTAATGAACAATATTGTCAATAGAATATATTTCAGGGTTTTCTAATAAAGCTGAACACCATGGTGTATAACGGGAGTTCAAGTCTACTGGGAAGCTAAGGCAAGACCATCCCTATAGCCTAGGAGTTCGGGGCTATCTTTGGCCATGTTTTGATACTGTATTTATAATATTGCTACCTATAGCTACTGATATTGATAAATATTAATAATCAGAAAGGGATACAATTAGACTGATTAATTCCAGTCATAATTTGCTTTTTTTCCTGGAACAATTTGTGGAAATATTAGATAGATAACAACATTTAAACAAAAATATAAATTTTGAAATCAAAGACATAAAAGAATAATAAATAGAAAATAATAGTAATAAAGACCTAAATGGAAAACTATAAAAATAATTTAAATTAGTGGAAATTTAGGCATTCTTTCATACTAGTTTATTTCAAGAAGTATGGAAGTATTATTTTTAATTTTTTATTGAGATTTTGTAATTTCATACAATTCTTAATCAAGTTTAGACCCCCACTCCCTCATCTATGCCACACCCCATGCCCTCACTGGACTTCATGTGTTTTGCCATACATGTTAAGTCCTATCCAGCCAAGCATTTGTACCCAGATGTTCCTCAGTGCAAATTCATCCACTGGAGTCTACTCAGCCCATATAGAGATGGTAAGGCCTACTCTCCCTCATCCACTAGCAATCAGTCTCCAATAGTTCTCAGTCTAGGGCTGGCCCACCACCCGTTTCTTTCCTCCCCTCTGGGCCCTTGTTTAACTGAGTTGGGATGGATCCTGTGCTCGATGCCACACCACAAGTTCACAAGTGCAAGCTTCCAGTGGACTGAAAGCCTTTGATTCCCTGTGTTCATGTACCAACCTTTGCTCCTACAATCTTTCTGCCCCTTCTTCAACAATGGTTCTTGAGCCATGGGTGGGTGAAGTTCAATATAGGAGTCCTGTCTAGGGACACACACACTCAGCAGTCTTTTATTCTTTAATACGTGGCCAGTTGTGACCTTCTGTGTGCCACTCACTCTGTTGTATAAGGAAGTTTTACTTGTGAGAGTTGAGGGATGCATTAGTTTTCTCTCTACCCCCTGTTCTGCTATGTTCCATGAGCCTTAGGTGTAAAGGTTCAGCAGTAGATGTGTCACCTAGGATTGGGCATCTCTCAGACATATATTCTCTGTGTCTGACAAGCTGTGGAATCTGCATTAGCCTCCATCTGTTGCAATAAGAAGCTTCTTTGATGAGTGGTGTATGGTTTGCTTGCCTATAAATATAAGGATCCATATTTAGCATATGGTAAGAACATTCATTTGTCTAGAGATGAAAGAGATAGGGTATTCTCTAGGATCTATGTCCAGTCCAGTCATGTGTATTTGGCTGAGTTTACAGTGCCACCCATGAGGGGTCTTTAAGTCCAATTAGAAAGCTATTGATTACCCACCTCCCCCAGCAGTGCCATTACTGCACCAATAGACATAGTTTGCCGTGTCAGTTGTTATGGTCATTAGGCTTTAGGAATGGGTTGGACCATTGATTGATTTTCTCTCTTAGCAGTTTGCATATTATCATCTAGTATTATGAGAGCTAAACTTCAGGTAGAAGGCTTCCAAGTCAGTTCCTGTTCCATTGCTCCAAGTCCTGTACCTGAATAATGTCCTGTCTTCAGCAGTAGGGTCTTATCTTCTAGTTCTTGGAGATAACCAGGAGCTTTGGCGATAGGGCCTGTGTTATTTTGGGAGTCTCCTTGACCACTCTCACCAACCACTCAAAAGGAGGTCTCTTCTGTTTGGCACTGTGTTCTTTACCAAACAGTCTATAGGTATACATATGCACTAAATTTTAGATAGTATATGTGCATTTTTCATGGGGTTTCAGGAGCATCACATTTCCTTCTGGGTTCCCTAGCCCCCTGAGATTCATTCATCTCTACTTTTTTTCCTCCCATCCAACCCCCCTCTGCAGTGCCAGCAACCCCCATTGTCCCTACCCCATTCCCTCTCCTGACTCATTTCCCACAGTGGCCTCTTGCACATCTCTCTTTTCTCCTCCCAGTTGAACACTCTCACTCCCCCCCCACAACATCTGTTCCCTACTAGCTCTCTCTTTCCATTCTTTCTTTCCTTTACCTCCCTGAATCCTTTCCATTTTCCTGGCTCCTGGTATCACATCAGAATATATACTCACATATAAAGGACTCGTGCTGCAATCCGCAAATGAGGGAGAATATGTGTTGCTTGCTTTCCTGCATTTGTGTTAGTTCACTCTCTAGTTCCATCCATTTACCTGCATATTTCATAATTTCATCTTTTCTTAGTGCTGAGTAAAACTCTATTGTGTAAATGTACCACATTTTCATTATCTATTTATCAGTTGAGGGACATTTAGGCTGTTTCCATTTCTTAGCTATTGTGAAGAAAGCAGCAACAAACATAGATATACAGGCATCTCTACAGTATGATGAGTCCTTTGGGTATATGCCAAGGAGTGGTATATCTGGCACATTTGGTAGGTACATTTTTAGTTTTCTGAGAGTTCTCCACACTGCTTTCCACAGTGGTTGCACAAATTTGCATTCCAACCAGCAGTGAATGAGTGTTCCCCTTTCTTCACATCCTCACCAGCATTTGGTGTCTTTCATTCTCTTGATTTTAGCCAATCTGACTGGGGTAAGATGGAATCTTAAGATTTTTTTTAAATCTGTATTTCTCTAATTACTAATGATCCTGAGCACTTTCAAATGTGTTTCTTAGCCATTTTTATTTTTTTTGTTTGAGAACTCTCTTCAGATCTATAGCACATCTTTTTATTGTTTTTTTTCTTGTTTCTTTATTTTTTGAGTTCTTTATACATTCTGGGTATTGATCCACTGTTGAATGTATAGCTGGTAAAGATTGTCTCCCACTTAGTGGGTTTCCTTTTCCCTTCCTTGGGTTTTTCTTTTGCTGTACAGAAATTTTGTAGTTTAATGAAGTTTCACTTATTGATTGTTGACCTTAATGCCTGAGCAGCTGATGTCTGATTTAGAAAGTCCTTTCCCACATCTGTATCTTGTAGGTTACTGCCTATGTTTTCTCCTATCAGTTTCTGCATTTCCAGTTATATATTGAGGTCTTTGATCCATTTGGAGTTGACTTTTGTGCAGGGTGAAATGGTCCAATTTCATTCTTCTGTGGGTGGAGATCCAGTTTTGTCAGCATCATTTGTTGAACATGCTGTCTTTCCTTCATTGTGTATTCTTGGCACCTTTGTCAAATATCAGGTGGCTGAAATCACATGTAATCATGTCTGGGTCTTCTGTTGCATATATTTTTGTGCCAGAACCATGCTGTTTTTATGACTATACTCTGCAATATTGTTTAAGATTTTATATGTTGATCCCTCAGCATTGTTATTTTTTCTCAAGTTTGCTGTGTCTTTTTAAATTTTACATAGTCATTGCTTAAGGAGTCCCAGTCTTCAACTTTATCATCCAGTCTTGATATTCTGTTTTCCATTTCATTCATTCTGTTTGTTAAGCTTTGTCCTGTTTCTTCCAATTGGCTTATTGAGTTTTTCAATTCCATGCTCATTTCTGTTTGGGTTTCCTTCACTATTTCTATCTCTTGTCTGAATTCACTTTTCAAGTCATTAATTGTTTTTGATACTTCATTAAGCCACATATTTGTATATTCTTTGGCTTCCTTCACAAGTTTATGCATTTCCTCTTTGAATTGTGTGTGTTTCTTTAAGTTCTTTTATCATGTTTATGATTGTTCATTTAAATTCTTGGTCATGGGGTTCTTCAGGGTGGTTCTCGTTGCTTTGCACTTCTGTAGGACTAGCGGGTTTTGTTGGGAACATATTCTTTTGATTTTTTTCATATTGTTTGTGTTTTCCACTGCCATTTGGGCATATGGATGCTCTTTGTTAGTTATGTGTCCAGTAGGAACTTCTACTCTGCTTTTGTTTAATTTTTGTCCTGTATATATTGTTTATGTAGCTTGGCTGCTTTTTTTTCAGGTGTGGAAAATAAATTGGTGCGTGTTTCAGGTTCTTGCAGGGTAGTAGATTGGTCTGCATGGACGGTGGGACACCATAGTAGGTAAGCTAATCAGTTTAATAGGAGGACTGGTTTGTATCAGACAGGAGCCAGTGGAGTCTATACTAAGGAGTTTAGCTAGTCTGGTTCAGGAAGCTAGTCCAGAGATCTGAAGTGGAGGTAATTAGAGCCTGTCTAGGTCCAAGGCAGGCAGGGGACAGGATGGGGGTGGATGAGAAGAATGGAATCGCGTTGTGGTGGGCAGGATCTGACTTACCAGAGTCCTGGGTAAGCAGGTCTTTCTGGCTTATTGGAAGTCAGGGAAGATGGTACTCGGGGGAACCACATGAGGAGGGATTTAGCAATATATGCTAAGGTGTTTAACTAGTCTAATTTAGGAATCCAGTCCAGGGATCTGAGGCTGAGGAACGGGAGCCCCTTGGCTGCAAGTCTGGCAGGGGACAGGATGGAGGTGGTTGCAATAGAGATGTGGTTGGTAACATCTTACTTACAAGTGTCCTGTGTGGGCAGATCTTTTCAGCTGCTTGGGAGTCAGGGAAGATAGGGGTGGGGTGGCTGCCTCAGGAGGGATTTAACAATCTCCGCTAGGGTGTTTAGCTTGTCTGGGTTAGGAGGTTAGTTCAGCGATCTGAGACAGAGGAAATTGGAGCCTGCCTGGGTCCAAGGCAGGCAAGAGTCCTGAAGTAGTTCATAAACAAAATATTATATAATGCATACACTAGAAAAATTTCAGAAAACAATGATATTACCCATTTTTATGACAAACATTTTTATGACAATGTTTTGGTTTGTTGTCTTAACAAAAATCTTGGAAAAATGAGCTAATACTGATAGCCACTTGTAAAATATGATACTTTATAATATTTCTTTCTTATCTTAAAATGATTAACATTTGTGCATTGCCAAACACACTGAAATGGAAATATTATGTATATGCATCTGTTAATTTAATGCATTTGGAAGAAAATCTACATTACTGAAATCTAATCATTTTAGATTCAAACAGCTGAGGGTGTTCTGTTAAGTGAAAAACATGAATCAAATAAAATGAAGGCAATGTGTAACCTACCAAATTATCCTTTGGAGGCTACAGTCTTGATTTTATATAAGCAACATATCTTGAATTAGACATGCAGTGTAATCAACAAGTCTCTAAATGTGCCATGGTCTTCCATAAGCTCTTCCCTTTGTCTGCACAGCTGTGTTCTAGAAAGTCATGTCTCACATATCATCTAAATTATTGTCACTTCTGCTTTAAACCTAGTGACCATTTCCAGGAAGAAAGTGCGTGGTATAAATGTTTGACATGTGAAAACTTGAGATATTTATTTATTTATTTATTTATTTTTTATTTATTTGTCTTTTTGAGGTAGGGTCTCCCTGTAGCCCCAGCTGTCCTGGAACTCACTATGTAGACCAAGCTGGCCTCGAACTCACAAAGATGTGCCTGCCTCAGCCTTCCAAGTACTGGGATTAGAGGTGTTAGAGGTGTACACCACCATGACCAGCTGAAAACTTGAGATCTTATTTCATTATCATTGATAATTTTAATGTTTGTCTATTCAAGATGTTTGCATTATTCAATGTACTCTTACAGTGTGACTTTGTTAACAAGGAAGAAAGACCGTTTATGCAAATTTTATCTCAGAGAATTTGGTCTGTACTAGTCTAGAACAAAATTTGCCTCAGTTAATTTTTTAGAAATGTATTTGAAATAATCAAATCATGGACTGATGTATTAGTTTTAAAGACAGAACTCAAATCTTCATTTCAAGAACTTTAATGCGACCAAAATAATTTGGAGAGGCCAAGATGACATAAAGTTAATGAAAAATTGCATAATTGATTCTAAGCATGTGCATATCTAATAAAATGCACCGAAGTTAATAACTGTGCAGCAGCAATATGTAGATGATTAGCAAGACACTGTTTTGGGACCCTATCCAGGGAGTTTGTAGTCTTTAAGAAGTCACTGGAATGCTCTGGAGCCCCAGCTGTCTTCTGTGCTCATCCATTTTTGCCTGTTTCCAACTTAATCTTCCCATTGACTTCACGTGCCCTTTCAGCGACCCGTGTTCCTGCCATAGTGTTTTCCCTCAGTTTTGGCATATGTTAGCGCCTTTGATTATCTGTGACTTTTCACAGACATCCATATTCATCATAATTGAATATGGACGTTCCCTAGGTTTTAGTGCTTCTTCAAAAGTTCAGTCCGTAGGACCCCTTCTTTCAGAAATCTTTCTGCAATTGCAAGCTAATAGGGAAGTTTGTACCTCTTTTAAGACTGAATCTGAAGATGTAAAGAATTCTTTTATGTATTTATTTTTAAATATTTTATTTTATTATTTTAATTTTATGTATATGAGTGTATTGCCTGCATGTGTGTAAGTGCATGCCCATGGAGGTCAGAAGTGAGGCATCAGATTCCCTGGAACTGGAGTAAGAATGGTTGGCAACCATCATATGGGTGCTGGGAATTGAACCCAGGTCATCTACAAGAGCAGTCAGTGCTGTTAACCACAGAACTATCTCTCCAGCATCAAGGATTCTTTTTTTTTTTTCAATTATTTTTTATTTTTTATTTTATGTGTCTGAGGCTATTACTTGCATATGTGTAAGTGTACCTTTTGTTGTGTGATGCCCAAGTCAGAAGAGGGCATTGTATCCCCTGAAACTGGAATTATGGATGGTTGTTAGCTACCATGTGGGTGCTGGGAATCAAACCTGGATCCTCTGTAAGAGCAACCAGTTCTCTAAACCACTCAGGTATCTCTCCAGCCCCAAAGACCTAAAGAATTCTTTATCTGAATTCTCTCTCTCTCTCCTCTCCCAAGTCCCCTTCTCCCCCCTCACCTTGTCTCCCTCTCCCCCTCTCCCCCTCCTCTCTCCTTCTCTCACTCCTCTCTCCCTCTCTCCCTCTCCCCTGCTACTTCAGAGTAGCATGGGAAAGACTTTCAGAACTTTTTCATTAAACTTTTTGTTGAGCAGATTGATGTTCCTCCAAGCAGATGTACCCTGTGTCATCAGACCTTGCCTTTTACTTACTCTGGTGCCTGGAATCTTGTAGATTTCTCATCTTAGCTTTACTGGATATCTTATATTCTCAAACAGAGCACAAGTAAAAATATTTTATAAAATTATCATATTGGGTGAATCAGAGCTAATTTGTTAGTCATGACTCATTTAAGGTAAATGACCAGAGAAAATACTAGCACCATATGTGACTATGTTAATTTAATAGGCAGCACATCCAAAAACAAACAACTTAAACGCCTTAAAGTGTGGACCAAAAAAATTAGGAATTAACATCAAAGATGTGTAGGTAAATTAATTTTAACTTATATTCAATGTGTGGACATTAAAAGAAGAGATAATGAGTGAATGCCAAGAAAGATTTAAATTCTTAAAATAATATAGAAGACAGCTTTTTAAACTGTTAATCATGACATCATATTTACATAATTGAATATGGATGTTACAAAAATTGAGCACTAGTCAAGTACTTCCTTTTTAAAACATGTTTATTTATAGTTGTGTGTGTGTGTGTGTGTGTGTCTGTGTAGATATTTGCAAGTGAATGCAGGTGCCTGTGAATGCAAGGGCATCTGATTCCCCTGGAGCTGTATTTATAGGTAACTGTGAGCTGCCTAATGTGATGCTGGGAGCCAAATTTGGGTTCTCTGCAAGAGCAGTATGTGCTAACTGCTGAGTCCTCTGTTCAGCATAGTAAAAGATTTCTGAATGTGCAAAATTAAATAAGACATTTTTGGCAGCACTCCTGTGGCATCATGTGATGTTACAAAAGCCTTCTGAACATACATGTCCACTTTGCATCATGTGCATCACATCACACAATGCCAAGAATCACTGGCATTGGGCTCAGTATTGATACCACTGCATATTATGAATTGCTATGCTTTTCATGTATAAAGGTTTTTGCTCATAGAGAATCATAATGGTTTAATTACAGAAAGCAAAAGCTTAATATTTTTGTGCTGTCATACCTTAGCAAGTAAGTATCAAATTAGTAGCAGTTTTTAAAATCAGGCATTCTAATGTAATACTATCAAAATATACACTAAATATTTTCCTGCTGGTGTTTTCTTGGCTTTTTTTCCCCTCACTCTACATTTAGCAGTATTTTGACTTTACTATGTTGGTTTTTACATTGAATTTTGGTGCATTTCATCCACACCCCCAGCTCCCCTCACTGGATTTTTGTGCATTCTGTTATATATGTTGAGACCAATCAAGTTTGTTATCCAGATGTCCCTTGGTGCACATTCATCCATTTTTTTAATACTCATCTTTTAAACAATATTTTTAGTTTTTTATGTGTATGAGCGTATTTCCTGCATGTATGTCAGTGTATCCACATTGCGCAAAGCCCTCGGAGGTCAGAAGGGGATATCGGATCCCCTGGAACTGGAGTTACAGACATTTGTGGGTGCTAGGAATCAAACTCGGGTCCTCTGCAAGAGCAGCCAGTGCTCTTCATTGCTAAGCCATCTCCCCAGTCCCCACAAAATATTCATATTCATTTTTTATCCCATTCTTATCTAATTTTCTTTTTAAGTTTTCTGTTACTAGGATATTTCAGGTTTTCCTCTTTTTATAATCTCTTTTCTTTTCTTTTCTTTTCCTGTCTATGACATTCTTCATTCATCTTCTGCCTACTCAGTTTCTTAGTACAAACTTGCCTCTACTCTGTCTCCCATTTCCTGTCTCCTTCCTTAATCCTATTCATTTACTATTTCCATATTTAATGTAATTTTGCATAAGCATATCATTTTTAGTTTTATGAATATTGGTCATGTTTTGGTGGTCTACAACTGATTTTAAGTGTATTTTATAGTTTGTATGATTTGATGGTGTTGCTGTCCTAAGGGTTTGTTTTTTCTTTGATGTGTGGTTCTGGGGATTGAGCTTATAGGAGTCAGTTGCTCAATAGTAATGTCACTCCTCTCTCAAAGCCTAGAAGAGATATTGAAACCAACAGATGTACAAATGATAGTATAAAATCACAGGAAAAAGCAAGGCACTATTATTCATTGAAAAGTACATTACTCTTCCAATATGGAATTCAAAGATTCAAAAATATGTAATAGGCAGAGGAAGAATTCAAAAGTTTTCTGGTTTAACTAATCAGTGAATTCAAAGAGGAAATAAACAAACAAGTGTATCAGTCTAGACCTGGAAAGAAAGTCAGCAACATAGCGGAAAACAGTAATATGCATGAGAAAAACCCAGCAACATGGAAGAAATATTCATCAAGGAAACTATTTATTTAAATATACTTTTATTGAATTTTTGTGGATTTCATACACTATCTATATCTTAATCATTTTAGCCCCCCACCAACCTATCTGCACTCCCTATAGCCTTCCAAGAAGACTTCATGCATTTTGTCATATATATTAATTCCTAATGAGTCAAAATTGTGTATCCACTGAAGCCTATTCAGCCTTTCTAGCATCATTCCATTAGAGAATATTACTCTCCCTCACACAGCAATTATCAGCTACTAATAGTTCTTCCCCAAAGTTGTGACCTTCTGCCTATTTCCTCAGTTCTATGCTAGTTTTTGTCTAATTGGGTGAGTGTAGGTCTTGTGCATGCTGTCACTATTGCTATAAGTTCATATGAGCAAGGTACCAGAAGCCTCTAAGATTCTGTTGCCTTATCATCATGCACCTCCTCCCCTGGCTCTTACAATCTTTCTTTCCCCTCTTCCTTAATGGTCCCTGAGCCTTAGGTGGGTAAAGTTTAACACTGGAATCCTGTCCAGGACCTACACATTGCAGTATCTTATTCTTTACACTTTGACCAGTTGTGGCCTTTTGTATTCATTGCCCTTTGTTCCATGAGGACACTTCACTGATGAGATTTTAGAGATGCATTAGTATTCTCTCTAGCCCTTGTTCCACTATATTATGTGAGCCTTAGGTGTAGGGATTCCATTGAAGATGTATCACTTATTGTCACTCAAAGACACTTAATCTCTGTGTGTGATCAGTTGTGGAACTTTGTAATAGTCTCTATCTGTTACAAAAGATGCTCCTTTGATGCGTGGTGACTGGCATACTTGTCTATAAATATAAGGTTTCATAGTTAGGATATAGGAGGAAATTACATTTGCCTAGGGATGTGACAGACTTAGGGTTTTCCCTAAGTTCTATGACCTTTCTAGCCATGTCTATATGACTATGTTTATATTTCTACACGAGTCCCCTCCCATTGAGCAGACATTACGTCCAATTAGGTAACTGTTGATTACCCCCAAGATAAAAGTGCTACTACTGCACCAATGTAGTTTGAGGTGCTGGTCATTGTTGTGGTTATTAGGCTTTTAAGCTGGGTTGGACTGTTGATTGATCTTTTCCCTTAGCAGCTAGCATAGTGTCCTCTAAAGCTATGAAAGCTAGTCTTCAAGGAGGAGGCTAAGGAAACTGACTCCTAAATAGCCAAATATAAATGTTGGAAAGGAAAAACAAATATAAACATAAAACAAACAGTGGAAAGCACCACCAACAGACTTGGCCAATAAAAATAAAAGGTATCAAGAATAGAGAAGAAGGTTGATGAAATTGTATATTCAAACACGATAAGGGGAAAAAAATCAGCAGGACCCATGTCCACGAACTGAAGAGTATAATAGAGAACAAATCCAAGAATTCATGGGATAGAAGAGCTGATATAAATAGGGTGTTGAGGATATATTCAATGAAATGATAGCAGCAAATTCTCAAAATTTAGAGAAAGAAATAGACATTCAAATACAAGAGACAGCTAGAACTCAAAATGGATGTGATCAGAGAACTTATGGAGGTAACGTATTTTTGTCAAGGTGTCTAATATGAAAAACAAAGAGATAATATTTATTATTGTGATGGGAAACAACTCACTTACAAAGGCAGAAATTTCATAAGAACATCAGACTTTTCATCTGTAGCACCCAAACTTCAAGGTTACATGGACTGCTATATTTCAAGACATGAAAGTAAATAACTTCCAACTATGATTGTTATACCTAGTTAAGCTATCTTTAAAAACTGATGAATAAACACATTTCAAGATAACTACAAATTAAGAGATTTTATGACTGTAGAAAATACTTGAAGGAATACTCTATTTACAGGAATAAGACAGTTTCAAACATGAGAATATGAAATAGAATACATTTCATGAAGAAATAGTTGAACAAAAGAGAGTTAAGAAATAACCTGCCATGTACAGTACAGTACATCAGCAATCCCCTGATATTAACAGGGTGTAAGAAACATCAGTAATTCAACTCTGATAGGTAATCTCAGTTGTCATTATGATGGGAGATGGTCCTCTGGGCATGCCTATGGGATTATCTTTATTTAGTTAATTGCCATGGGAAGATTCACTCACTGTGGGTGACATCACTCCCAGGGATGATCTAGTACTTATAAAAAGGAGAAAACCTGCTGAGCACAAACATTCATTCTCTGCTTTTTGACTGTGCATGCAATATAATCACCTGCCTTTAGCTCCTGGTGCTTTGACTTCCCTGACATGACAAACTGTAACCTTGAATTGTTAGACAAAATAAACCCTTTCTCCCTTAAGTTGCATTTTTCAGGGTATTTTTATCACAGTAACGGAATAACTAAGACAGAAACTGGTAGCAAAAGTAGGGCCATTGCTGTGATAAACCTGAACATATGGTTCTTAGGCCTGTGGAGCTCTTTTGTAGTAGTAATGTGGAAGAGTTTGAAACTTTGGGCTAGAAAAAGCACTCGAATTCTTGTAAGAAAAGATTAAATATGATATCCTGATGGTAGCTTCAAAAATAAAACTGAGGGACATGTGAACTATGGAAATCAAGTTCATGAGACTTCAGAACTCTATTACAAACCAGTCTAGGGTCCATCCATGTTATACTTTGATCAAGAATCTGGTTTT
The DNA here is from genome assembly GCF_000622305.1 of Nannospalax galili. Taxonomy (NCBI): domain Eukaryota; kingdom Metazoa; phylum Chordata; class Mammalia; order Rodentia; family Spalacidae; genus Nannospalax; species Nannospalax galili. The sequence continues at coordinate 9,029,636 of NW_008337147.1, forward strand.
GTTCACCTACTTCCTGAGAACTTAGGTAGAGTTGAATTCAAAGGTAACAAAGGGGGTAATCAATAGCTACTTAATTATTTTGATAATCTGTTTGGTAGAGTGTATTAGTCACTTTCTTGTTGCTGTGATAGAAACATCCTGAACAAGGGAATTTATAAAAGGAAGAGTTTATTTGGTTAAGGTTCCCAAGGGGCTAGAGTCCATTATGGTATGGAGGCATGGTGGCCGGGACGGCTGGAGTAGAAACAGAAGCTAGCTCTCACATTTTCAAGCCGGCACAAGAAACAAAGAACAGCTCAAGATCCAGCAAAGCTTAAGAACTCTCTAAGCCCACTCCCAGTGACATGCTTTCTCCACATCTTCTAAGACCTCCCAAAACAGTGCCACCAACTGGGGACAAAATGTCCAAATACTTGAAGCCTCATCCAGACCACACAGAGGTAATTTCAATATAGAATATCATTCAGGCTGGTGCTGAGAAAACAGTTATGATATTTAAACAGCTCAGTACTACTAAAGAGAAACCTCCTGCACTTCAGTGAGACAACAGAAAGGCATTCTGACAGGAACACACCTCCCATCCAAAGACTTCATCTTGTTCAGATAAAAACTCTTATAAAGGAAGTAAGCCTAAACTGAAGGCAGTTCCCTGATCCTTGAAGGCAACTGTTAAAGGAAATGTTTCCTCAGGGTTATCACACAGAAGCTGATACAGCTGTGGTCTAGGGGGTCAGCCACATCTTGAATTGGCCACAAAACTTGGCATCATCCATGTGGTACTAGTTTTGCAGGTATGAAAGATGCAAGATTGAGGAGGGCATGGAGTCTTGCTAAAGCGAGCAGAAGTCAAGCATTGTCTCTGCAAGGAAGGACAAAAAGGCCACTATGTGGAGCTTTGAAGGTGTGGCCTAAGTTGAAGTGTAGGCTCCAGGATATTGAAGATATCAGGACCAGGACACACCTGCTGAAAAATGCTTCAGGCATGGAGTGAGATGGCTTAAGGGAAGAGAGAAGCTTCCTTTGCTGGAGGGAAAGGGAGGGGCTACCTAAATCCTTTGTAGCCTAGTCAGTTTCATCACAAACCACAGATGCTGAATGTGGAACTACAGGTTTTGGTGTTTTCCCCTTGGTGGATTTTGGTTATGCTTAAAATTCCTTGGTATGTTCCAATTTTTCCATTTTGGAATGAGAATAATATCTTTTATGTGCGACTTTATGTTAGAAGCCTGTAACTTACTTTTGATTTTATAGGAACTCACAGTTAAGATATTTCCTTAAGTCTTAAATTACACTTAGACTTTAGATTTTTGATGTTACATTATATTTTGGAATATGAAATGAACATAAGACTTTGGGGACAAGGGAGGGAAGATTATGATTTAAAGTGATGTGTTTGGTGCTAAGTTAACAAGAGATGGCATTGTGATGATTAAAATCAGTTGTCAATGTGATGAAGTCTGAATCACTTGGGAGACAGGATTCTGGGCCCCTGTGGGGCATTATCTTTTGTTGATCAATTGAAGCAGGAAGACCTGCACACTCAGGGTGGTACCATTCTCTGGCCTGAGATCCAGGACTCTATGAAAAGAAGAAAGTAGGCTGAGCAAAATGAGAAGTAACTAAGACACAAACTAACCAGAAAAACAACCTAAAATTTACAGGAATAAGCAAACATCCCTCAATATTAATTTTAAATGCAAATGACTCCAAACTACCAATGAAGAGACATAGACTGAGGGCTGAAGAGGTGGCTCCGTGGTTAAGAGCACTGCATACTCTTGCAGAGGACCTGGGTTTGGTTCCCAGCACCTATATGACAGTTAACAACCATTCATAACTTCAGTTCCAGGGGATTCAAAGGCCTCTTCTGTTCTTCATGGGCATTACACACATGTGGTACATTTATATTCATGCAGGCAAATACTCATACATACTCTACATTTATGAGGAAAAGCTAATTAGATATAAAATTTTGAAATATTAAGTACTGTCAAAAATTTCCAACATAGGGACTGAGAGATGGCTCAGCACTGAAAAGCACTGACTGCTCTTGCAGAGGACCCAGGTTTGATTCCAAACACCCACATTGTGGCTAACAGACATCTGTGACTCCAGTTCCAGGGGATCTGACACCCTCTTCTGACTTCTGCAGGCATTTTATGACATGAGTGCACCTACCTACATGCAAGCAATACACCCATACAAATTAAAAAAATGTTCTCAACATAAAAAAATTCTCAAATTGAATTTTTACAATAATTTTGCTGGAAATCCTTGATCTTGTTCAACTAAGTATGTTTCTGTCTGTACCAATATTTTCAAGTTCAAGCATGGGACCCTTGGTAAGTCAACCAGGCTCTAATGGGTAGACCCATAGTGAAGGACATTTGAGTCACAAATTCGACTCCGTAGACCAGTGTGTGTGTGTGTGTGTGTGTGTGTGTGTGTGTGTGTGTGTGTGTGTGTATGTGTGTGTGTGTGTGTGTGTGTGTGTGTATTACACTAAATTGGGTAGGGAGCAGGAAGAGGAGGTGGGGATAAGGGAGAGGATCTTAATACCATCAAATTATTTGTATGAAAATTGCAAAAGTCAATGAAAATTTTAAAATATTTTTAAAATATAAATGTTGACTGTTCTATTACAATTGTAGAAAGCTATGTCAAAGAAGGAAAGCAGTATAAAGACATTGTTTAGGACAGTAAGAAATATTATACCATACTTATGAAAATTCCAGTATATATAAATTTTAGGAAGACACAAGAAGTAACTGGATGTGTCATAGCCTGGTATGTTAGCAAAATTTCCTTTCCAACCCATGCACCTGGATGTCTTTCCATTTACCTATATCTTTCAAATTTTAAGCAATGTTATGTATATTGCGGTGTAAATCCCTCCTTGCCTTGGTTATATTTGATCTTATTATTTTTCAAAGTGTTCATAAAAAGCAATGTAAATGGGATTCTTTGTTTCTTTTGAGAGTCTGACTGTGAGCCTGGCCTCAGACTCACAGTCCTACTGTCTCAGCTTCACAAGGACTGAGATTACAGGCAAGCACAACAATGTCTAGTTTACAACGGGATTTTTTTATTTTTTAATTTCTTGTGACTAGTTTGTCCATGCTGTATAGAGAGAGAATTGTATGTTTATTCTGTATGCTGCAACTTCACTGATTTTTTAATGTCACATCTAGTGGAGTCTTTAGAAATTTTAGTAAATGAAATTATGCCACCTGCAAATAAGAGCATATTTATTTTCCATTTTTCTTTTTTGCATGATATATGACCAGTTATTCCAGCACCAATTGAAAAGGTGAACTTTTCTCCATAGAATTCCTTTTGAAATCTTGCAAACATCTGCTGTCTCTGTATACATGAATCTATTTCACAGCTTTCTAAACTCTTCTACCGACCTATTTGTCTACCTTTCTACCAATAGCAGGTTGCTTTGACTGTTGCTGGTTTTTTTAAAAGATGTTTTGAAGTCATGTCATTCTCATTTTCTAATTCTCCTTTTTCAAAATGCTTTCGAGTATTCTAGATTCTTTGCATTTTATATCTTTACCCCCATTCTCCTAATTTAACACTTCACATAATCATGGCACATTTATCAAAACAAAGATGAAATATTGATGAACTTTAGTTGAACTTTCTGAATGTTTCTGTTAATGCCTCCATACTGGTCTAGGATCTGATTGAGCTATCACAGCACATTTGAGTAGTCACTATGTCAAGTCTACCAAATCTGTGACCATTTCTGACTTTTTGTTTGTTTTTGTTTTTACAACTTCAAGCTTTTTAAAAAGTCTTATAGAAATACTTTGTTGAATAATAACTTTTCTGGAAATTTTGAAAACTCTATCATACATTTTACATATTATTGTATCAGCCTTTTAAAAGTACTGTTTAAATTTTATTCTATATTTATGGAGATTATTGGTAAACAGTTGTTCTTTATAAATCTAGCATTGTGTTTTGTTTGTATGTTGGATTCATATTTGGAGTTGGTCAGGAATCTTGCCAGTTTAATTTTCTAGAAGGTTTGTGTGGAAAATTTTTTGACTGTTTTCTAGTTACCTGTGAATTCGTCAGGGTCTAGGGTTTTCATGGCAGGAAGATTTTAAACTAAATTTGATTTTTAAAAGTAGAAATAAGGCCAGGCATAGTGGTGCATGCCTTTAATCCCAGCACTTGGGAGGCAGAGGCAGGTGTATCTTTATGAGTTCGAGGCCAGCCTGGCCTATGTAATGAGTTCCAGGACAGATGGGGCTACAAGGAGACCCTCGTCTCCAAAAAAAAAAAAAAAAAAAAAAAAAAGAAAAGAAAAGAAAAAAGAAAAAAAGAAAAGAAAAGAAAAGAAAAAGTAGAAATAGGAATTTCTAGTTTGTCTTCCAAAAAATATTCTATAAATTCTTGTGATTTAATTTATGACCACACTATTCTTCACTGTAGCTTCTTATTGCTACTTTGAACATATATGCTATCTTTAGTAGCAGCGTCCCATTCCTGATATTTTATATTTGTATCTTTTTTCCTTAATCAATTTTGCTAAATTTAAAAAATTCTGTTAATTTTGTCAAAAAGCCATCTTTGATATCCTCACTTTTCTGTTTTCCATCTCCTTGGTTCTCTAAACTTTATATTCTTTCTCTTAATTTTGTCCTTTTATTATAGCTGCTTAAGGAATAAACCAATGCCATTTGATTTGAGACCGCTTTTGCTTTCTGAATGTGGTTATTTATTGCTAATGACATCCCTCCATCATGTTTTGCTTTATCAGTATCCCATCTTTTACATGTATTATTTCCATTCTTTCAAAGTAATTTCTGATTTTCTCTTTTGTCTTCTTGGGTATTTAAAACTATATAATGCACTGTTTATTTGTCACAAATGTCTCTGTTCTTGGATGATAATAATTTTAATTGCCATATCAAAGGAAATATTATGCCTAATTTGGATTTCATCATTGCTGAATTTTAATTCATTGAAACTTGTGCAGTTTACATCATTTATTAGGTGTTCTATATCCACCTGGAGAGGATGTTTATGAGTTCCATGTTCACAAATATCTATTAGCTCAAGTAAGTCGATAGTGTTTCTCAAATATTACATACCCTTGTTGATTTTCTGCTTATTTCTCTATATTAGTGAATAAGGCATTGCAATATCCAATTATTATTTTTTGTTATAGGAAGTAGAATAAAGTAACAAGAAACATCTGTATATTGTAAAGGAAACAAAGTTACAAAATAGTAGAGATAGCAAATTATTTTTCCTTCATTGCTAGGGATATATTTCTTCTCTATACCTTTTACGTGTTTATTCATATTTGTTTTCAAAACATTTTATTATTTTTTATGTGTTTGAATGTTTTGCCTGCATGTGTGTAAGTGCACCCATGTCATGCAATGCCTTTGGAGGTCAGAAGAAGGTGTCAGATTCCCTGGAACTGGAGTTATGGATGGTTGCTAGCTGCCATGTGGGTATCGAACCCATGTCCTCTATAAGAGCAGTCAGTGCTCTTAACTTCTGAACCATCTCTCCAGCCCCCCTTTTTAAAAAATATTTTATTTATCATTTTTATTTTATGTGTATGAGTGTGTTGCCTGCATGCTTTTAAGTGCACCTGTGTTGTGCAATGCTTCTAATAGGAATAGCTTATATTTCAGGACCATCTAAATAGTTCACTCTTGCTGATATCTGAGTGATATTTGGTACCATCACATAGCTAAATTTTTCTTAGTTCACTGACTTCTTTGAGGAATTGAAGTTAATTTTATTTACTGACCTTTAAAAGCATCTATTAATATTTACTTATGAATTATCAGTACAGTAACTTATAGTATTTTCTAATAATAATTGCTTTGTTTGAATAGCATAAAGTTGGTTTTGTTAAATTATTATTTTAATGTTAAATGTTTCAGAAATTTCCACTTATGAAAAAATAATGCCAATTTATTATTTTCCCTTGAATTTTATACTGCCTTTGCATGATTAAATATCAGAATTATACAGAACACTTTCATAGAACAAATTGACAATTTTTCTATATTTATCTTACTCTGAAGAACTTTAGCATTGTAATGATATATTCATGGGAAGTTTGAACCTATTCAAGAATGCAATGAATCTGAGTAGATGCAATATTTGACTTGATTTCATAGAGGTCTTTAATTTCTTTAATACTTTTGAGCTTCATTCAAATTTCTAGTGGTTCTTTAGCTATCTGTAATATTTCCATGCTTATAGCTAAATGTATTTTTAAACGGAAATGTGATTTGCTGAATATTTCTAAAGGCCAAAATGTTCACAACTTTTGATTTCTTTGTTTTATGCCTTATGGAGATTATTGGTCATTCCATTTACTTTTTAATCCCTTTATTTTTGTGGATTTGATAGCCAGATTTTCTCTCTCTCTCTCTCTCTCTCTCTCTCTCTCTCTCTCTCTCTCTCTCTCTCCCATCACATCTGTTAGCCAGATCTTGCCCTTTAATGTTTTACCTTTTGGCACAATTTTGTTTCAGATGTGTCTTTTCCAATTATCATCAAGCTATGTAATTTCTCCACTTTTTATTTCTGTAAAGGAATCTAAACACACACAGCACAGGTGCTAGAGCTCAGTTATCACCAAGTCCATACAGTCTGGCTGTAGGTCCAGGAACAGAACAGTACCACTTTCCCTGAAGCCTCTTTTCATGTTCTCCTAAGATCTACCTCACCAAGCACTGTCATACAGATTTTGAATGATATGGTTAGAATGACCTCTTTTGTAGTCTCATACTAAAAGCATGAAATATTTTGTGAATATGTGTGTGAGTATGTGTATGTTTCATTTAATATTTTCTATGTGAGATTCATCAATGTGGCTGAATGGTGCAATATTTTCTGTTAGTTTTCACAGTTTCATATTCCTTCAAATGAATATATATTATTTATATATTCTTCTATTGACAAACACTAGATTAAAATTTGCAGTTATAATTAATAATATTCCAGTGAACACCCTATTACATGTACTTCATGTCTTTTGTAATATTCTTAGAAGTACAAGTTCTCTCTCTTTAATTTATTTAGTTTTATTTTTATGTGTGTGAGTGTTTTTCATATGTTCAAGTAAGTGCATCATGTGCATGCAGTGCCCACAGGAGGCCAGGATAAGGAGTCAGATCCCTCCTGAAACTGGAGTTATGGATTGTTGTTAGCTGTCATGGTGGTTCTGGGAGCTGAACCCAGGCCCTCTACAAGAACAGCAAGTGCTCCTAACCACTGAACCATCTGCCAGTTTCTAATAACATGAATTATATTAATATTAAATGACAACACTATGTAATTTTCAAAAATGGCTGTTCCAGTTTCTGTTTACTAGAGCAATAGATAAGAGCTCTAGTTAATACATAGCTCAGCAGGTATTGACTTTTTCAGTTTTCCTTTTATGGCTGTCACATTCTGATGCTATTGACTAATTTACTTCCCAGCTGTTAAACAATCACTTCATTGATTTTTGAGCTTTACTCTTCATATGGGTGCTGACCATTTCAATATCCTCATTTATGAAGGGTCTGTTCATGTGTTTTACTCATCTTTCTAATTGTGCTACTTGTCTTTTCTCTCTTAGTAATCACCAAAGATTATCAATATAAATTGTTCTTTTGCATCTCTGTTTGTTTATTTATTTATTTATTTATTTATTTGTTTATTTATTATTTATTTATTTTTGGTCTTTTGAGACAAGGTCTCCCTGTAAGCCCAGCTGTCCTGGAACTCACTATCACTACGTAGACCAGGCTGGCCTTGAACTCACAGAGATCTGCCTGCTTCTGCCTCCCAAGTGTTGGGATTAAAGGCATGGGCTGCCACGCCCAGCTTGTTTTTCTGTTTTTTAAAAATTTTTATACAGCTTTAGTACATTTCATACAACAGTTCTTAATCATATTTAGACCATATCCCCCATTCATGACCCTCCCATGCCCACCCCCCACCAGACCTGATATATTCCACTGTACATGTTGAGTCCTATCCAGTCAAGCATTTGTACCCAGATGTCCTTTGGTACAGATTCATCCACTGGAGTCCAGTCAGCATATCTAGAGATTGTAAGTAAGGCCTACTCTCCCTGACTCAGCAGTGATTAGTCTCCAATTCTGTTTTTCTTATACATGTGTTATATTATTTATGTATATTTCTCACACTCTGTGAATTGCATTACACTCCAAACCTCATTTTTAAACAAAGTAGAAGTGAAAGTTCATTACATAAAGAAGTGTAGAAGGCCATTCCATAAGGAGATCATGTGAAAATGGGGACGGAAGGTCGTAGCAGGTTACTGAATGTTGCCATCAGGAAGCCTAGGGGTCCATGCAGTATATTGCATTAACTTTTCTCTTTAAGGTCTTTAAAATTAAGTTACCACATTACCCCACAACAAATCCAGAAATCAAAAGTCCATGCTCATTACTCCTTTTGAGAACATGGAAAAGAAAAGAAATCCATGAGTGACTGTCAATTGTGTTTTGCCGACAAGAGTTCACATTTGCATGTCTGATGGAAGAATTTGGGGAGAGAGTTAGCTCATGGGGAAAAGATTTATAGAAGTAACTATAATAGAAAATTAATGTGGATGAGATGTATCTTATAGAAAAACTGAAATAATGAGATTATAAAAATAGTAGATTATGATATGCAAGAGGCAGTATCAATATTGGTATTTAAGTAGCTTTGGAAGATGGAAATATCATCTATTACTACAAAGATTCTGATACAGATGACCGAGTGTTTGGAATTCAATAGAAGATACAGGAAAGGACGTTTCCCTAGAAAGAGAATGAAATCAATTGAATTTTGTTTGTCTAGTGTTTTAATTACCATCAAGACTTTTATATGAAGTTTATGATTAGTTGGAAATCGTTTTGAAAAGAAGAGGAAACAAGGATTAAAGAGTATTAGGAATTTATTGATATGTCATCAGTAACTGTAATTGGTCCCTACAGAATTCTACAAGGAATGACTCAAGAGCTGAAAAGAAGTGAACTAAGATATTCATAAGATATGTTTGAAATAAATACATGTAGATTTGGAATAAGCCTGTGAATGCTGCCTTGACAAAAAAGGGACGTGTTTAGCAATAATATGATGCTAACATATTTGGATAAGTTGCAAGTATGAGGAATACACTGTTTTCATAAGATATTTGGAATGGTAGCAGGATGGAAAAGGAAGAAAAAGTAAAAATGTATCATGTCACAGAATTCATTTCTTAAGTAGCCCATTTATCTCTTTTGGTTAGTAGATACATCTCTTATGGTCAGGAATGAGGTTCAACCTTCTTATGATGCTTCTGTAGTTCCTCAATTCCTAAACAAAACTGGTGTACTTACTTAGAAATCAATGAAAAGATAAATGTTGATGCAACTGAACACTGTATTGAGGTGAGAGCAAAATAAAGGACAATGTGGGAACCTGGAGATAAATAGTAGAAAATAAGACAGAAATAATGGTTTTGGAAGGCATGTTTTCAAAACTGCACTAACAACAAAGAGAAAGAAGCAGAAATTATAGCAAACTTTCAACTAGATGTTTAGATTCTTGGAAGTAAGCCGAGAAGTGTTGATAATGGGAACTGAACCTCAAATTGAAACCAGTATTTTCAAACTTTATTTCTGTTTTCTCTAAGATTCTCTTGTTTTACACAAAAATCTTTTCATGTATTTTTTGAATTACTGCAATAATAAAATAGAAATAATTACTATTATTTTTTAGCACTTATGTCTTGGGCACTGTTTGAAATTTATATGCATCATTTAATCTTTAGGTTAATAAATTAAATATAACTATTTTAAAGATGAGTAATGGATTTAAAAAAGCTAATTCAACGGATACATGAAGTAGCTAGATTACATATTCTGCCTAAGTCTGTGCTCTAGTTGTTACAGTTTAAAAAAATCATATCCTGTAAGGAATGCTTTTGAACTCTCTTCACTGTTTTGTTAACAGGAATTACCTCTTCAAGAGAGACAGAGAAAACGAGCTCTTGAAAATTAAAGGGAAGACAGAGGATAATTTCAAATGGTGACATTTTCCTCCATTTACAACTTAATTGTGAGACATCCTTTAACATTTGCCAATTAATAGAAATATTACAAGATAGAAATTAGAAACTACTAGTATTTAAGTGTCCATTATCCATGGATTCTAGCTTAAAAGACTCTGATATTAAAGCATCCCTGTAAACTAATTGCTTCTATAAAGATCTCTACCACTGCATAAGATGGTACCACTAGTATATCAGGATCAACACTGTGCCTTTAGACAACTCTTATCAACCAGCAAATATTAGTTCCTTAACACATCAGTATTCAGTTGGAAGACTAAATCAACCCAATAACCAACTTGTGTCCAAAGAACAATCTCACGCTACAGTCATGGTGCCCCCATTAAACTCTAACATGAAGATACGCAGCTGTTCTATATTGCCTACTCCAACATCTAAAGTGACAGTTGAACAAGGCTCCTATAACAGATCTAAGAAATCATCATCATCCCACTCTAAATGCCCAGTGACACCTTTGCAAGGCCATTACTCTAAAAGTCCATTATGTCCCACTTCGAAAGGCCTGGACTCATCTTTGTCTCAACCCAAACCTCAGACAACATCTTCATTGAACTTTAGGAAGACGTCATCATTAGAGGCCAGTAAAACAGCTCTGAGCTCAAGATTACACCTGCCAAAACCTCAGAGAACATCATCAAGCCTTGACCTTTGCTGGAAATCACTTTTATTGAAGTCTGCTGAAACTGTCTCAACATCATCTTTATCTTCCCTCTAACATCAAGAGACAACTTCTCTAAATGTGATCTGGACTTCACCTTCATTGCTACCAAATCAAAGTACTCCCAGCTCAACACTACTTCAATCTAAATCTCAGCAAGCATCCTCATTGGACTGCCTTTGGACATCTTTATTGGAAAGCAATCAAAGATCTATGAACTCAAATCACTCAACAACAAACTTCAAGAGATTAATTGCCTTTCTATGTTGTCCTCTTTGGAGCCCAATGGAATGGTTCAGAGGTCACTATTCCCTGAGTCCAGAGCTCAGAAAGTGCACATATCAAACTCTAATAACAGTGTTCTGAGTTTACCGTTGTCCCAATTAAAATCTAGGAAATCATCTTTATTATCACAGTCTTCTCACCCATCTCAGAGGTCACCATTGGTCAGGCCCAAATCTAAGACAATGCCTAGAACTGATTGTAACTTCCAGATCCCTAGTTCACCAGTTTGTAAATCCAAGTTGCAGAACACTAGTTCACAAAATAACAAACACAGAGCCCCTCAACTACCAATAGTTCATTCTAAACCAAGTATCTCAGGTCAAAGATTATCAAGTGCCAAGCCTTATACCTGGAACAGAGTTGCTTCAGTTACGGGTTCCAGACTCCGAACTAAAGGGAGCCTTGAACTTAGTGGGACCACAGAATCAGATAATGAAATCCCATGGTCTTTAGATTATAGTCATCCTTGCATTATTAAAGGTGGGACTATCCCTGCTGATATTGCAAATAAAATTGTGAATTCTATCTCCATGTCCACAATCCAGAAGGATCTATCTAGGCAAATTCTCTTTAGAAGGATGAGAGGGAAAACCAAACCCTCGTCCTGGTCCCCACCTTTCATCAGTGTATACTGTTTGCTTAGACTGTGCTTCCTGCATAAAATCTCAGTGTAGCCACCTTACAGGAAAGAAGGATCCTCGATGTGCATCACTCTTTGTCATACCAGCATCTGAGACCAATTCTCATGCGAAAATAGATGTGAAAATAGTTCTTATCCTTTCTCTACCAGAGACTTCATCCTATTCCCCACTTCCTGTGAAAGACAATCAGCTTGAGGAAACCCTCCATGAGAACACTGAATTGGAGAAGATAACACAGTTTTTCCCTGCTTCTGAATCTGATATTATGCAGGAGCTCAAGGCAAAAAACAAGTGTTTGACTGAGTGCAAATTTCTAAGCCAGAAGCCCCAGGGTATTGACTAGTTGCTTTATGTTAAAAACAGTAGTAGGTTACAGCCACAGTCCCAGGTTCTAACCCCCTCTTCTTCCTGTTCTTCCTTTCCCTCTTCATCTTCTTCCTCCTCTTCCTCTTCTGGCATTCCCTCTCTACCCTCTCTTTCCAAAGACTCATGTCCACCTCCTCCCTCAGATTACGTCCTTGCAAAGATAAGAAGTTACCACAGGCTGCCTCCACGGGTCTCCTGGCTTGAGTTCATAACTGGTAAAGCTCCTGAAAACCCAAAATTAAGACACTCCTCATCTCCCAAAACCAAGCATGTGAGGACTTGCGCCACTAAAAAAAGGGAAAAGAAGAACAAATACACTGCTCAGATATGTGCAAAGTTTCAAAGTGAGAAACTCTGATTAAATTAACTTTCTCTTTGAAAACAATGCTTGATTTTCTACTGTCTCTTTTTATTTTCTTAGGAAAATTTAAGTATAACTCTGTATTAACACAATCTTACATTTTTAGTGGAATTCTTGGCTTATTGCATAAATGTTGTTGATTAAATTTATCCTAGTTGGCCAAATACCAGAAATACCTCACCCATTTGGCACTGAACACTATGTAGTTTTTCTTCTTCACAGGATATGTTAATGACAGCATTCTTAAGCCAATTTATTCTAATCTGTTTCTCTGTCTCTAAAGAAAACCCAGGTCACATTCAACAGATGAGAAAATACATGAAGAGGAGTCACTTCAGCTATAAATTCCTAGAAAACTTTTCTGTGTTAGTGTTACACACTTTGAGAACTAATACTCTCTTCAATCTTAGTTAACAAATTGAAGGGAGAGTAACAAGTAGCGGATGGGCCAATACCTCAGTTACGGGTTCTGAAGTCACTCCACAGGCATCACTACTTCCATCCATATACCTGATGAGCTAGTAAAAAGAATGTTTAAAAAAGTGTACTTCCACTGGATCTACTGATAGATTGTCTCCCTAAGGCTGAAAATTAATACCTATTCTATGAATCCATAGCTCATAATCCTGTTTCTCTATCCCAAATCATCTTTGATCATCATGATATAGACTACAATACACAGTATTACCTCTACAGTCCTTTGACCCTGCATTTCCTGTTGCAGTGAGCCTACCACCATTCATCATGGAGTCATGTGGGACTGTTTTCATTACCTATCCCTCACTGAGGGCGTGAATTGCATGACTCTATTATTACTGGGATCTGTTATTTTCCTGCCAACCCATTTTCACTGCCATAGTTTATCTTAGTTGTGATCATAGTTATTTGTCACCTGGATTATAGCAATAATCCATTATCATACACTTTTACTTTTGAATACATTTGAGCTGCACAAAGTTGATAGTGTTTCTCCACTGCCTATAATCATTTAATCATTACCAATTATTTTAGATGTTCAAATTCCTTGTGTGATGGAGTGTAATGGTTTCTTTTTAAAAAATTATCATTATTGTGTGTGTGTGTGTGTCTGTGTGTGTCTGTGTCTGTGTCCATGCATATACATGTGGGTGGATGTCATGGCACCTCTGTGTGGAGACCAGTTGACAACTTTGTGTAATTGGTTCTCTCCTTCACCTCTTTGGGGGTTTCAAGGATTGAACTCAGGTCACCAGGCTTGCATGTCAAGTGCCTTACCAGCTAAGCCATCTCACTGACTCAGATGATATCTCAAAACTGACTTCTTTTCTCTTCTGTCCTATCCAGGAAGACGATGGCCCTAAACTCCCTTTGTTCTCTTTCTTCCCCCCACCTCTCTCTTTCTCTTGCCTCATTTGCTTCATTATATCCATTTTCTTCTGATATTTTGAATCACTACTTAGTTGCTTTTAACTTCTCCATTGTACTGGAAGCTGTTCATCTTGTTTTTAATTCTAACAGTGTCTACTTTCAAGAATCTTCCAAATTTTTTTTTAACCTCTGTGTTGTAAATTTGTAAGTTTTAAGTAAAACTGAGGGAGATATACAGGGAAAACATCAATATGAACAGCTCACTCCATTCCTCCTGTATCTTCCTGTCAAGCAATCAGTAGAATTTCAAAGAAGGAATAACTATGTTATTGTCAAAAAGATACAAAAAGTTTCTTTCTAGATTTTATACTATAATATTTAAAGAAAAATACAAGCATTCACAATTTATCCACTGAAGGAAGAAGCTATTTGAAAAGCAATGTTAAGGGGCTGAAGAGATGTCTCAGTGGTTAAGAACACTGACTGTTCTTGCAGAAGACCAGGGTTCAAATCCCAGCACCCACATGGCAGCTAACAGCTGTCTGTAAGTCCAGTTCTAGGGGCTCTGACAGCCTCTTCTGTCCTCTGTGGGCATTGTGCGACATGGGTGCACTTACCTACATGCATGCATAACACTCATACACATAAAATAAAAATAAATATTTTTTAAAATTAAAGCAATGCTAAAAGATCAGTAATATCTAATAAATGGTGAAGGATGGGGCAATAGAAAAATGGACCCCATGAGTCATCACATTTGGCCCTACCACTTCATGATGTGTTATAACTTAGCTGAATGATAACTTGGTGTTAATGGAAAAACCTTAATTATAACTTCTCCTCTGTTGTCTTAGTCCTTATAACTGATCTTAAAGGAAATATTGTGAGCCAGGCATATTGACACATTTGTAAACCAGAACTCAGGATGCAGAAGCAGGATTGCAAATTGCAGACCAACTTGGACTACATAGTGAGACCCTGAATCAAACATATACATGTAACACATACACCTAGACAAACATACAGAATTATTGTGAGTTCTATTGAATTATTTTAAACTGTAACAATTACTATTTTCTTGAAACAATGAGTAATTTGTAAGTAATCTATATGTTTCTTTATAGAAAATACTCAAATAGGTCATATACATGATGTTATTTCCCAGGGGAAAAATATTTTCGATATTGCACTAACATTTACCTTAATGATGGAAGTACCTACTTCAGAAAAACAGGCTTTGACTGGGGAAAGTGAAACAAGATGAGGATAGATGAACTCCTTCATCGCATCTTTTAGATGCGAGATAGCAGAGAAAGAGGCCAATAACCAGTATATCACTTATGATTAATTTTAAGTGAAAGCATCAGACTATAAGACAGCTCATGTGCAGCTTTCAAAGCAATTTACATTGTAAAATATTGAAATTGTATAATTATATGTATACAAATATCTGTTTAAATCTGTTTCATATATATTTATATATATGAAAAAGGTGTAATAATGAAGTAAACACTTAAATGTTATTTAAAAGTAGTTTTATTTTAGAATACGGGCATTTCTCTCATGTATAGATTCCTAATGTGTAAGAACATATTTTTAGAATCAATATCTGAAAATATGTTTTCAGATGAAAATATCTTAATTCTGTTCAGTTTTAGATGACTATGTAACACATGATCGTGTTGTTCTACCCTGTTCCACATGATATTATGTATAACCTCATAAATCCACAGGAAATACATATTTTATAAAATATATATTTTTAGAAGAAATGCATTTGCCTTGATATAAAGTCT
>NW_008337147.1:9045264-9054656 GCF_000622305.1 Nannospalax galili
CAAGTAAACTTTTAATCTTGTTTATTTTTCATTACGAAATATTTCAAACCTATAGAGATAGACCAACATGTTGATGAATATTTTTATAGTACCATTAGACTGATCAAATCCTTTCCTTTGCTTACATAGAAAAAATTAAAACATTTTGTAAATGCTAACACTAGTGTATATAAATGTCCAGGGTCTAGAAATACTGATTTCTATATGATAGGGTTTTTTAAACCTTTGAGACTCTGTATGGCTTCTGGACTATGACACTCAGATGTGACAAACTTGAGATCAGTCTTGTTGGTAAAGGGGTTGAGTCAACCTTCTCCCCAACCTCAGGCAGCATAGCGTGGAACAAATTTCCATTCATTAAGATTAAGACAGGGATTGTAAGCACAGGACCTACCTTGGAACTCAGAGAAACTTAAAATCTGGCAGATTCTAATGTCTCTATCTTGAGACTGGTTTCCACAGACAGAGCTTCCAGAAGAGCCTCCATTTAAGACAGAGGCATGTGACCTCAGTCTATTAGATTTCTATTCTTCTAATTCTCACTACCCATTATGGAAAGCAGTATGGAGATCATATGGGTCAGTCTTTCCTTCCTGTGCCTTATTATGCTTAGACCAGAAACTGTAATTACCTGGATTCCTTAGTTTTTAGGGGAGTAAGTCATTGGTATAACTATTAAAATGGAGGGGCGGGTGTTGTAGGATTTTATTCAGTCACTATCTTTGTCCACCTGGGGTTAAATTTTTTTTTAATTATTTTAATATTGGAGACTGGAGAGTTAACTCAGTGATTAAGAGCATTGGCTGCTCTTGCAAAGGACCTGGGATCAATTCCAGCACCCACACGGTGGCTAACAACCTTCATTAATTCCAGTTCCAGGGGAGCCAATGCCCTCTTCTGGTTTCTGTGGGCATGCATGATGGTGGTGCACTTACATACATGCAGGCAATACACTCATACACATAAAAATAAAAATAATAAATAAATGTTTAAAATATTTTAACATAGAATATTGCTAGCCAGTATGTTTGGAACACAGAATATGGACATAGTACTTTTTATAATCTCAGACTATTTTTGTTCTTAACTTCGGAAAACAATTTTACTTAATCTGATCTAACATCTTTTTTATGACCACCAGGTTCTTATGATTGGTACTTTGTTTTTAACCTTTCGTATCATACTCTTCTTTCCTTTCTCTGAAATCTAAAAAATCTTTCTTTGCATGAGGCATTTTGCTCTATCATTTGTGTTCCTGACTGTATCTCACAGGAATTTTAACTGAATTCATATATTTTTTAGTTACTTTGCATTACTTCCAAATGTCTGCATCAGCAAGAAATATCTGAGTTACTTTATTGATGTATATTTTTTCTTTCATATATTTACAAACTATAAGAACATTTAATAATCTTATTACATACTGCTTGAAATGGAATATTCACCAAGATTCATGATTATTTGATCTGACAGAAAATTGAAATACATACAAACCACTACCCTACCAGACATTGCTAGCACAGCTCTTCCTTCCTCTGTGGGAGAAATTAGATATCCTACTTTGAGTACATTACTTATACCCTACTCCATTCTTTCCTTTTCTCTTTTGAAGGAGAGATACTCCCTTCAAAAAGAAGTTCTCCACCTCTTTTTCTCCCATACCTCTTTTCCAACAGAAGCTTTATGCATGTGTATATTTAGTAGTAGAACTGGCCTGGGCATACAGCAAGTCAGTCCACTGAAGAAAAGTATTTTTTATTGTTGCTGTATCCTTTGGGTCTCAGAGTTAGAGCGTATTAGACTGATAGTTCTCTTCCTCTCAGGCATTTGTTCATTACATATACCTGCTAAGTGCTGGAGTGTTGATAGAGGCTTACCTGAGATTCTTGCTCCACTTGTTTATTTCAGAAACGGAAGAATTCTTTGAATGATTCTTCAGCCCTGCCATCAGCAATAAAAAAGTCAGGTGACTGAGACATTCTGTATCAAGTAGAGTTTCTTTTAAACAAACCAATGCCATCTTGTATGAGGAACAATTCCTATTTATAGCATGCCTTAGAAAATTATCCCTAGTTAATCATTATATAATAATAAATAAACCCAGAACTTATGAATTTGTAATGCATGGCTCACCAGAGAATATCAAATAAGCCATACCACTTTCTGGGCATCAATTTGTGATATTTATAATCCTCCTTACTGTGTAAGGTAATATCTTAAAAACAGCACTTGCAAACTTGGCACATTCTTCTTCTAGAATGAAGAGCATATGTTACAAGCAGGAAGGAAGGTCACAGGAGCTCCCTGGAAAGCTCAGGTTTTCCGTCATTTGTCTTTGACCTTGAGGATATGTATATTGAATTCTTTAGGCAAACTTTAGTGTTGGGTTTGCTGATTTGGTTCCTGGTCTGTCTGCTGTGGAGTCCAGTTCTTCACTGTGTGGGTTGAGAAAGTTACTTTGATGGTTGATGTTTGTCTCTGAGGAAGTAGAAAGGCCATGTCTAAAAGTCCTGGATCGGCTTTTACCCCTTTATTTTCAATATGGTCCTTAGCCACAGTTGCTCAACCTCAGACTGCCGAATTTCATTTTCAGTGACTCAGGAGATGAAATAGTTGATGTTAAAAAGAATCTTTTTAATTTTGGTCTTTTTGAGACAGAGTATCCCTGTAGCCCCAGCTCTCCTGGAACTCACTATGTAGACCAGGCTGACCTTGAACTCATAGAGATCTGCCCAGAAGAAACTTTTTTTAAAAATGTGCTGCCTTTCAAGTTTATAATGGTTATAAAATCCATTTCATTGCTTTTGAATTCTTTGGAGAATTTTAGGTGAGCAAATGGAAAGTTGGGTATGCAGCTGGTCATCAACAATCAAGCACATTGCTTAAGAGTGGAAGTACATGGGACAGCTATGTCCTGGATGCTTGGTCTTCTTGGGGTCTTTGCTAAGTTTTGTTTCTCTGATAGGTAGACTAGCTTACTGTCTTCAAAATTTGTTTTTAAATTTGATTTGCAATAAGGTGTTACTTTAATCTGCTCTTTTTCTTCTCTTCTGTTTGTCAAATAGATGCATCAGAATACAACTCAGCTTTAATCTATTCTTTCAGCTTCATTTATTTGGGAAACCAGGAATTTGCCTTAGTCATGCTTTAACATCAAATTGTAACTTTTGCAGTCCTTTCCCACAACTGATACCTCTCTCCCCTATAGAACCAATGAATCAGTGAATTCCCATGCAAAATACTGAACCTGGTTTTCATACTGGCAAGCTATGAGATATTTAGTCATACTTTACCTTCTTAATCTCATTTATACATCTGTAAAGCAACTAATAAAGTATACATTTTTAAATGGTCTTTCAAGTTTTGTGCATAATTTCCTTATGCACAAAATTATAGCTAGATATGACCCCTAATGAATCACATAGAATGTAATTTCCTTTCTTCATGATTTGTGGACAGTATTCCAAATACTTAACAATAACCTCAAGTCTTAACTAGCATGACATATTCATTACTCCTTTGTCTATTTAATATGGTATGTGTGCATCACCATACATACTTTGCTTTATTTAAATTCATAAAGTATATGAAGTTCTGAAGTTCTATATCAAAAGTGAGAATGGAACTAGTTTCCTCATTTATTTGCATAACATAAATTGTACATTTAACTTGTGTAATTTCCTAAGGAAACCACTTAAAGTCTTTACTTTAAAGATTTTCCCGAAGAAAAAAAAACCTTAAATATCATTTTAGTCCTTTGGGATGGCTATCACTATATGTTATAAAATAGAGTCATACAATCAACAGAAATTTATTTTTGCTCAATCCAAGTTCAAAATGATGTAATTTAGAGAGGACCAGTTCCTGGTTCCTGGAAGCATCTTCTCACTATGTTCTCATGCCCAGTAAAGACACTAGTCCCTTTTATGAAGGCTCAAGATCTAATCACCTTCTCCTGTTCTCCCTCCTAAAGCTTCATATCCAGGGTTATGCTTTGATGTATTAATGAGAGGAAGGGGGCACAAGAACTGAGTCCATAGCAATTGTATACCCCAGATCTATGTGTTTGCTTTTCTTTCAGATGGAAATTATTTTAGCATTCTGCATAGTAAGTGTATGTTCCTTTCTTTTGGGTTGAAGAATACTTGGATCCTGGCTCTATCACTGAGTATCTGACATGTAACAATTGTGATATAAATGGTTTAATTGCTTTCTTTATTACTATTTTATTGAAAAGAATTCATTGATTTATTTTTTGCTTTAATAGTAGTGCAGTTTGGTAGCACAATTAAATAATTTTCTGTATAATTTAGGATGCGGATGAGTTCATATCCTTCTCAAACCATCAGTTACATGAGTCCTGAGTCTCTCCATCTCTGTCTCTCTGTATCTCTGTGTCTCTGTCTCTGTCTGTCTCTCTGTCTCTCTGTCTCTCTGTCTCTCTCTCTCTCTCTCTCTCTCTCTCATTCTGTATCTCTGGCTAGCTTGTAACTCACTATGTAGCTTTAAACTGCTGCCTCACTCGCCCAAGCTGGAATTCTAATGTGCCAATCTGTGTAGCTTACATGAATCTTTGGGGGGTGTCTCTTTCTGCTCATTTAGTCTATATGTGATCTTAACCATCTCTACCAATGCTCTGGTTGCTTACTGCTAATTGAGCATAGTTCAGATCCCAGCTTGCCATACTAGGTCTCCATAATCTTGTCCATATGTGATTCTCTTTCACCATCTATTACTTTCACTGTATTCTTTATTTATAATGCACTCTCCCTCATCCTTGCCTTTTGCACCTGTTTTTCTGACTCTTAGAACTTGTGCAAGCTTCCTAATTAAAGACACTTTTAAATACTTTCATATCCAATCCATTACTTGAATTCATTGATGCTAATGACCCATTATCACTTTTGTCTACCACCCTAGACCAGTGATGACTACTCTTGTTTTGAACTCCTGTGCATGTGGCCTGGGTTTATTTGATCACATTTACATATGGAGCCTTTCAATTTATAATTTTCATTTCACCCAGAAAATATTAAGAACCCTAAAGTCCAAGAATCTTGTATTTTCTGTTCTCCTTACTTTGCACCATAGGCTTTCTTTTCTTTTCCAGCAAATGCATTGGCAGAAATATTTAAATGAATATTTGGTCTTGGGAAGTGGAAAAAGATGGGTTGAAAACAATTTTCTTTGTTAGAGAAAATGACTTTCCTAAGGTTTGTATTAATTCCTACAATGAAGAAAGTGATGTATTGGTCTTCCATTGTCAGCACCAATGAGCCCAAAATAATGAACTGGATATAGAAGTAGATAAATGTGAATGTTGGGTGTCCTAAACAGCTAGGCTCACTCTACAAAGTAAGATGCATTTAAAAAGGTAATGCTGGGGTGTTAGAATTTTGCACTCAGAAGTGTTGATTGTAGCACTTTAGAGTATGAAAACGAACTACACACTTCTCAGTCAACCCAAAAAATGTAACATGTGCTATATGAGAACTTGCAATATTTCTTTAAAAAGTTGCAAGCACTTTGTTTTATTCGTGATAATATAAAAGAAAGATCCTGAGATTACTATGAAGTGGCACCATACAATGTGGAATGTGGCAGTCTTCTTTGTAGGTAAATATAGTAGCCTTTCCCTTAGAAGTTTGCAATTTCCTTGCATTATTTAATAGAGAAAACTTAATTTATTTTTCTTCTTTTTCAATAATAATAAGTACACATAAATCTGTGCTGATGAGAATAATTTTCCTTTTGAATTTTCCTCTTTTATCCCACATAAATTTTCTAGATGTACTTAACATTAACTCCACAATTCAAAGTATATCATAGCATGTGAGGACATGAAAACTTCCCCAAGAAGTGATAAGAGCTTGTTTAGAGAGTTAAAAGGAAATAACATTGCTGTGATTATCACCTCCAGAATGCCGTCTTCCCAATTTACTGCACGATATTCTTAGAGAATTTGAACTTTTAAAGCATATTGTAAACCAATTTGTAACCAAACAGAAATGGATATTGTGAAAGGGTTTGGGCTAATGCTATATTGCTTACACAATGGCACATTATTTTTTTGATATCTAGATGTACTGTCTTCTCTTGCCACATATGGCTAGTGACCACTTCCTGAAAGTGTAGTTATAACCACATCTTAAAATTTATATATTGTCAAAGTAGAAAATATTTCCCCAATGATCACAATAGTTATTATTACAATAGAACTACATTTCTTATAATAACTACATCACTTAAAACATTACTGCTTAATTCTAGGGTAGATGGTGGTTTTTGCTTTGCTTCAAATCTGAGTTGACAGGAATGGATTTATCACATTTTAAAGGAGTTTTTACACATTCATGCATTATTGAAATATGTTTATTATGTGTACAGAACAAGTTACAGGAACTATATACTTTAAATTGATCATTTAATTGAAATATTTACTACAGTTTTAAAATATTTACTTATTTTTATTTTATATGTATGAGTGTTATCCTGCATGTGTGTAAGTGCACCTGTGCCATGCAATCCCTGCGGAGGTCAGAAGAAGGCATTGGATTCCTCTGGAACTGTAGTTACGGATGGTTGTTAGCCACCATGTGGGTACTGGGAATCAAACTCAGTCCTCTTTAAGAGCAGTCAGTGCTCTTAACTGCTGAGCCATCTCTCCAGCCCTGAAATATTTACTGTTTTAATTATAATTTAAATAAATATTTCTTTTGTTGTGCAAATAAGTACAAGCACAATTTAAAATTAAAATGAAAACATGGGGCTGGGGATGTAGTTCAATGGTAGGGTGCTTGTATAGTATGTGCGTGACTCCAGGGTTAAATCCCCAATCTTGCCAAAGAGAAAAGATAATTAATTACAAACAACATCTCACTCTGTGAAGTAGAGTGGAGATGCAGAAACTTGTAATACAATAAGAATTTTAAAAGGAGAACAGTTTTGTCAAAAATTACAATGAACATCAAATACAATCTACCACATCAAAGGAATGCAGAATTAACTAGGATATAGTACATAACGGTAAACACATTTATAATAAATACATATCATTACTCAAATGATATCTATAGATTCTTTCTCTGAAATCATCACTAAATGTGACAAACATTATTAAAATTATTTTTAAGTAGATTTTAGTTTATATTTTTGCCATACTGCAAAATCATTTTGGACTCATATATAAAGAAAACTGCTTTTATGTATTTCAGCTATGGAAACTATTAAAAAGTATAGGGAAAGACAAAAAATTACATATTACTAATTTTATTTTAGTTTTTGAGGTAGGGTGTCCCTGTAGCCCCAACTGGCTTGGTATTTACTCACTGTGTTGACCAGGCCGGCCTCGATCTCATAGAGATCTTCCTGCCTCTGTCTCTCAAGTGCTGGAATTAGAGGTAGGTGCAACCAGGCCTGGCTTGAAGATGCTACTAATTTAAAATAAATTTTATTTTACTCTCTGTCTCTCTCTGTCTCTGTCTCTCTCTCTCTCTCTGCACATGCACTTTGTTGTGCATGCATCATATCACAAACATGGAGGTCAGAGGATAACTTGTAGGAATTGGTTGTCCTCTTCCACTATGTGAGCCTTGGGGATCAAACTGCAGCCATCAGATACAGGAGCAAGAGCCCTTACCGCTGAGCCATCCCATTTTCCATAAATATAATTTAATTAAACAATCAAACAATGGCAGAATACAAAACTTTCCTGTCACTACAATAAATTATTTAAAATTTGGTTCATGGTTTTTGTAACAATGTCTATTAAATATCTGGGGTTTAATTTTTCTCAGTTACATCCAAACTGATAAGATATTTTATCATTAATACATAGCTTGATTTTTACAGTTTTTCTTTGTTAAGGATGAATTTCAGCTAGAAAATATGCAGAATATAGTTTTTATTTAGACGTATGGTGAGTGCTCTGATTCAATTAGGTTAATAGTTTAATTTTATTGGAGTTAAAACATACTGCTTTTAGTACTTCATATCAATACATAATAGATGTTAAAATATCTGTGCTGAGTTTTCTTAGGTAATTCTGTTAGATGTAATGTACACAGTTAGTTAAAATCACTCAAGTTGTGCATGCTGATGGCATAAATTGCTACTTTATGAAACCTGTTGAGAGATAAAAAGACAATGAACCCAATGCTCATTTTTTTTGTCAATTTTTGTTGGATGAGTTCTGGATGAGTGCTTTAAAAAGTTTTTTATATGATTAATGAAAATTAAAATAAAAGGAATCTTTTGAAAGTTTCCTTGAAACAAAAGGAATCTTTGTCTAGTGTTTGTTATTCAGAAACAGAAAATGACAATGTTGTGATTTAGATTTTTTTTTCAGTGACATGACAGTGCCTATGAACAAGTGAAATTTATAGCACCAAAGAAAGAGCAAGCTCATTTGTAATCCAGTGGGACAGGTTGGATTTGTGTTGAAATGAAAGTGTGTCATCAATCACTAATAACAATTTTACACATTTTCTACCAGAGATCAGCATGCAGATTTAAATAGTAATGGGCAGCATTATATAGATTGGCCTCAAAAACTACAAGAAAAATATATTTCAGAACACTAATCCTAGGTGGACACAGAGTTGCTGGATGCTCTGAACCCTCAGGGACCTTTTGACAGTGGTGAACTTTTGCTTCAAAATGAGCATATTCTTGTGTAAAAGATAAACACATCTTATGAGCTTGGATGTGAGAATTAATGCAAAATGATATCTTGTATTTGAATCAGTTATTAGACATATTTTTAAATATGTTTGAAGATCCCCATGCTTTTGTAACTGTATGTTTAGCAGGTTTTTGTTTGTTTGCTTGCTTATTTGTTTGTTTGTTTGTTTGTTTTGAGACAGAGTCTCTCTGTATCCCAAGCTTGCCTGGAACTTCCTATGTAGACCAGGTTTGCTATGTAGACTTGCTTCTACCTCCCAAGCTCTGGAATTAAAGGTATGTGCCACCACACCCAGCCTCATTTGTCGATTTTAAATGCAGATCAAGCATACATGTTGAAAATTTAGAATCTAACCTGCGATGTGTCAGGAGTGTACCACATACATGATTTTAAAGACTATAGTACAGAAACCATACACCATTGCATTAATATGCATATTTATTTATATTCATTTATATTCATTACATGTATGGTGCGCACGGTCTTGTGGGGATTGGTCTTTTGGTCTCAGCCGTGTGCCCTGGAAGAAGGCGGGTCTGGCCCCGTGGGCTTCTCCATGTCTTTGTGGGTCTCTGCTGCTGGAGCGTTGTCCAGCCGTGTCTCCGCCCTGATTTCACCCATGCACCCTCCTCAATATGCGGGGTCCACTGGCCACTGGACCACGCGGGAAAGTACGAGGGCGGCTAAAGCTAAGGTGTCCGTGAGTCAG
>NW_008337147.1:9055118-9068823 GCF_000622305.1 Nannospalax galili
GTGGCGGGCACTTCAAAGGGAGATTCAGGAAAAATGCCAGGAAGCCACCCTGCTATGAAAGGAGTCTCAGCACATGGCTCCGAGCTCGTGAGCTATCCGGATATGAAGAGACTTCTACTTCACATAACAGAGGCCCCCAACATACATGCTAAAATGATGTTTTAGATGTAAGAGATAAATATCTTGCTAATGTTAACTTCATTGTTTACTCTTTTGGTAGCTATTAGAAAAGTTTAATTTACATGTGTGGCTCAATTTCTAGTGGACCGTGCTGACCTAGAATATAGACTCCAAGAAGGTAGGAAGCCTGAGTATTTTAAATTTTCTGCAATCCAAATCCACAGAAAAATATAACTGGCAGTTTGTTGTTAATTATAAATAACTTTGAGTAAAAGGAAGTTGACTGCATGTTTAGATTGTGAGTATGTTTTATGTGAGATGTAAGCAGAAGACCTTTCATCTATCTCTATATCTTCCTCTTCTTTCTTTCCTTCTCAGATTTTGCTTTTTTGAAATAAAAAAAATGATTTGAGGGTAGGAGGCATCTAAGAGACTATACCAGTTGTCAAAGTACTTACCACATAAAATGAGGACCTGAGCTAAAATCCCTAGTACCCACATCAAGAAGCTAGATGTAGTGGCATGCATCTGTAATCCCAGCATTACGGAAGCAGAGACTCCCTGGAGCTTGCTATCCATCTAGACATGCTGAACTGGTGATATTCAGGTTTAGTGTGAAATCCTGTCTCAAAAACACAAAAGCAACAGCAACAATGAAAACAAAAACCAAAAAGATGGAGAGCAAGAGAGGTAAGAGGTAGACATCAACCTCTGACCTCCACATACATGCACAAACACAAGTGCAAATGTACCTACACACACATGTGCACATATCTGAAAACCTATACATACAAACAATTATTGTCATTGGCTGGGGAGATGGATCATTTAGTACAAGCATTAGGACCTGAGTTTTACTCCTAGAACCCATGTGAACTGCCTGGTGTGATGATGCACATTTGTAACCCCAGTCTCGGTCAGGTGGAGATTGCTGGATTGCCTGGACATGCTGTTCACTCAGTCTAGCCAAATCAATGAAAGCTCTTATTCCAAAACCTACTGAACAATATCTGAAGAACAGAACCCAAAGTTGACCTCTGGCTTCCACGCATGTGTGTAGACATGTATATGCAAAATGATTGTCATGAAAATTTGAAGTATTAGAAAAGTTATAACTATTCTGTGATGCCAGTCCTGAGAACTACTACCTACCTGTAGTAATGGTACATCATTCTGAATTGGCCAGAAGTACCATTCTATTACACAATATTTCTTATTTTTTTAAATTTGTTTTCATTGAATTTTTCATGTATTTCATATAGAACATCTCAAACAATCTTTATCATCTTTATACTCAAGAACCCATTAATTCTTAATACAATTGAAATTATTTTAGACATACTTGATGTCACCAGCTTACATTTTAAAGGTCTTTAGAATTTTTTTTTATTATTTTTATTTTCTGTATATGTGTGTATTGCCTGCATGTAGGTAAGTGCACACATGTCGTGCAATGCCCATGGAGGACAGAAGAGGCCATTGGGTCCCCTGGAACTGGAGTTATAGACAGTTGTTAGCTGTCATGTGGGTGCTGGGATTCAAACCTAGGTCTTTTACGAGAACAGCCAGTGTTCTTAACTGCTAAGCCATCATTACATTGTATTTTTACAAACTTATGGTAGAAATACTGAATACATGTATGAACTGCAGAAAACAAAATTATAAAGAAAGCCAACATTGTTTCTTCAAATTAACTGTGATTTTAATCTTTGAGTAGTTTCAGTGCAAATTCAAATATGTTGTACTTTTTTTAAAAATAAGGAGGAACATGTTGTACGAATAATGGGCATATGCCTCCCAATTGCCTGCCTTACTAACTGGTTAGATCTCATTTGCTCCTTTGATTCTTAGAGATCTGGGATTCTGATCATTGCCACTCTTACCAGCACTCTTATGCATTATAAAGCTCCCTTTGAGCCCGCCCTTTTAACCCTTATTTTGAATCCCTTTTTACTCAGTCTTTTTTACAATTTTCATGTTTGGCGCTTCTTTTCCAGTAAGCTAATTTATTAAAATCAAGTTCTCTTCAGAAGATTCTGCAGATTCCAAAAGTTTTTCTCCAAAGTGCCCCACACCAGACAGTTTGCAAAATGGGAAATTTCATTCCTTGATTTTTTTTAATTGATAAAATTGGTCATTTATTTTTATGTCTTTGGTAAATGATGCTGACTTAAAGAAAATTCCCACTGAGCATTATTTCTTTTTAATTTTTTTAAGTTTTGTGAATTTCATACAGAAAATCTCAATCAATCTTAAGCAACTTTATATACCCTTCCCCACTGGTACCCTCCCATGCTCCCCCCCACCAGAATTCATACATTCTGTCATTTATGATAAGGCCTATCATGTCTAGTTAGTGTCCCCAGACACCCATCACTGCAAATTCATCCACTGAAGTCTAGTCAGCCTATATAGAGTCCTTACTTTAGGAACTACAACTCTTCCTCACCCAGAAGTAATCAGTTGCCAATGTTTTCTTCAGCTAAGATTGGGTCTGATTTTTATCAGTTTCCAAATCCTTCTTCCTCGAGTCCTTATGTCAGTCTTTCAGGTTTAAGTGTAATATTATCAAGTTCTGTGTCCTATCTTTATTAGTCATCATCTACCAATCCTCTATCTATTATCTTTGCATCATCATTCATCCATTTTTCAGGTATCATTTCCCTATCATCTATTTCTCTATTTATCATGTATCAATCATCTGTCATTTACTTATCTATGTATCAACCATCTATCAATTTGCCATCTGTTTCTCTGCACCATTTTCTGAACCGTGTATTAGACTCGACTCATTTGCATCCTGACTTTCATCCTCCTTAGTGCTACTAATGTTAAAACACGATCCACTTGACATCTTAATTTCTTATATTCTTCATTTCTTCCCTGATTCACTCCTCCTTAAAAACATGATCATAATCTAGACCTTTCCACCATCACATACTCTAAAAAAATCTCAGTTTAGACCATTCTACTGATTCCTACTAGGCTCTCACTGACATTATGCTGACCTAATATGACAATGTCCTTTGTCTTCCTGCTGGCTTCCTGTGGTAGCTTAGATTGGTCCATCCTTATAAAATCTCTATTATACATGACCTCGTATCTCCTGCTACATTCTCATGTTACCGTCTTTCTCTGGCAAATCTATAACTCCAGTCAACACAATCCTATCTCTCCTTACCTTGCACCCTGCTTGTGAACATGGATAGAATAAGGCTACCAGCTGCCACACTTCCCTTGAAACTTGAACTTTGATGGTGTCCTGCTATTAAAGAGGTATTTTTCTAAGCCCATCTCCTTTTCTCCTTCCTCAGTAAACACTGTGTATCTTCTAGACTTCCTTGGTTATTCTTAGTTAACACACTGTCTTCTGTTTCCACCCTCTCCTGATCCTACCTCTTTTTAGCAACGCTGGCAAAATTATCTAGTAATTCTCATTTTTCCTTCTATGGTTAATGTTGTCATTTGCTAATTTATTCTTAATATCAAACAGAAAAGAATGTTTTTTTCCACTGCTCCTGAAAAGAGGAGATTCACTTTTCCCTTCTCATTTTGTGCAGTTATTCACAGAAACTGTCCTTACTCTAAGGCTTTTTTCTTGTTCTTTCATATGCCCACTCCATCATGTGCCCACTACAGTCAGAG
Source organism: Nannospalax galili (assembly GCF_000622305.1). Classification (NCBI taxonomy): domain Eukaryota; kingdom Metazoa; phylum Chordata; class Mammalia; order Rodentia; family Spalacidae; genus Nannospalax; species Nannospalax galili. The sequence goes on from NW_008337147.1 coordinate 9,058,884, forward strand.
CTCAACTCACATCACAATATCAAATCACTGCTATCAAGGTCACCATCGTCCTCAGGACGCTAAATCCAGTTCTCAGGTTTAAACATTTATTTGCATCATGAATGGGATCTCATTGCTAAAGTCATTGTTCATTCCTCCTGCACAATTTTGTGCCTTGGACTCATGCTGCCTTCCCACATGCTCCTCATTTGCATGTGTTCTGATCAGGGTCATCTCCCATCTTTCTCTCATTGCCCTAACATCTGAATTTTGGATGTCTCAATAGGACTTAGTCTTAGATATGTTTACTACGTTTAAACTATGTTTACTCATTTCCACAGACTGGGCTTTGATAATGCCTAATGATCTGATACTTTCTTTACAGGTCACATATCCTGAGCTCAGATTACATATTTCATAGCTCCTCTAATAGTTACCTGACATTCAGCAGATTATAAACCTGGAACTCACAGTTCTCCGTCATATCATCACCTACTTCGTAGACTGTGCTCCTGCTAAATTCCACTCATCTCCAGAAAGAACACTTTCATTTGACCAGATTAATTTAGGAGGATGAGTAGCTTTAAAGTCTTATTTTTAAATAAAGCAACATGATTTGTTTTAAAGATTGTCCATAGTATTTTCAGGATTTGTAGTGTGAAAGGTAATAATACTTGAAATTAAATTTTTTAATCAATGTTATTTTACTATTATAACCGTTTTAGTAACACTTTTGAATAAATTAAACAACTTAGATTAAAAAAATTTTTAAACTTAAAAAATTTTATTTTTTATTTTTATTTTATGTGTGTGCGTGTATTGCCTTCATGTAGGTAAGTGCACTCATGTTGTGAAATGCGGAGGTCAGGATCCCCTGGGACTGGAGTTATGAACAGTTGTTAGCTGCCATGTGGGTCCTGGGATTCGAATTCTGTCTTCTGCAAGAACAACCAGTGTTCTTAACTATTGAGCCATCTCTTCAGCCCCACAATTTAGACTTTTTTAAAAAGAAAAACTAATAAAAGAAGTCAACCTCTTATTTGTCTTTAATAATGTTTTTCTTTAGAAAATCCTGAAATTTAGGACTGGGAATATGGCTTAGTTAAGAACTTGGAATGCAATCATCAGGACTTGAGCTTGCTCCCCAAATCCACCTAAAATGTTGTTCATGGCAGCACACACCTATAATTCAGTTTGGGGAGGAAGAACTAGGAAGATCCTGAGAACTAACTAGACAGTCACTCTAGCTGAATCTGTGAGTTCCGTGTTCAGTGAGACATCTTGTCTCAAAAACCAGGTGAAGGGCTGGTAAAGTGGCACAGTGTGTAAGGGTACTTGCTGCCAAGCCTGACCACCTGAGTACAATTCCCAGGGCTCACGTGATAGAAAGAGAGAACAGACTCATGCAAGGTGTACACTGACCTCCAAGTACACATGATGCATGCAGACCCACACAAATAACTAATAATAAAGAAATAAATGTGAAAAATAAAAAGGTAGAGAAATGATTAAGGAAGACACCTGAAATTGATCTCTACTATACACATACACACGTGCACATATTCCCTCAGACGTGTGCACACACACACAAAAGAAAATAAAACCAGAGGATTTAAGCCATATCATCCTCTGTGTTGTTTGTATATGTTAAGTAGGATGGTCAGTATTTCCTTTTTAACAGTCACAGTACCAAATCATTCACCAGAAAGCACTAAAGGATATCTTCTTAAGCACTTCAAATTCAAAAGTAAACTCAAAATATTTTCCATGTTGTTTGAGAATTTAAAAAGGCAGCTTGACAATAGGTTTCCAGAATGGCTGAAACTACCAGCAGCAGTTTTGAGATGAGTAAGGCCATGGCATCTTCTGTGAAGCAGAAGAGGTGGGATTCTCTGTGGTGTTTACCTCCTGAGCAGAGGCAGAGCAACAGGTATGTGACTCAAACTGGCCACTTCTCACAATACCCATGGTTATTACAAGACGTTTTCAGTTAGAAGGAAGTATATCTAGTGTAGAAAGTTCTCAGGATAACTCCCAGTTTCCATTGATCTTAGAGTTAGTAAGAGAGGCACTATCTTAAATGGCAGAAAATATATCAGCATCAGGAACTGGGGGATAATGGTGGGCTTGGAACTTAGAACTTGAAATAAAATAAAACAAAAAGTTCAGAACATTTCACAAAGTCACAGAAATGATATTAAACATAATGAAATTACGAAAGAAGGTAGCAATGATTTTAAAATATCAAGATACAAATCTTGTTAAGTTCGGGATAAATCGCTAGATTTGCCTGAAATTTTACATTTTGACCTAGAATAAATGTTTAGGCTACTTGGTGACTTAGGAATGAATTCAAGATCTCAAAAACCAAAACATTAAAGAGACAGTGGTATTGAGGAGTGTGTTTCTGATACATGGAGGACATTATTTTGAACATCTCATTTAGTCCTCAAAAGATTGTGATATTGGCATTATTATCATCCCTTTCTGACAATTCAGAAGACAGAAGCACAGACGTCACATAACGTGCTGAAGGTCATAATATCGGGAATAATGGAGCAAAGTTTAAATTTGTTAGTATATCATCATTGTACATCTATCGGTATCATTATAACTAGAAAAACACAAACTAGTCAATAAATAAATTAATTAATAAATAATAAATAAAACAACCCTGATAATAATAATTGTTGGTTAAGCCACAGAGTCTAATATGGTAATCATATAAAATACAGGAAGGGAAGATAATGGTATACTAATTTTCAAAAAAACAAGTTATCAGTTCATAGATGTGCAAGCAAACATCAATCACATCTGGAATGTCATTCCTAGATATTTAAAAAGACAAATACATGCTTATGCTAACAAAACTTTTCATATTAATAATTTAATACCATTACTTTTTATCTTCCAGATATGGAGAACAACTCAGGTATAATTCAGTATATATATGGCTAAACAAATGGGTCCATGTGTACAATGACATAACTATTGAACAATAAAGATAAAATCTTGAGTTCTAGAGGAGGAATACATTAGAGTAAAAAAGACCCCAAAGAAATGTAGCCAGTTTCTTGGCTAAAAATCAAAATGTCCTTGGGCCTCTTAGCAACATATTCTGTTCCAAAGGCCAAAAATGTCAAAAGTATTTGGGAGTTTGTATCTAATCCTTAAAAGATTTTAGGGTTACTCCTTCAGAGGGGGGAATGTTGGAGGGGAGGGAGTGGGCATGGATTTGATCAAAACACCTTATGTGTATGTATGAAATGCGGGGGGGGGATGTTGGAGGGGAGGGAGTGGGCATGGATTTGATCAAAATACGTTAGATACATGTATGAAATTCTCAATAAAGTTTTTGTAAAAATTTAAAATATATGTAATTTGAAAGATGATCAATTATATAATTCTTGATTTTCCTCATCAGATACTATGTAAAAGACAAACTTATGGAGATGGAAAGCAGAAGTTTTTCAGGGGCTTGGGGATCAGGTAATGGTTTACTGCAAAGAGTACAGAAATACATTTGGGAGTGTTGGAATTCTTTAATATGAAATTGTGATTTTTTTGATATTTAGTTATATTCATTTATAAAAATTCCATGGAGTTGCATATAATAATTATGCTAAGTAATTATGTTGAGTATGATGGTGATGAAGATACATCCTGTGACGGGTAAAACACAGTAGGAAATGAAGCTGTAACAACTGAATCACACAATCATACTGAAGGGGGTGGAGAGGAGAGGACTTAATTTGTGTAGTGGAATTACTTTCAGTACTGTGAAACGTTATATAAACACTGTACTCTAGCTGGTAGTTTTGTTTCTCACAAGGTATGTGTTAGTGATTACAAAATTACCTTACTTGTAGGAAAAATTGATAAGTAAATAATGAAAACCAGGTTGTATTATGGCCTGGAAAAAAAGTTACAAATAAGGAAAGGTTGATATCTAGAATGAACTCTGTCATGCTAGCTTACAATCACAGCTGTCTACAAGTACATTTTAAAAGAAGAATTATAAACACACATAGATAAAAGAACTGCAAATGTTTGCACATGCACATGGTTAGTCTGACAGACATATATTTTCTAGCTGTATTCAATAAAGAGTAGAAACAGTGATGCAACATATCTACCACCCAGAACATGGTTTTCCAATTGCTTTCTCCAGTGAAAGTATGAAGACCTTCTTTTTAATTTCATTATTGACATGGGGATTATTGAATGGAATTGGATGAAGTTGGAGCATTTTAATAAAACTGAAGTATGTTGGAGAGACAGGAAGTGCTAAAAATGAGAAAAAAGAAAGCAAAGGATGGATAAGAACCCAAGAACCTATATAGAACATCTGTCGTCCCTAACAGTGAATGTAAGCAACAGAAGGAATTAGTACTGGAATATAGCTTAAATTTTAAAAAGCAGGATGAGTCCATAAAGATAAAAATAATGGATAAGTTAATAAATAAATAATAAAAATAAATGACCAGAGAGCCAGGATGAGCCGTCCATAGAAAAGATTCTAATAAATTCAGAAGAAATGAACAGAACAATCATCACAGTAATAAGAATTCCAGGTAAGACCCACTGAGGGTTCCATCATATCCATTCTATGGATTTAATTCAGTCTTATAATACATGAGCAAGGCAAATTATAGGGGCATTCATTTCATTGTACCAAATAAATGACATCTTTGCCAAGGACAAAAAGAGACTAACAAATATAGAAAACTGAAGAGTGATCAGGATATAATGTGTGATCCTGAATTGCATTCTGGAACATAAATATCCCTAAAAAGATGAAATTCAAAACATTTTTCAGTTTAGTGGCATTAATTAAATTCAATTTGTGGTAAGGGGGTAGTCCATGGTTATGTGCAATGTTCAGATAATGGAGAACTATACAAATTAGATTATTTTTTAAATCTTTAATCCTAATTATTTAAAAAAATAAAAGTGATGTGTGCTTCTGGTCAACACAGCATTATAAGGGCGTGTTTTAGTCATATCGCTAATCATTTTTGATTATACTAATATGATAGGCTATACACACAAAAAAGAAAAACTGAAAATAATAATGTCAGGTTCCACAAATATAAAAATCTCTTGATTAAAGAGATCTAAGTAAGCGTATTATGATGGTTAATCTTGGTGGTCAACTTGACTGAATTTGGATTCACCCAAAAACACACTGATGGGCATGCTTGTGAAGGTGTTTCCAGAGAGGTGTGAGAAGGGAAGAACCATTTTGAATGTGGGCAATGCCATCCCATCACTGGGACCCCAACTGAATAAAATAAAAATAATAAGGGGAAAAGGAGCATGGCATCCCCTGCTCCCTCCATCCCCTGCTCCCTCCATCCCTTGATCCCTACATCCTCTGATCCTTACATCCCCTGCTCCCTCCATCCCCTGATCCCTACGTCCTCTGATCACTACATCCCCTGATCCCTACATCCCCTGCTCCCTGCATCCCATAAGCCTTCCATCTCATGCTCTCTCCTTCCTGTTCTTCCTGGATGTGAGGAGTCCCAGCTGCATGCTCCTACAGGATCAACTTTGCCATACTTTCCCTGCCATGATGGACTATATCCTTTTAAACTGTAAACCAAAATGAGTCTTCTTCCCTCAAATTGCTTTTTGTCAGGTGTTTTGTAACAGCAATAAGAAAGTAACTAACAGGCATACTGAAATTCTTGAAACAGAAAAGTGTCTAGAAGGTCAAAAGCTATGTGCCAATTGGACTTTGGATCTAGAAACAACCACTGGTAGATGAAACAGGGAAATGGAAAATGATAGCAGTTTAAGGCAATGAGCCCATCTTAGCAAAGCAGGAACCAGCAAAGAGACGGGAAGCAGATTATAGGCTATATTAGGAAGCGGTCCCCACAAACACTTTCCCATTAGTCTACTTTACTGTAGATACCTCAGTAAAGCTGCTTGCTTTCTCTGACTCCTGTGATCTGTGGTCACACCTTTCTAGTCATTCACAGTGTTAGTTCTGGGTGACAGCTGCTCAGCCAAATTATCACAAGAGAATTCTTGTGGGCATTCCTACAATTTTTGCCTGGAAACACAGCATGATATTGGAGGTACAGTTGTTAATTGTGGCCCTGAGGATAGAATCCGTTATTATGGGTGACAGAGCGTAAAGCTCCCGCATCCTTGATGTTGTCTCTGTGCCAGTATAAAAGTCAGGCATTCTTAATTTCTGTGTATGTTGTTATGTGAGAAAAGGTGAACAACAGAAAAAAAAACTCTAAAAATAAACAATAAAACCCCTCTTCGTTTGTGTAAATAACATATTATCCATCATCTATCTATCTTTCATCTATCTATCTATCTATCTATCAATCTATCATCTATCATTTATCTCTATATCATCTATCTATCTCTATTGTCTATCATCTATCATCTATTTATCTATATATCATCATCTCTATCTGTCAGTCATCTATCATCTATCTATCTATCTATCTTGTATCTATCTACTATCTATCTGTCTATCATCTATCTATCTATCATCTATCTATCATCTATCTATCAATCATCTATTTATCTGTCACCTCGATCTATCATCTATCTTATTTCTATATCTATCTATCATCTATCTATCAATCATCTATCTATCTTTATATCTGTATCTATCTATCTATCATCTATCTACCTACCTATCTGTCATCTATCTATCTATCTATCTATCATCTATCTATCTATCATCTATCTTTCTATATCTATCTATCTGTCTATCTAATCTATCTATATCTATCGATTATTATCTATTTCTCTCTATCTCTATCATCTATCTATCTATCATCTATCTTTCTATATCTATCTGTCTAATCTATCTATATCTATCTATTATTATTATCTATTTCTCTCTAACTCTATCATCTATCTATCTATCTATCATCTATCTATCTATCTATTATCTATCTATCTATTTATCTATCTATCTATCTATCTATCATCTATCATCTATCTATCTAAGTTTATTTTGAGACAGGGTCTCCCTGTATCCCCAGCTGACCTGAAACTCTCTAGATATACAAGGCTGGCCTCTGTATCACAGAGATCTGCCTGCATCTGCCTCAGTGCATTGTGTCTAAAGGCATGTGCCAGGGCATGCCACCATGCCATACCTAGCCTACATAACTTTTTAAAAATATATGGTAAAAAGGCCAGAGAAAATTAGAAATCAAAGCTATCTAAAAATGAATGTGCCAGTGTAATTTTAACAAATGAAAAATCTTCCTTTTTTTCTATAGTATAAATATGTTGTTCTATTTTAAATAGATATTCAGTTTTCTAGGACCTTTGTAGGCCCTTTGACATTGATACTACTTTATAAAGCTTGAAAATATTTACCAACAGGTGCATACCTGTTATTAAGGGAGACTATTTCCCCTGTGTCTACATGGTTGGCACACTTCAAATATTGATGGAATGAGTCTGACATTTGGTGGATCCTATTTGTGGTATCTAGACATGAAGTGAATGAATTTGGACCACGTGTTTTGAGAGCCCAGTATGGGAAATAATCTTGCAGGCTATTATTTGTAAACTGGAATCTTGTGCTGTTGAGGAGAACAAAGAGTTTTGCTTAATGATGGGTCAACACTGTCCTAAATCTACTTGTTGTATATTGTGCTGTTGTAGTTGCTGTACCTGGAAACTGGACAAAATAAACTTTCAGAAGTTTGTGAAGCATGTGGTGAGGAATTTCTGATGACAAATGTTTGCAGAAGACAGGAAAGAATATTTTGGTTAATTAATGAATTGAGGAGTTACTGAGTTTTACTGAGCACTTGACAGGTAGCTCTGCTGTGAAATGCATTGTGTCCCAGGCTGGTCTCAGACTCAGTAAGCAACTGAGGATGACCTTCAACTTCTATCCTGCAGTCACTACCCACTGAATGCTAGATGTACAAGCATATGCAATAATTGCTATGTGGTGTTAAGGAATGAATGTATGTCTTCATCCACATTAAGCAAGCATTCTGCCACCTGAGCTACATATCTGGCCCAAAAGACATGAGTATATCTTGTAAGAGAAGAAATGAAACCTCAGTAGGAGAGATGAAAATAATTGAACAATACAAAAAAAATCTTTAGAATAATTGTGCTTAGAATTCAAAGGAGTAATTGGAAAAATAGCATCCACAGACTAAAAGAATTCATGAAGGCAAAGGTTCAGTAGTCACACAGTGACTTGGAGCTCTGAAGAAAAGATCATTTGAAATGGTAGGGATGAACTATGATACACAACTTTAGCACAGAAGAAGCAGAGGAAAGATATTTAAGAAAAGTCTACAGAGGCTTTGATGATTTTGAAGATATTGGATCTACTCATGCTATTCTGGTGGACTTTTTGTAGAAATTGACCAATGTAAAAATATACATAAAAGAATTGAGACCAATAATAAATAAATCTGATTTGAAGGAAATGAAAAATTGTAGAATATCACTTATGAAATGTGAACATTTGTTTTAGAACTAAAATTACTGAGAAATTATGGTAGAAATCAGGGCAAGAATAGATCAATATAGGTTCAAAACTTATCAAATAAGAGATAGGTCAAAATTAATTAGTTGCTAAATTATAACACATCAATAAAGGTGGCTGGATCATATGTTCTCCACATAGGGTAAAATTAAATTATTAACATATCATCACTAAACAAACTAATTCTGCTTTCATTAAAGAATAGAATATAAAAAGCATTAAGTTTAAATTGTGCTTTAGAAGAAATTATCCTCTATTATTATAGATTAATCTTATAAATCTTATAACTTATAAGATTAGGTAACATCATTTTTTTTCCAAATAAATCACCACCAAATGAGATTATAAATGGTCAATATTTGGATTTTATTGATTAATCAGAAGGAGAAAATACAGCTTTGCTAATGGAAGGATAAAAATCTGTAACTGTTTCACATGAAGCCCTACTTAAAAATAACATTATGATTACAAGATAAGGATATGTTTTGTTAATAAATTTATATTATTTGGACAATTTTTATTCATCTGTCAAATGTCTAGCAGACTGATAAGGGTAGAAAACATAAAAAAATCTTGCATAACTGGACATAAGTGTTATATTTATCATTTTTCATGTGCTTTCTCTGCTACTCTGAGAAGCTAACCTTAGTGTTTCAGGTTAATTAAGAAAAAAATGTAAGTACAAAAAAAAATAAAGGTAAGGTTAAAAGTAAAGAAATCACCTTAATTCTATGGTATTAGTGAATTTAAGAACAGTTTTTGTAATCATTCTGTTATTGTAAAGTGATTATCTGTGTTTTATTGCTTAATGTATTTAAAACTATATATAATGTATAATGGGGTTATAATTAACTTTGTAATCATTTGAATATTTTTATTTATCTGTTTAATTGGATTTATAGATTTATGACATGCTAATCTTGTTAGATTGTATGAGTATGGAGAAACAATGTTGAAAATTATGTTAAACATCAGCCAAGTTTCAAAAGAACATGCATGGATCTGAGAGAAAGGAGAAACATTGACATAATTGACCAAACTAAAATTCAAGCTCTCATATATATGCCATACATGTCAAATAATTCAACTAAACTTTACAAGATTGAAATAAAAAGCTAAAAGTAAAATGTATACATCATATGAAAAGATGCTAAATGATAAAAAATAGTAAGTTTGTTGAATATAAATAAGTTCGTCAAATCAGTATTCTTCATATATATAAAAAGGAAGTTAAGACTATCCTCAGGCCTCTTGGGGTAAGTCTACAGCGCAGCTCTCCGCACCGGGACTCCCTAAGCTCATTCATCCTTTCCATCCCCCGCCTCGCCGTTCTATACTCCTAGTTTGGGCCCTGCGCCATTCCTAGTCTCGGGGCCCCAGACACCTGGGGAACCAATACTGTTTCCTGATCCTTCTCACCCAGAGCAACTCAGTCCCTTTCTTGGGCTCCAGGAGCAC
>NW_008337147.1:9074697-9077053 GCF_000622305.1 Nannospalax galili
CTAGTAATAATCAGATATATAGAGATTAGAAATGCATGTGAAAACGTCTCAATGTCAATTGCTTTGGAATGAATTCTTCTGTATGAAAGAAAAAATTAAAAAAATAATGATTAAAAAACAAAACAAAAAAAAAAAGGAAGTTTATAAGCAGACAATTGGTCTGATCAATTTCCAGTGGGTAAAAGGCAACGTTAAATCTTATACACAAATTGTATTTTAAAAGTGGGTCAAAATAATGAGGCAAAAGTAATATATTGGGCAATATACTTTATCCATATATGTTTTAAAGTTGTAATGGTGTTAATTACATATAAATTAAACTATACATTTTAAAGTATACATATATAAAATATAAAGATACATTTGTACATAGTCAAATGTTTTCTTTTTTATTTTAAAATATTTATTATTCGTATTTTATGTGTGTGAGTATATTGTTTGTATGTAGGTAGGCACACCCATGTTGTATAATGCCTGTGGACATCAAGAGAGGGTGTTGGAACCCTGGAACTGGAGTTATGGATGGTTGTTAGCCACCATGTGCATGCTGGGACTCGAACCCAGATCCTCTGCAAGAGCAGCCAGTGTTCTTAACATCTGAATCATTTCTCCAGCCCTGGTCGCAGGTTAAGCATATGGGTGCAAGGTGACATTCACTCGGGCTGGGATGCCTAGAATAGAAATGAGTCTGGCAGGGACTGGGTAAGAGTAGAAAATTGAGGGTGATTATGCTATTTGAGGTGTCTAATGGCTTTTCATGTAGAGCTATCAAGAGAGCAAAATAGACATGTGAGTCTGAAGTGCAGAGGAAAGGTCAAAAATGAAGTTATAAATTTGAGTCATTGGCACATCTGTGACATGCTTTTTTAAAATTTTTCTTTCACCATTGTGTGAGCATATACATATATTCTAGTTCCATTTTTTTCAGTATCCCCCAATGTTACAATAACTTTGTATAATCAACATTTAAATATATACCCCAAAGTAGAAATAATATAATAAAAATCCTGGCTGGGTGTGCTGCTACACACCTATAACCCTAGCACCCAGGACGCTGAGTTCAAGATCAGTCTGGGTTATACAAGGAGATTCTGTCTCAAAAACAATCAAATGTCCAATAAAGTAATATGGTCACAGGATTCAGGGATTAGAATGAAGATGGGGTGGGGGTCCAGAGACGTTATTCTGCTTACCACAGTTGTTATAGAGCGACCAGAGCTGGAAAAACCAGAGCTTCCAGTTCTTTGGCATCTGAGATTTTATATGACTATAGAAAAGTCAGCAGAGCAGGTCTGAGACGCTAGCCTTAGAAAGGTCTGCTTGTAAGGCTGTCCCTTGTCTGACAACTGGTAATCTGGTTCTCAGAGTGTTCCCAGTCAGCGGTTGACTGATAAGGCTGGATCGTTGTACTTAGATTGTTTTCATAAGCTATATGGATCATGCCAAATACCTACTTTTCTTCTAGGATTCTAAGATGTTGATAAGTGCTAAGGCAGAGGTGCCTAAAGGACAAGCCTCCAATAAAATTTCAGCCACTGCGTCTCTACTGGATTTGGTGGGCAGAAATATTGCAGGGTAATGTTGCTCTTTTAAAAAAAATATTTATTTAATAACCACATACTTAGAAGAAGCATTTCATTACAACAGTATTGACATATTCAATAACAATTTCCAGAGCTAAGATGCGCCTCTTTCAAAATTGGCTGTAAATTTTTAGGTTTACAGTTGAATTATTACAGTTATACAATATTGTATTCAGTATAAACCCTATAAGACATAAAAAAAGATCTCCATTGCATTATTATAATACACAGTTTCATACAGAAAAATTCATTTGTAATGCAATTGACATTAAGATGTTTGCACATGCGTTTCTAATCTCTATATATCTGATTATTAATAGTCACAGTCGGTTACTTTCTGAGCTCCTTGGCATCTGAGCACGGATACAAAGTCATCAGGTAGATTTCAATGGTAATGTTTTTAACATCTACTAATTAGCATGACGTAAATTTCCATGCTTCCTCCTCAAATATAATACATTTTTAAAAAATTTGTTGATTGTGTGTGTGTGTGTGTGTGTGTGTGTGTTTTGAAAAATTTTAATAACTACATGATTAGAACAAGCATTTCACTACAGCTTTAACATATAAAGTAAAAAAACTCCAGAGCAACAGTACATCTCTTTCACAAGTGGGTGCAAGTTTCTAGGTTCACAGTTGAATTAATACAGTTATACAATATTTAACTCAGTATAAGACCTGTAAGAAATAAAATTGAATGAGTTTTTAAACTTTAAAAAGCGTCTCCATTTCATTTTAGAATATATTGTTCCTTGCAGAAAGACTCATTGTCT
>NW_008337147.1:9077643-9084343 GCF_000622305.1 Nannospalax galili
GGTCACCCTGGCCAACAACTCAAAAGAAGGTATCTCCTATCTGGCATTGTTGCTTGTTATGTAGCCTTTAGCTATGCATATGGACTCTTAAGAAATTATATTGGCCCCGTTAATCTTTGGTTATACTTTTCTTTTGGGTGTTTAAGGCCATACAGTTGGCCCAGAAAAATCTATTTATTTTTACTCTTAAGGTCGTTTGAGGATCTGTTCCTCAGGGGTCACATGGGCTTGGGAGGTGCCCCTGGCTCCTTTCTTTTACCAGTTCTTTTTTACCAGTTCTTTTACCAGTCCTGCTCAACCATTGTTGGCTTCACTTGGAAGCATGGAGGAAATGATTTCTCTGTGTTGACCTTCCTCTTTGTAGACTGGACACTGGTTCAAGTACATCCCGTGGGGTCTCCTCTGCCTCCTTGATCAAGAGGACAGGTGACCCACCACAATTCCTGGACATTTTGATAGATGCTCATAGTCCCCTGGAACTACTCGATCTAGGAGGGCAAGAAGCAAAAACTGTCCATTATGTCCCTCTGACCAAATTATTATAGGCCTCAAAATATGTCTGTTAAACATCCAAGAAGGGTAGTTCCACCAGTCTGGTACTTTTAATTACTGTGTGTCATGTAGATAAATCTTGGGAAAAGGCCAATTGTTCTCAGATAAACCTTACCTAGACATATATTTCTTGATCTGCTATGTATAATTTTTCAGTAGGTTGTAGAAGTAATGTGGTTCCCTCTGTTTTTCAAAACCACCTAGGCATTGTTTACCTTTCACATTGTCTTACCCCTCCATCATGGTTTTCCCACTTAAGGTGCCCCCCATTCCCCCCGCTTTCTTCCTTAATAATACCTTTCTCCTACAGTCCTACTTTTCTTGAGCTCCTTCTTTCCCTTTATCCCCTAGGTTCCTTGTATACCCTTCCCTCCCCCCTCCCTTAAACTAACCCAATTTTTATCCATATATCCCTTATTAAGGCCTGTTTCCTACTGTTCTCTTTCAGGTTATTTCTTTTACTTTAACTCTGTTTCATTTTTATTTTCCTGGTTCCTGTAGTTATGTCTGGTTGCATACTTACTTATCAGAGTCTGGTTTTAGGATCCACATATGACGGAGAACATATGTCGATTTTTTTTTCTGAGTTTGTGTTACTTCACTTAGTATAAGTTTCTAGTTCCATCCATTTACCTACAAATTTCATGATTTCATCTTTTGATCCAATGACAGGCAAGGCATGATCAGAGGTGACACAACCTAAGACAGGCAAAAATGCATAAGATTAGAGGAAGGAGATAGCCATCTCTCCTCAGAGAGCCATCTATGAGGTGGGTAACCTGTGAAATAAAGTCAGTCCGGCCTTAAAATAAAAATAAAAGGGGGAGCTGTGGGGACCTAAAGTCCCCACCTTGCAGAGGTCCGAGAGGAAGTTACTGGGGTGCGGTCTGACTTGTTTTAAAAGTCTGAAGGATACTTCCACACTGCTGAGGAGTGCATGGTCAGGACGTGACCATCCTTAAGATACATGCTCGGGGGGAGGGGTATTTCCAGGTGCTTTTATAAGCTCTGTAACACCTGCAATAAATGAGTCCCTGCTTGACTAGGCTCCCCGTTACGTCTGATTGTCCCCAGTACTGGGGGCGGCAAGGGCTGGCGAATGGCACACTTACTCATCCCCAGTCACCACTGTGCAGGGATTGCTGGTTCGAATCCCCCGCAAGGTTATTTCCAGTGCTTTCTTCTAACAGTTTCAGAGTTTCAGGCTTCACATTGAGGTCTTTGATCCATTTGGAGTTGACTTTTGTGGAAGGTGAAAGATAGGAGTTTAGTTTCATTCTTCTACTGTTGGAGATCCAGTTTTGCCAGGACCTTTGCTGAGCATGCTGTCTTTCCTCCAGTGAATGTTCTTGGCCCCTTTGTCAAATAACAGGTGGCTGAAATTGCGTATACTTATATTTGGGTCTTCAATTTTTTTTCTGTTGATCTATGGTTCTATTTTTGTGCCAGTACCATGTTGTTTTTATAACTATAGCTCTGTAATACAGTTTAAAATCTGGTATAGTAATCCCCCCAGTATTGCTTTTAGTGCTCAGGGTTGCTTTGGCTATCCAAAATCTTCTTAGCTTCCATATGAACCTTGGATGTTTTTTTCCAATTCTGTGAAAAATGCCATGGGGCTTTTGAATGGCATTGCATTGAATCTATAAATAGCTTTTGGTAGGAATAATTCTTACAATCCATGATCATGAGAGGTCCTTCCATCTTCTGATGTCCTCCTCAATCTCTTTCTTTAAAGATTTAAAATTTTCATTGTAGAGCTCTTTAATGTCTTTGGTTAGGTTTATTCCGAGATAATTTCCAAGATATGTTATTTTTTGCAGCTATTGTGAAGGGGAGTGTTTCCATGTACTCTTTCTCTGATTACTTGTTATTGGTATATAGAAAGGTTACAGACCTTTGCAGAAGAATTTTGTAACTTGCCACTTTACTGAGTGTGTTAATAATTTCTATGAATTTTCTGGTGGAATTTTTGACAACTCTTAGATATAATATCACATTGTCTGCAAAAAGGGATCATTTAATCTATTCTTTTCCAATTATTACTCCTTTAATTTCCTTCTCTTGTCTTACTGGCAAACACTTTAAGGATATCCAGTAGACATGACAGAAGGCAGGGATGCTGATTGGCCACATTACATCCCCAGTCAGAAATCAGAGCAAGAGCTGGAAATATGTCTATGTTATCAAACTTCAAGATTCTCCCTCAGTGACTACCTCTCTCCGGTAAGGCTCTACTCTCTAAAGGTTCCACAAGCATTATGAACAGGGCTGCCAATTTTGAAGTAGGTGTTCAAACTCATGAACCTATGGCAGACATTTCACACTCAAATCATCACACCATGTTAAAAATATAATCATAGTTTTATAAAGAGCTTGATATATAGATTGCGTGTTTTTTAAAAAGATTTTTTAATATGGTTAGGGAGATGGCTTAGATATTAAGAGCATTTGCTAACCTTGCAGAGGACGTGGATTCAGTTTCCAGCACCCACATGGTAGTTAAGAGCTGTCTGGCCTCTGCAGGCACCAGATCCACATATTGTACACACACACACACACACACACACACACACACACACACACACACGAATAAAAGTACCCATACATATAAAATAAAAATAAATTACTTTTTAAAAGTTTTTATCGATATCAAATTTTCAGATAAATATTGGGTAAAAATCATAAATTCTTTAAAAATATAGCTGTAAGAAGCAGTATATTTTAAAATGAAATGGAGATATTTTTTTAAAGTTTAAAAACTCATTCAATTTTATGTCTTACAGGGCTTATACTGAGTTCAATATTGTATAACTATATTAATTCTACAGCAAACCTAAAAATTTTATAGCCACTTTGGAAAGAGATGTATCTTTGCTCTGGAAATTTTTATTGAGTATGTTAAAGCTGTAATGAAATGCTCCTTCTAAAGAATAAAAATAAATAAAAAAAGACTTACTTTATAGCCACGTTTGAAAGAGATGTATCTTTGCTCTGGAAACTGTTAATGACTTTGTTAAAGCTGTAATGAAATGCTTCTAAAAAAATAGCTGTTTTTGAGAGAAAACAGAACATGTGATAAACTCATTCTTTATACTACTTTTCTTGGATGGTACTTCAGCAGACTGCCGAAATGTCAATTAAAGCATTTGCTGGTGCATAAACAATTTTCCGTAGAATCTTCCTGAAATATTTCTCAAATGCACCATGAATGTCTCAGTTTCAATTTCAGAGATTTCACTATTATATTATCCTCTCAGGATGCTTCTAAGTTGGAAGTCAAGTGAAATCTTAAAGTAAGTTTGGCTGAAAGCTTAAATATCAAATGTTAATAAAATACACTGAGGTAATTATTCACCAGCAAAAGTATAAATTAAGACCAGGCAGGTGTAAATTTGAAGTCTGTGGAATGTTGTGTGTCACTTATTTATCTCTAATTGTTGTGTGTATTTTAACTGAGAGCCTTAAACTGATTTTACTCTATTTGGAAATTTCAGTTACAGCATCACACATAAATAGAAATTCACACCGTTTGAAAGAAAATGCCTCCCTCAGTCTCATTTATTTGTCTGTCTCTATGCTCCTCTTTCCTCTGTATATTCATAATTCTATCTACATCTATAATTTCTCCATGTCCAAAACAAATTACATTTTCTTAGACAGAGTCTTACTATCTAACAACTTATGTTGGTTGGCTTTGAACTCAAAATCCTTCTGCCTGAACCTCTCAAGTGTTGGGATTAAAAGTGTTTGTTACCATGCCTGACGTTCCATATCTTAATACAAACAAAACCATCAAATCCAAACAAAAATTCTTTTGAATTCAATATTCTGTCCATTTACTAACTGTGCCCTACTTTTCTACTTGCTTTCTGAGACAAGTTTCTAATGCATACACAGATAGATTGCCTTCATTTTTCACCTTACTGTCTACTAGTAATAACTCTTTTTATAATCAACAGTCATCTTTTGATTTTGTTTTGGTTTGGCTTGGGTTTTTAAAAAATTTATTTTATGTATATGAATGCTTTGCCTGCATGTATGTTAGCATACCTCATGTGTGCAGTGCCCATGGAGGTTGAAAGAGTATAGGATCCCTTGAAACTGGAGTTAGAGATGGTTGTTAGCCAACATGTAGTTGCTGGGAATGAAACTCTGGTCCTCAGAAAGAGAAGCCAGTGGTCTTCACCCGCCATCTGTACAGCCTCTTTACAATTATCTTTGAAAACCATTACTCCTGAGTGTTTTGTTTTTCATTTCTGAAGTAATCAGTAGTCTCCTTTTATTTATCCCAATAAGCACATTTCAGAAACTTACATTTTCAGTAAAATACCTCATTGAAAAATAGATTTTTACAAGCATCTGGAGACCATGGTTTCTCAAGTATTGATTGACTGAATTCAACAGAAAAAAAATTACACAAAACAGTGACTAAAACAAGAACAATGTTTATTCTTGTAAAATAATGTGGAGTTAGGGAATCCAAGGCACCTAGGAGCTCCAGCAGATCACTGAGGACCCACAGTCCTATTTTTCAGTATCACTCCTCAAGATCACCTCAGGGTCTAAAGTGGCTCTTGCAGCTCTAGCTTGTGTCACAGTGAGGGTCAGAAGAGACCAGAGGGAAAAGTTAACCTTCCAACTGAGGACATCTTTATCTGATTGTGCTGTTCTCTACTCCACTCTTTTTCTTTAATAGAACAGGCAAATTTATTAGAGAGAAAGTAAACTCAGGAGAGCACCACTTTGTGGTCCAGGTCTAGAGGAAAAGAGAGTCCTTGTAGACTTCAGGTTTTTATATTTCTCCCTTTGGGGAGAGTCTTGTAATTGAAGTTGTATCATATGGAGGAAAGCAGTTGGAGGGTGGTGGTCATGCAAGGAATGTTAAGAACCTAATATTTCTCTAACATTCCTGATACCAAAGGGATATAAATGAGAGTAATGAATGCAAAGAAACCTGAAAAGTTGGGGCAGCATGAAGTACAAGGAAAAGCATTGCTATAAAAGAGATATAAAGAAGAAAACAAGAGGTTATGCTTCTCTGAAGAATTCAGAAAAGAGAAGAGAGAGCCCATGTCTGTGACCAAGTCCAGAAGCACTGCACTATTGGGCAGGGGACTCCTGGCCGGCAAAGTTCACCATCTCATTAACACACTAGTTTTTCCCCCTATCTCTTTAGCATGACTTAATATGGTCGTGCCTTTCTAGGGGTTGTCTTATTTGATCCACAAAACTGGAAAATTAAGGTCCCACCCAGGCCAGAGATTCTTATTTTCTTGATCATTTAAACTTAAGGGGGTTTTGCTAGTGCAACAATCCCTGCTCTGAAGAGATAACCCCAAAACCTTTCAGAATCAGTTAAGAGCCCCTCAATCATTTTGGCATTTCCAGTCTTTGGCAAAAAATAGGCTGCCAAATAGGCCCAATGACATTTTTGGCTTTCAGCCAAGAAAGAAACTGGTTACTTTTCTTTGGGGTCTTTTTACCCTTAACTGCCTAGCTATTCTACCCCCTGTTCTTATTGTTTCCTTTACCTCTAAAGAGGGTGATGAATGGGGGCACCACATGTGGAAATTCAGTTACCCATCAGGAGACCTGTGATGGCTAATCCTGGGTGTCAACATGATTGGATCTGGGATTAACTGAAATGAAAGATCTTCTTGATTGGGTCATCTAAAGCCAGAAGACACACCCTAAATGTGGGTGTTACCTTCTGATGGCAACCAGTATAAAAGACCAAGGCAGAGACGAACACCAGGCTTCTTGCTGCTTGCCTTCTCTCTCACTGGTGAGTTCATCTTGCTGCTGTAGACTGAAGACTGGCTGATGTTTTGGAATTTTTCAGACCTTCAGCACCAGATCAGGATTACTGAGACATCCAGCCTTGTGGACTGAGCAACTGGATTCTCAGCCTCTCCAGTGTGGTGCAGCCATTGTTGGACTACTCAGACTCCATCCTGTGAGCTAAGCTGATAAATCTCTATACATATATATTCATTCTACCGGTTCTGTTTCGTTAGAGAACCCTGACCAATACAGTGGTCATGAAGTTCTTTAGTTTGTGTTTATCATGGAAGGATATTTTTTTCCCCTTTGTGAAGGATAGCTTTGTTGAGTAGTAATCTGAGATGAGAGTTATTGCCATGCT
>NW_008337147.1:9085081-9086506 GCF_000622305.1 Nannospalax galili
AGGTCAGAGGAAAGGCAGGCTGCTTCTCAGCAGAGTTTGTTTCCCTTGACTTCAAAGGTCAAGGTGAGGTCCCTGTTGGGGAGAGTGGAAGTTGCTGCTGTTTGGAACCCTAACATTCCAGCTTTTGTGTTAAAGGATGGGGGCGCCGTTGTCATCTTGCTACTTCCTGTTGGACAGGGTCGACATGGGGGGTAGGCTGGTTTAGGGGTCCACTAGGCAGCAGGGGTTGTCTCTCTGTGCATCTGAACAGGGTCCTCGATGGTTGACAGGCATTCGTATACATGTGAAGGGAAGGAAAGTAATAACTGATTAAAATTAGTATACGTTAGCTTTTGGATCTGGTCCTGAAAATATCTGACAAGGCAAGGAGCAATGGTTAGCACCAAAGTGATAGAAAGCAGAGGGCCCAATAAGGGCAGAAGCCAAGGAGTTAGTCCTGTAAAAATGTCCCATTGAGATGACTGTTGGTACTGGGAATTTTTAAGTGAAAGATTTTTTTGCTACCTGTTTGAGTTGTTCTATATCATGTTCAACCTTACCAGATTGGTTGAGCAATCTTCACCAAGAAAAATACAGGATCCCCTTTTTTCTGCAGTTAATAGATCCAGGGCTCGCCTGTTCTGGAGTGCAACTTCAGCTAGGGAGGATAATTGTTGTTGTAGGAACTGGATCGACTGGGCTGTAGTTTCCACTGTTGAAGTGAGCTCTTGTCTGAGGTCCTCTATTTCTTGAGAAAGATGCTGGGTTGAGATCAGCGTGTGTCCCAAGCCTCCGGCCGCGAGTCCTGTGGCTGCCACTGATGCCACCAGGCTAACTCCTACCAGGACTGCCAAGATGGCTGACCTCTTTGTTCTGGTTCCTTCTGTCCCTGTGGATAAGACATCATACACCTCTCCTGGTGTGTATAGGGTTAGTTTGGGGATGAGAATGACTGGAGCACAGGTGTCCTCAATCTGTGGAGAAATGCAGGAATATATTTTGGAAGAACAGAGAAAGAGCAGTCCCGAGGTTAGAGCAGTATTTTCCTTAATTGTGACATCTTGGCTTGATGAGTGTGGGCATTTAGAGGTTTGTGGAGTCCAACACTCTGTTTTGTTAAGAAAAAGGGGAGGGGCAAGCATGGGCCCGTGTGCTAGAAGTTCCTAAGAACACTGAGTAGTGGCCTGTGGAATAACATTGTAAACTGGGAGAGGGAGGAGAAGTTAGCCCTGCAGGGGGGCACAGAGAAAGCAAGTGGAGACATTAGCATTAGAGAAGTTTCTCATGAGATTAACCGATAAAGTGAGAATGCGATCCCAAGAGAAGCTGCGGGGGGCATTGAAGCTTTGAAGCTGCTTCACGGCCATGCTGCGTGTCTGATCTAAGACTTTCCTAGCTCTCTGTGGCAGGACAGTCCAGGTTAGTTGGGAAGACATCCCAGTGTCA
>NW_008337147.1:9087677-9089058 GCF_000622305.1 Nannospalax galili
GAGAGAGAGAGAGAGAGAAAGAGAGAGAGAGAAAGAGGGAGAGTGAGAGAGAGAAAGCAGGAAGAGAAAGGTTTGGCTTAGGTCACATAAAAATGAGAACGAGAAGAATCAGGCAGCAAAAGAAAAGCGTCCTTTTTTTGTTGCAGATTCGAGTTAAATTCCTGAACCCCAGGGCAACGTCCTGCAATCACTGGGGAGGGGAAATATGAGTTGTGCGTGTCCCCGCCAGTGACCACAGTGTCCCATAGTCAAAGGCAGGGCGACACCTCCCACACACCGGTGTGATTTCGAGCAAGTAAAAATGAGTAAGGAGAGGTTCTGCAATGTGGTGTGCGACCAGCCAGTAGGAGCCAAAGTATAAGGAAACAAGGTAGTGGGCCCAGAGGACGAGATGGACTGGGAATGGAGAAGAATGGAGAGGCCTAGATGAAGCTCAGAGCAGCTAGTGAATGGAGGGAGAGGAGAGAGAGAGAGGGAGAGAGAGAGAGAGGGAGAGATGAGATGTTAGGGGAAGGCAAAAGAAGGCAGGAGCAAGGAAGGGAAGGGAGCTGAGGTAGAGAAAAGGATTTGAGTGCGACGGGGAGGCAGGTCTGACTCCCAGTTGGGCATGGACAGGCACAGTAACTGTGTCGGGCAATTCAACGGTCGCGGAAACCAGTGCTGTCCAGTGGCCTTGAGTGAGGTCCAGGAGTGACCAAATTTGATTGGAAAGGAGATGAAAACAAAGCTGGCAGAGAGTAGTGAAGGGGAAAGGGAAGAGAGAGAGAGGGAGAGAGAGCTGAAAGGAATGGGAGCAGCGAGAGAGATAGAGGGTGGAAGTGTACCTTAATGCCTAATCAGTGGTGTTTGGAGCAGCCAATAACGACAAGCGAGTCCGAAAATTTTATGTGCGAGGTCCCTTGAAGTAAGAGCCAGGTTTTGGCATCATCTGATAGGTTAAAAATGTTGGAGAGAGCGAGCGGATGGAGGAGGCAGCGAGGCACAGATAGAATTCTCAGTGGGATACAGCTTTATTTTGCATGGGACACGTTTACCTCAGGGAAGGGAAAAATGTCAGGGAAGGGAAAGATGTCAGGGAAGGGAAAGATGTCAGGGAAGGGCAGGGAAGGGAAAGATATCAGGGAAGGGAAAGATGTCAGGGAAGGGCAGGGAGTCAGCCCACGGACTGTGAGCTGGAACTTTATATATGGGGGCTTTAGGGTGTGGAAGGGGGGAATGTTTGGGGGAGAAATCAGGGAGGGGGAAGCAGGAAAAGCAGGTAGGATTAGGGTCTGGAAGTGTTTACTTTTTCCCTCTTAAGATAAGAGAAAAGCTGTTGTGATAAACAACTTCTAAAATCTCTGGTTAACAGGTAGAATCTGCTTATCTTATCTTTGGAGAT
>NW_008337147.1:9089473-9094545 GCF_000622305.1 Nannospalax galili
TGAAGATAAACAATGAGCTTAATGATAAAATTGACAAGCTCCATATTCGAATCAATAGTTTAAATGTTTCCAAGTGTGCCCTGGAAGAGAATCTTCTCTCCAGCAGCCAGAGAGCTAAAGCTGCAGAAAATCAAGCTCGAGCCCTTATTATACATTTGGCTGACCTACAATGCTAATTTAATTCCCAGCCTTGAAGGGTGTCAGCAGTAAAGGTGAGGGCATTGGTAGGGAAAGGTTAGAATCCTGACACTTGGGATGGAGATGTGTGGGAGAACCCTGAGGAGACTGAGGATTTACAATCCTCAGATGCTGAGGAAATTGATTCACCTGATGAACTAATTACCCCACCCTCAGCAGACCCATCCTCCCCACCCTTGCCTGAGGCAACTAATCCCATTGAGGAAGCTAATCCTATTCAGCAAGATGAAGCTGATGTACCTCAGGGCCCAGTTATTGTTGCCTCTAGACCTGTAACCAGACTCAAAGATAAGCAGGACCCTACAGGAGAGATAGAAAGTGTGGTCCATGAGGAGATGCACTACACCACTAAAGAACTTATTGAATTTGCTAATTCTTTCAAGCAGAAATCTAGTGAACATGTCTGGGAATGGATTTTAAGGGTGTGGGATAATGATGGAAGGAACATAAAATTGGATCAGGCTGAGTTTATTGACATGGGCCCCCTGACTGGAGATTCTAGGTTTAATATGGAAGCTTGTGCAGTTACAAAGGGTGTTAAAAGTTTATTTGATTGGTTGGCTGAGGTATTTATCAAAAGATGGCCTACTGACAGAGAGCTGGAGATACCTGATATCCCTAGTCTTAGTGTTGATGAAGGGATTGTAAGGCTCAGGCAAATTGGTATGCTGGAGTGGATTTGCAGTGCAACACCAAATCCTCCACAATGGGAGGGCCCAGAGGACATGCCTTTTAACTGATTTTATAAGATGGAAAGTACTGAGAGAGACACCAGAATGTTTGAAGAGCTTTGTTTTTGCTCTTTTTCTTGTGCCGAATATTACAGTTGGAGATGCTGCTGCTCAATTACATAAATTAAATGTAAATATAATAGGTGTAACAGAACCTCGGAGTAGGGGTCAGGTGGCAGTACTTAATTACCAAAGACAAGGTGAGCATACTTATGTTAATGGGCAGCAAAGGCAAAACAATATCTACAATGACATGACTGGAATGGACCTGTGGTACTGACTAATCAATCATGGTGTTTCCAGGGACCACATACATAAGAAGCCTACTAAGTTTTTATTTGATCTGTATAAGCAGAAAAGCTCTAGGATGAATGACAGGAAGTCAGTATTGGATCATAGCAATAAAGAATCTCGTTCAGTCAACCAAT
Organism: Nannospalax galili; assembly: GCF_000622305.1. Classification (NCBI taxonomy): domain Eukaryota; kingdom Metazoa; phylum Chordata; class Mammalia; order Rodentia; family Spalacidae; genus Nannospalax; species Nannospalax galili. The sequence continues at coordinate 9,090,831 of NW_008337147.1, forward strand.
TTCCAGACTTAAGACAGTTTACAGACCCAGAACACCTTGAATTAAGGGAAGGCTGGGTGCCCTTGAGGAAGGACTTTGTCACAGTACCAAAGAATTATGCTGTTCGCCTCTCACCCATCCTTCTCCAGAGGGACCTGTGGCCTTTTAGTAGAGTAACTGTACATTGGGGGAAAGGAAATAATCAGACATTCTGTGGCCTATTTGATACCAGCTCTGAGTTGACACTGATTCCAGGAGATCCTAAAAAGCACTGTGGCCCTCCAGTTAAAAGTAGGGGCTTATGGAGGTCAGGTGATAAATGGACTTTTGGCTGAAGTCTGACAGTGGGTCCAGTAGGTCCCCAAACTTATCCGGTGGTTATTTCCCCAGTACCAGCATGTATAATTGGGATAGATATATTTAAGAATTGGCAGAATCCCCACATCGGTTCACTGACCTGTGGAGTGAGGGCTATTATGGTTGGGAAGGCCAAATGGAAACCACTGGAATTACCTCTGCCAGGAAAATAGTGAACCAAAATCAGTATTGCATCCCTGGAGTGACTGCAGAAATTAGTGCTACCATCAAGGATTTGAAAGAGGCAGGGGTGGTGATTCTCACCACATCTCCCTTTAACTCTCCTATTTGGCCTGTGAAGAAGACAGATGGGTCATGGAGAATGACAGTTAACTAACAAAAACTTAATCAAGCAGTGACTCCAATTGCAGCTGCTGTACCAGATGTGGTTTCCTTACTCAAGCAGATTAATAAGTCTCCTGGTACCTGGTATGCAGCTATTGATTTTGGCAAATGCTTTCATCTTGATACTAGTTCATAAGGACCACCAGAAGCAATTTGCTTTCAGCTGGCAAGGCCAACAGTATACCTTTACTGTCTTGCCTCAAGGGTATATTAACTCTCCAGCATTGTGCCATAACTTGGTTCAAAGGGATCTTGATTGCCTGACTCTTCCACAAAATATCACATTGGTCCACTATATTGATGATGTTATGCTAATTGGATCCAGTGAGCAGGAGGTAGCTGACAGTCTTGACTTGTTGGTTAAACATATGCACATGAGAGAATGGGAAATAAATCCAACCAAAATTCAAGGGCCTTCTACCTCAGTGAAATTTCTAGGAGTTCAGTAGTGTGGAGCATGCAGAGACATTCCTTCTAAGATGAAAAATAAGTTGTTGCATTTGCTCCTCCCTCCCCAGGAAACAAGCACAATGCTTGGTGGGCCTGTTTGGATTCTGGAGGCAGCACATTCCTCATCTGGGTTTGTTACTATGACCCATATATCAAGTGACTCAGAAGGCAGCTGCCTTTGAGTGGGGCAGGGAACAGGAAAGGGCCCTTCAACAGGTCCAGGCTGCTGTCCAAGCTGCTGTGCCCCTTGGGCCATATGATCCGGCAGACCCGATGGTGCTTGAGGTATCAGTGGCAGATAAAAATGCTGTTTGGAGTCTCTGCCAGGACCCCATAAGGGAGTCACAGCGAAGGCCATTGGGATTTTGGAGTAAGGCTTTGCCTTCATCTGTGGACAACCATTCTCTCTTTGAGAGACAGATCTTAGCCTGCTATTGGGCTTAGTGGAAATTGAACATTTGACAATGGGCCACCAAGTCACCCTGTGACCAGAGCTGCCCATCATGAGCTGGGTGTTATCTGACCCCCCCCAGCCATAAAGTAGGCCGTGCACAGCAACCATCCATTATCAAATGGAAGTGGTATATACATGATCGGGCTCAAGCAGGCCCAGAGGGCACAAGTAAATTACATGAAGAAGTTGCCCAAATGCCTATGGTTCCTACTGTTATGATGCCTCCTGTTCTCAAGCATGCACCTATGGCTTCATGGGGTGTGGCCTATGATCAGTTGACTGAGGGAAAGAAGACTAGGGCATGGTTTACAGATGGTTCTGCACACTATGCAGGCACTACTCAGAAGTGGACAGCTGCAGCATTACAGCCAATTTCTGAAACAACCCTGAAGGACACTGGGGAAGGAAAGTCTTCACAGGGGGCAGAACTTTTGGCAGTGCACATGGTCTTACATTTTGCTTGGAAGGAGAAATGGCCAGAAGTGCAATTATATACTGATTCATGGGCTGTAGCCAATGGTTTGGCTGGATGGTCAGGGACTTGGAAGGAGCATGATTGGAAAATTGGTGAGAAAGACATTTGGGGAAGAAGTATGTGGATAGATCTCTCCAAATGGGCAAAGGATGTGAACATACTTGTGTCCCATGTAAATGCTCATCAAAAAGTGGCTTTAGAAGAAGATGAGTTCAATAATCAAGTAGATTCGATGACCCGCTCTGTGATTGTCAGCCTCTTTCTTCAGCTATCCCTGTCATTGCTCAATGGGCCCATGAACAAAGTGGCCATGGTGGCAGAGATGGAGGTTATGCATGGGCTCAACAGCATGGATGCCTACTCATGGAAGCTGACCTGGCTACAGCTGCTGCTGAGTGCCAGATCTGCCAACAGCAGAAACCAACACTAGCCCCCGATATGGCACTGTTCCCCATGGCAACGAGCCTGCAACCTGGTGGCAGGTTGACTACATTGGACCACTTCCATCTTGGAGGGGACAGCATTTTGTCCTTAAAGGAATAGACACTTATTCTGGTTATAGATTTACCTTTCCTGCACATAATGCTTCTGCCAAAACTACTGTCCAGGGACTTACATAATGTCTTATCCTCTGTCATGGTATTCCACACAGCATTGCTTCTGACCAGGGAATTCACTTCACAGCCAAAGAAGTGCAACAGTGGGCCCATGGTCATGGACTCCATTAGTCTTACCATGTTTCCCAACATTCTGAAGCAGCTGGCTTGATAGACAGATAGAACGGTCTCTTACACAGTTACAGTGCCAATTAGGTGGCAATAGCCTGGAGGGCTGGGGTAGGGTCCTCCAGAAGGCAATGTATGCTTTGAATCAGCATCCAATATATGGTACAATTTCTCCTATAGCCAGGATTCATGGGTCCAGGAATCAAGGGGTGGAAGTGGGAATGATTCCACTCACTCTCATCCCTGGTGACCCTCTATGAAAATTTTTGCTTCCTGTGCCCTCGAATTTGCACTCTACTGGCTTGGATGTTTTGGTTCCAGAAGAGGGAGTGCTTCTGCCAGGAGAGACAAAAGCAGGCATCTAGAGGGGAGATAAAGTGTGGTCCATGAGGAGGTGCACTACACTACTAAAGAAATTAGTGAATTTGCTAACTCATTCAAGCATAAGTCTAGTCTAATGACTATTTCTGGGAATGGATTTTAAGGGTATGGGATAATGGTGGAAGGAACATAAAATTGGACTGGTTCTCCACAATAGAGGTAATGAAGATTATATCTGGAAGGCAGGAGATTCCTTGGGGTGACTTTTGGTGTTACCATGTCCTGTGATTAAGGTCAATGGGAAACTGCAACAACCCAATCCAGACAGGACAACAAATAGCCCAGACCCTTCAGGGATGAAAGTGTGGGTCAATCCTCCAGGGAGAGCCAAGACCTGCAGAGGTGCTTCCTGATGGTGGAGGAAATACAGAATTGGTCAAGGAGGAAGGTAGTTACAAATACCAACTTAGGCCATGTGACCAGTTGCAGAAACGGGGATTGTAATTGACATGAGTATTTTTGTCCTATTTGGTTAAGAATAGGCTTATGCATCTGTACACATATGTTAAGTAGATACTTGTGTTATTCTTCTTTGAATGTGTAATTGAG
>NW_008337147.1:9094696-9105703 GCF_000622305.1 Nannospalax galili
ATCATATTAGGTGAAATTGTGGCCTCAACATTGTTTTCATTTGAAAATTAAGCATGACATAGTGAGATGCTATTGTGTGTCAAGTTGACAAGGGATGGACTTGTGATGGCTAATCCTGGGTGTCAACTTGATTGGATCTGGGATTAACTGAAATGGAAGAGATCTTCTTAATTGGATCATCTAAAGCCAGAAGACACACCCTAAATGTGGGTGTTACCTTCTGATGGCAACCGGTATAAAAGGCCAAGGCAAAGGAGAACACCAGGCTTCTCCCTGCTCGCCTTCTCTCTAGCTGGTGAGTTTGTCTTGCTGCTGTAGACTGAAGACTAGCTGATCTTTTGGAATTTGTCAGACCTTCAGCACAAGATCAGGATTATTGAGATGCAGCCTTGTGGACTGAGCAACTATGATTCTCACCCTCTCCAGTGTGGTGCAGACATTGTTGGACTACTTGAACTCTATCCTGTGAGCTAAACTGATAAATATCTCTCTCTCTCTCTCTCTCTCTCTCTCTCTCTCTATATATAATGCACACTTATATGTGTGTGGGTGCATCTGTGTGCTTGTGTGCATATATGCATGTGTGCCTGTGGAGGCTTATGGTTCATACTGAGTACCTTCCTTGATTGCGCTCTGCCTTATATATTGGGGCAGAGCCTCTCATTTAACTAAAAGGAAGGTTGGATAATAAAATATAATATTTTAATTCTTTTTTTTTATTATCTGGCACAAAATTGGAATTTTTAAAGAACAAGGAGAAGGATATTTGGTTGTAACTATTGGTACTTTCTCCTTTGTGTTTCTCCTTTTATATACCTGTTTTTCTTCACACCAACTTAAGTAGATTTAATCCTCTTCTATCTCAAAACAAAAACCTTTGCTAGGATGTCAGATTTCAAGTCCTAGCTCTACTGCTTACTACCTGTGAGTCTCCAGAGAATTAATGTGATCTCCTTAGTCCCCAGTTTTGTACCCCATGAAATATGTAAAGCCATGACAGTAGGTACACCATCCTAGAGTCACTGAGAGACCTAAGCAAAGTCACGTTTGTAATATAGTTAAAGAGTTGCTCTGGAAAATGTTATATGCTGCAGTTCTGCTCTTCCTGCTGTTGAATGTGTTTGAGCCTAACATTGGCACTCTAACCCAGTGAGAGTATGAATCTGAATTCTGGCCCCTACAGTGAGCATACTGTCTTCACTGTCACATTCACCCACAGTTTCCAAGTTAAATATCCTGTTTTCTCATCAGTCAGCAAAGACACATGAGTCCTTCTTCTTGGACTTGGACTTTCTAAAGCAGTTACTTTTTGTTGCTTTTTTTTTTTTTTTTTTTGGTCTTTTTGAGACAGGGTCTCCCTGTAGCAAGAACTCACTATGTAGACCAGGCTGGGCTTGAACTCACAGAGATTTGCCTTTCTCTTCCTCCCAAATGCTGGGACTAAAGATGTGCAACACCACACCCAGCATCTAATTGTGTTTGTGCCTAATTCAGATTCTACCTACAACCTGTTGCAGTAATCCAAAAATCCTTTCAAATTGCAACTTCATAACTAATAAGTTCCCTTCAATTTTCAAATTTTTGGGGTGTGTTTTCTAACTTTTTTAACCACCAGTAAACCCTCTTTCCCTCAAGAAAATTGAATCAGCATAATATTTTCAGTTTCTTTCTGTCAAATCTCAAGAGCATGAAATAACAATAATTATTTCATTATTTTTCCAATTTCTTCCTGGCACATCAAAACATATCCTTCAGTGTTTGGCAAAACTAAGACAAACACAGGATTAAGACTTTGATATAAGTTACCTACTCCCTCCAAACTCTTGTTATTTAATAACTTCCAGATCATCTTCTCTAATTTATCAAAGATTTGGATGTATATTTTATAGACTCTCCTAAATGTTGCAAAGCCACCACCTTTCTGAGTCATTTTAGCACTGTTTGCTTCCCTGACTTCTCATGTAATTCTTTCTTTATCTCCAGAGTCATTAGATCTTCCCTTTCATGCTCCTGGTCTATCTTTTCTCTTAGCAAGCCACATTAACTGCAGTTTTTCTCACATCTTGCTTGTTAAATATTCCTACTCCAATTATTTTGTTGCAATCAAATTCTAGTCTATAGGCTTTTCTGTATTTCAATACGTTGGTAGTTTCCTTGTTATTGGGTCTAGATTAATAGCATAGTTATTTTAGGAATTCTCTTTCTAACATTACAAACTTCCTTGATTCTCTTTTGGAGGTGCCTGTTTGGCAGAATCCCAATACAAGAAAAAGTCTACCAATGCATTTCTTTGCATTTGAACCCATGTAGTCAAGCAATGTGCAAGAAGTGACCACTGGGATTGTCTGGCTTCACGATAAATTAATAGTTATTGAATTTAATGGGCTCCTTAGACCTGCTCAGTAACCTTGCTGACTATCTTTGTAAAACTGCCAATAATTCAACTTAAATAATGCCTTTTCCAACGCTTTTTGATGTTACTAAAACTTCCCATCTTCCCATCATCCATTAACAATTTCAGTAATTACTTACGTTATTATTCCCTTTAAAAAAGAGACTCTCTTAGTGGGTTACATTGTTAATCTCTTGATGTCAAATATACAAAATGACTTACATCTGTCCATGTCCTATATTTTATCTTAATACTGACAAAGAAATCTTTTATTTTATCTAAGAGTGATGCTTGTACTGGTATTAGGAGCTCAACTTTGCAGGAAATTTGTACAAAATTTTACACCATTTTTTTTTTTTATTATTACACCCTGCATCCTATTGAAGTCTTTCCTTTGATTAATTTTCAGGGTCCTCTCATTAAAAATAACCACATAAATACAAATACTCTCCCTGGACTCTGTACTTCTTTCATTCTTTTTAGCTCCTAAAATTCAAACTTCTAAAAAGATTGCTCTCGACATGTTATCACATTTCTCTACTTCCTAACTAGTCTTGGTCCATTCAGATAAAGAACTTTGGTGCTACTTTCTCGATGTTAACTTCAATATCACATCTTTGTTGAGACATGATTAAATAAAAATTGGATTCACATAGTGAGTTTGAGCAACTAGCAACTGTGATGCATGTAAACATTGTGCAATGATTTTGACACAATGACACAATAAAGCTAATCAACATCTCCATCACCTTGCATGGTTATCATTCTACTTTCTCTTTTAAGTGATGAGAAGGGTTAAGATCCATCTTCTTGGATCGTTTCAAACATGCCAAACACCATTCTTTCCTCTATGTCTGTATTTCAGTACCATATTTCAATACCTTTTGTGATTAGTGAACTTTTATAATGTATTTGGAAATCAGCTTTGTTTTTATTCAGGATTTTCACTATTCAGTCTTTTGTAGCTCCATATGAATTTTGGAATTTTTTTTTATTTCTGTAAATAGTGCACCCATATTTTATAGGGGCTTCATATATCTGAAGATATTTAAAATTAGAAAACCAATATTATTTCACATAAATATTTTGGGTAATTCTCAATCTCTCTACCATTTTCCCAAACTTATTCTGAATATCATACAATAGTTTCTCCTGTGTTCATATTCTTGGTATCTGGCTTAATTTTTTTTCAAAATAATGTTCATTAGATCCACCCGTGTTGTTGCTAAAACAACGGCATGTTAATTTTACACAGGTGTTTGTTTTTCACCATTGGAAGAGGAAAAAGACCTAAACACAATTATGAATTTATTGTGTGATTTGCTGAATATTTGCCATCTTTCTACCCTACGCTGATTATAGCATAGCTACCATGTGTAAATTTATTTATTTTATACATAGCTCTTGATAATTTCATTGGCCCAGGTTTGGAAATTAATATTTGTGATTGAAGACATAATTATATTTCTTTGAGAAATATACACTTCTGTTGCTTTAATTATCAGACCAGTAAATATTCATATCTGTGTGAATGTTTCTGATAGCAAATAAAAAACATATCTCTAGAGCAACACTAGAGGAAATGGGGATTCCTTTAAAACTGGTTTTCATCCATCCCTCACGTCATCCATAGTTGTCAGGCTATTCGGTAATCTCTTTGCTCTGTGGATATCAAGGGGAAAAATTAGAGAAAGTTGGAATAGATGAAAGATGGCGAAGGCATGAAGTAGTGCACTTTTCACAACTTGCTGGGGCTAGCACTTCAGTTTCATGAAGATCAAGGACATCAACCAAGTAAATGCAAACTTCAGACCCCATAACTATAGCCCACATAGGATTATCATCTGGTGAGAGAAGGGAAGCAAGTAATAGTGAAGAACAGGGTCAGACAGAGGAGGCTGAGTTCTAGCCGTGTATTTAAGATAATTCACAGTGAGAAAACCATTAGCTCATCAATACTGACATTCACAGATGCTGAAATGAACAAGAGTGAAAACAGCAAAGACCAGCACTAAGGCACCTTTGGAATAAGATCTTAAAGAGAAAATGTGGCTGTGGATGAACGATACTGTTATTACCCCCTCTATATCAAAGAATCCACAGTTCGCTGAAAGCCGGAATCTGAAATCCCAAACTGGACTATACTTTTAGTAGCAGTAAGAATTCAAGCTGTTATAGGTAAGCCTAAAGATGATAGGGATGATAAAAGGAGGCCCACTGTTCACCATTGAAAAATCAGTGACAAAAATTTCTTAGTATAAGTCTCCAGGTTTAAGTTTTTTATTAAACAAGTTACAGTGTCAGATTGTCAGGTACTTTACTGTTTAAAACCATAACATATGTTCTCACTTGATCTTCAAAACAATCCTGTGAAGTAGGAAAACTACATAGGGTAAAAAATATTTTCAATCTCTTAGGTCCTTGGGTCAGGTATCTGGGCCATGTAAAGATTTGGACTGATGATACGAATGTAAAGGGGCAACATCTCCTAAAGCAAAAGTTTTTATTACAGAGCTCTATAACAGCCTTGGAATGAATTTCACATACGGTGAATATGTTGGTGAAAAAATACAACTGAATTTTATGTCTTCAGTTTGGAGTCAAAATAGTTGACTTAGTCACATCTTTATCTTAGAGCCAGGAAATATTCACCTAGAAACAGATTATACAGAAAACATCTAATATGCAAACTTCAATGACATTATGTCAAAGTACATGTGAAAGACAAGTGGGTTGGGATGTCTCAGCTGATGAAGAACTGGCAAGCAGTTGTCTATAGAGATTATTACTAGCTTTTTTCCAATTAAATTCTAGGAGTGACAACTTGTTTGTTAGAATTAAATAGATGACATAAGAACTATTTTCACTATATATGACTCCAAATATTACTTTATCACAAAGCTCTTAGATTTTTAAAATTTATTTTCCAAATTTAAAAATTGATGTTTCTCTCCATTGCAAAAGAAGGTCCAGAAATAACCAGAAATGTTATGTGGGAAGTAGTCTCTCACTTCATATTGTTTAAAAATTGGGAAATTTTGTTTCAATATGTAAAGAAGTTGGAAGCCCGTGAGTATAACTGTGAAATTTCAATCTTGGATACCATTTGGGAAAACAGAACTGTTTTTCTTATTTCAATTTTGGATAATTCCAGTGTTTCAACTCTTTGGTTAACCTAATTTGTGAGGTAATGATTATAGTAATGTATAAAATCTTTGAGAAAAAAATAGAAACAGTTTTTTAACCTTCTGACTTCACAGTTGATTAGACCTAATAATTAAAGCACAAAAAGCCTGGGAAAGTAGGGGTCTCTACTAAGTGTAGGGGTATCTATCCACAGACAACATGGCTGCTATGGAAAGATTATGACTTATTTGTAAGTTATTTCTTGTTTCTCTTGTTTATACTCCCTAGATCTGGAGCATGAGCCATTTCTGTGTGACATCTTAGCAGTGCTGTTTTCTCCATGTTAAAGTTTGTCAAACTGTATTATACTTTTCAGTTCATTTAAAAAAAAATCTCAACATATTTTAAGTTACATACAGGGACAGGCTGTATTCATCCTGCTCAATATTATATTTCTAGCAAATGAGCACAGATTTTGGCAAATGCCAAGTTCTTGTTTACACATAGAGCTGAATGAAGAAGTGAAAAGAGAAACGTCCTAAGAGAATAATGGGAAATGTTAAGTGAAAATGAATATGCTTTTGAGGGAATATTAAAAAAAATTCTTCTCCTATAATCAAATCCTTCCCTCATTATAAACATGGGTAAATATAGAAATTAATTGGGAAACTTGGTTAGGATGAGTACAGATGACAGAAGGGAGAGTTTGTTCCATAGTGACTTAAATAAAACCAGCAATAGATTTTGGCATGATTATAGACTTGAGAACAGATGTACGTGTCTGAACCCTGAGTTTCTCATATTTTTCTTATTTAATTAATATAGTTAAATCATCATGCTTATTTTAGTGAATATTAAATTCAACACATTAAATGTTGTTATGACTTTTGAAATAAAACACTGAAATTGAAATTTACTTTGTTTATTACTTTAGAGACAGAATTCTAAAATATCTACAAACCATAAAGTCAATATTATATTAACTTACAGATATTTTGAAGTTGATGTAAGTTGAACTTTAAAAAAGTCAGTTGTAAACCAAAGCAATTAGAAATTAATGATTGCGATAAAAATAGGTTATTATAATTCAAGCATTTAGCTTATTAATATGTAATGTTTTATGTTAACATTTCAGATAATCTTAAAATAAAAATGATGAAATTGAATATGAAACAACTTTAGATTAAATTTGTGAGAGAAAAGTATTTAATTCCATTTTTCTTTTCTAACATAGTCATGAGAAACAACAGAAAATAAAAATAACAGAGAAAAATGTTTTTTAATGAAACAAGGAAATATCAACAAATTTCGCAACTAAAGTATAAAGAATATATACTAAACATTGAATTTGGACCAAAATGAAAGAAAACAAAGGATTAGAAGCAGTCTTCCCTTCAGGGCTTTAGGTAACGTCTGTTTGTATAGCTCCCAAGGGCTTCCACATGTCATGCCCCATCTTCTCTATGAATATGCCCTGGCCTGAGATTAGTAACTTGTTTTCTACTAACACTTCTGCTTTCCTTAGTGTGAGCAATTTGGTGTACAGTATTGAATTAGGAGTTTGGTACTTAAATGTACTGACTTATCATACAGCACGGTCTATGGCATCACGAGGCAAACCAGTACTTCATTTGTTGCTCGAGGAGTCAGAAGTCTCTTTCAGTGCTGGATGAGAAACTGGTTCTTTTGGCTTTATTGAAAAATGGTAAGCTACATTTGAAACAGTCCCAAAGGATTGTTCCAGACTGATTTTCTTATTTAAGGTTTTTACCTCATGAAGTCACAAATGATGAAATTCTCTTCAGGTTTGATCCAATCTGCATTCTAATCTCATCAAAGTTTGGATAAAGCCAAAATACACAAAATTAAAGTTTTAAATGGTTAAATTTCTCAAGATCAGAGGGATTTGAAAAAAAAATTTTTTGCTCAGGACTATAAAATTTTTTTTGAAACAAACTGTTGAAGTATATAATTTCCTAGGGAAATTAAAAAAGAGAAAATCAATCCAGGTTGAAACTTAAAACAAATCACTAGAGCAATAACTATAAAATGAAAGAGGAAATTTTTGAGACAGTTAAACTTATAAAAATAATAGATGGCTCCAGATGGATTCACAGATGAATTCGTTCATAATTCTAATGAATAGTGAAAATGAATTTAAACTCTTTTAAACCAGAGAAGTCAAGGCCTGTCTTAAAACAACCTCAATAAAACTAGAATAGCCTTGCTTCTACTTCCAAGAGGCCAGGCCTCTCTGATAGATGGTAGGGCTGCTAAGAATTTTAATGGTGCTGTTTCATAGTCCTTTACCTCTCAGTCCAAAGTAGAAAGGGGTCTGATTGGAAAATGCATGCGGATATGACTTTAGTCTATTGTAGTATATTTTTCTGATACACAGGAAAGTTGCATAGTTTTTAAAAGAATTATACTAGCATGCTTTGGAAGCGAGAGGAACAATGACATTATAAACCTCACATGTTATATGACAGGAAGTACACTGCTAAACTATTCCCACTCATCAGATGATCTCTTTCATGCCTTATAGAAAAAATATTACCCACAGGATAAAGCAAAGGGCCCAGAGGGTAGAACCAGGAGTCACAGAAAACCAACCCTATGAGTAGGTCTGAGATCCAGTCAAGGAATCACTCTTGTCCCTACCTTGATTTCAGAATGACCACGTACCAAAGATTATTACCTGCCTTTTATTTTGCACCATCTTTAAGTAGAAGTGTGTTTATTTCTTTAGTCTTAACACTGTATGGTAAGTATGTGACTGTAGGGAGGAGGCTTGTATCTTAATTTTAAAAATTTTAGTTCAATAGTGTATTAGTCACTTTTCTGTTTCTATGATAGAAACACTGACCCAAGCAATTTATAGAAAGAAGAGTTTATTGAGCTTACGGTTCCAGGGGAATTACAGTCCATCATGGCAGGGAGGTATGGTGGTTGGAGGTGGTTGAACAGGAGCAGCAGAAGCTAAGCTCTCACATTATCATGAAGTCACAGGAAGCAAGAGTGTGACTAGAGATCTGGCAAGGCTTAAGAGCTCCCAGTCCACCCTTAGTGATGTGCTTCCTGCAGGATAGCCACACCTTCTAAAACCTCCCAAAACAGTGCCATCATCTGGGGACAAAATGTCCAAACACTTGGAGCCTATGGGGGACATTTTCATTCAAACCACTACATTCCACCCCCTGGCCCCCATAAGCTCATGAGCATATAAAATCTAAAATGCATTTAGTCCAACTTTAAAAGGCTCTATAGTCATTATCAGTCTCAATACTATTCAAAAGTCCACAGTCCAAAGTGGACTCAGGTAAATATCTTCACTGTAAGCTTCTATAAAATCAAAAGACAAATTACATACTCCCAACATACAGTGGAACTGAACACACATTACCACTCCAAAAGAGAGGAATGGAGGCATAGTAAGGAAATAACAGACCAAAAAAAAAAGAACAAAAACCAGCAGGGCAAACACCAAATCCAGTAGCTCCACATCCAACTTCTGGGACTTTACTTCCAAAGGACTTAGATGGCTCAGCCTCTCTAGCTTTGCTGCATGCAACACACATCTCTCTCTTGTGCTGGTACCACTCCCTGTGTGCAGGTCTTCTTGGCAGATGCCTCACAGCTCTGGCATCACGTACATCTTCTTGGGATCTCCATTGCCAACCAGGCTTCACCTTCACAGCTTTGTGCAATGGCCTATCATGGCCTTCTCTAGGCAGGGGAATCCCTGATTCATGCTGCCTGGCCTCTGAGGCTCTCTGAAACCTTGGAGGAAGAATTGATGACCCCCTTTGCTCTTCCATCTTTCATGTCTCTAAAGCCAGCACTGGGTGAACGACACTGCCAAGTTTGACTGAAAGTTTGGGGTGAACTCCAGCCTGCTTTATCCATTTTAGAAGCTTTTTTCTTCCATGGCCCCTGCATAATTTTCCTTTCACAAGTTGGAGGCTTAACTGGGTGTGGTCTTGTCCTGGAGGAACTCTCTCCACTGTGTAAGTGTGAGTCTCTAGGCTCCTCCTTAATCACTTTAATTTCCTTATCAAAGGGATCTTCTCCAGCACATGCCAAGGCTCCAACATTTATCTTCCTAGTGCTCTTTTTGAATCCAAACTGTATTTCTTTCTGCCCCATTTCCTCTCTTTCATTGTAGATCTACATAATAGTCACCATTAATAGCCATGCCACCATTTCTACATTAGGCTGTCTTGAAATTTCTTTTGCCAGAGAAATTAGTCCATTGCTTTTCAACTTAACCTCAGGCAAGCTTTTTGGTCATGGGCAGACTCCAGCCAGACTCCTTGCCAAAATACTCCAAGTGCTGCTTAAGTCTTTATTTCCCTCTGGAACTACATTGTTCTCAGCACTACTTTCTTCCAGGTGTTTACTAGAATGGTCTGTTAAGTTCTGCTTACAGCAATCATGGACTTTTCTATCCCAAACTTCCAAAGTCTTCCACATTTTTCCAAAAACCACATGGTCAGGTTCTTCACAACAAACACCCCACTCCTGGTACCACAATCTGTATTAGTCAGGGTTCTCCAAAGAAACAGAACCAATAGAATGAATATATATGTATAGAGATTTATAAGCTTAGCTCAGAGTATAGAGTCTGAGTAGTCCAGCAATGGCTGTACCACACTGGAGAGGCTGAGAATCCATAGCAGCTCAGTCCACAAGGCTGGATGTCTCAGTAGTCCCAATCTGGCACTGCAGGACTGATGAATTCCAAAAGATCAGCTAGTCTTCAGTCTACAGCAGCAAGACAAATTCCCCAGCAAGAGAGAAGGCAAGCAGCAAGAATCCAGGTGTTCTCCTCTGCCTTGGCCTTTTATATGGGCTGCCATCAGAAGGTAACACCCACATTTAGGGTGCGTCTTTGAGCTTCAGATGATCCAATCAAGAAGATCTCTCTCATTTCAGTTAATCCCAGATCCAGTCAAGTTGACACCCAGGATTAGCCATCACAAGTCCATTCAAGTCATGCCATTGTAGGTATTGTTTTGTCTTTGCCTCCCATTATGAAAAATACACTCACCTTGTCTTTGGTAATTCAATACTGCCACCTGACCCCTACTCTGAGGTCCTGTAACACATATTTACATTTAATTTATGCAATTCAGCAGCAGCATCTCCAACTGTAAGATTCACCATAAGGAGAAGAGCAAAAACAAAGCTCTTCAAATGGTGTCTCTCTCAGCATTTCCCATCTTATAAAACCATTAAAAGGCATGTCTTCTGGGCCCTCCCATTGTGGAGGATTTGGTGTTGCACTGTGAATCCACTCCAGCATACCAATTTGCCTGAGCCTTACAATCCCTTCATCAACACTAAGCCAAGAGATATCAGGTATCTCCAGCTTTGTCAGTAGGCCATCTTTTGATAAATACCTCAGCCAACCAATCAAATAAACTTTTAATACCTTTTTTTAACTGCACGAGCTTCCATATTAAATCTAGAATCTCCAGTTAGGGGGC
>NW_008337147.1:9105883-9121724 GCF_000622305.1 Nannospalax galili
CTCAAGGGGCCTGCTTAGCTTTGAGTCTGGTTATAGTTCTAGAGGCAACAGCAACTGGTCCCTGAGGGACATCAGTTTTGTATTGCTGAATGGGATTAGCTTCCTCAATGGGATTAGTTGCCTCAGGCAAGGGTGGGGAGGGTGGGTCTACTGAGGATGGGGAGATTAATTCATCAGGTGAATCAAATTCCTCAAGTCTGAAGATTCAAAATCCTCAACTTCCTCAGGGTTCTCCCACACATTTCCATCCCATGTGTCAGGATTCCAGTCTTTCCCTACCAGTGCCCTCACCTTTACTGCTGACACCATTAGAGGCTGGGGATTAAATTTGGTTGTAGGTCAGCCAAACGTATAATAAGGGCTCCAGCTTGATTTTCTGCAGCTTTAACTCTCTGGCTGCTAGAGAGAAGATTCTTTTCTAGGGCACACTTTTAAACTTTTAAATTGTTGATTTGAATCTGGAGCTTGTCAATTTTATCATTAAACTCATTGTTTATCCTCATCACTTTATCTAGAGATGCTAGAAGTAACCAGCCAGCATCATCATTTTTCTTATTTTTTCACAAATTGTCAAATGTTTTATGTATAGAGTCACTAAATTTCTTGCTCTTCACAAGAGGTCAGTTAGGAGATTCAAATGTGTTGTTTCAAATAGTCTACACCATGGATTTTCAGTGCTCTGCATGTTACCTAAAGACTCTGAGTTAGCCTCCTCCAAATACCAACAAGCCCATTAAAGAAATTTATCCTTTCAAGTCTGTTTCTCTAGAACCACTCCTGGAACCAATTACTGTATTAGTTACTTTTCTGTTGCTGTGATAGAAACACTGACCCAAGCAATTTATGGAAGGAAGAGTTTACTGAGCTTACGGTTTCAGGGGAATTACAGTCCGTTAGGGCAGGGAGGTGTGGTAGCTGGAGGTGGCTGGAGCAGGAGTAGCAGAAGCTAAGTTTTCACATCATCACGCAGGCACAGGAAGCAAGAGTGTGACTGGATATCTGGCAAGGCTTAACGGGGACAAAATGTCCAAACACTTGGAGCCTATGGAGTACATTTTCATTCAAACCACCACAACTATTAACTAGTGATTATGAACTTTTATCCATTTTTCTGTCTGATTTAGATTATGATTTCTTCAAAGCAGAAAACATGAAAATATCTCTAAGGGTCTTGGATAGGGGTTCAGTGCAGTTTGCATGGGAGAAGAGGAAAAGTAATTATAAGTAAAGGCAGTAGGTTAGTTAGCTTTGTATTGATTTAACTAAATACCAGATCCAGCCAACTTTACAGAGTAAAAAGTTTTACTTAGCTTATTGTTTCTGAGATTTGGCACCTGTATCAGCTTAGTTTGGATGAGAACCCTCTTGACCACAGCACATCCATGCAATTGGGGATGGCTATAAGTCCTGTGGAAGTAAAGGATCACACCTCAAACAGGCAATCAGAGAAAGCTGGGTGGGGTCAGACACAGGCTTCTATAGCAAAATTCTACTTAGAACTAACTAGGGTTCCATAAGATATACCTTTTTATCTCTTTTGAGGTCATGTCTCCACTGGGACAAAGACCTTCTCACAAGGCCTCACCTTAAAGATTCCTTAACCTCTCAATTCTGTCACCTTGAGGGCCAAAATTCCATCACAGGAAACTGTGGAGGACAGCTAAACCATATCTAAATCATAGTGGGCAGACTAAGAAATTAAGTATGACTCTTTTCATCACTTTCCATTGAGAGGTAAAGTTGTTTTCCTGTTCCTTGAAATTGAGTTGATCCATGGCGACTTAACCAAGTGAAGATGGTAAAAATAATTCAGTCAGGTCTGGGTTTAAGACATAAGAAAATCCTGGGAACTTTTAAAAATATTATTAGAACTTTATTTATTTATTTTGGGGGTATTTTTTTGTTTAGTAACCACATAATTAGAAGAAGCTTGGCCATTTTTATTTGTGTACTTTTGAAGTTTTGAATTGCAGTGTTGGAAGTCTAACTATACTGTTGGAAAGAATGTTACAAGAACAGGAACAGAGAGAAGCTAAGGCATTATACAGATAAACTCCATTAGGACAGATGTTCAGATGACTGGCTCAAGCACACCTGGACGACTAGCCCTCCATACAAAGAACAAATGAGCTTCCAAGTACATTAAGAATGGGCTTAGAACTATGAAAGAAATGAATTTCTATTAAAAGATTATTAAAAATCTGATTTAAGGGTGGTTTATTCTATAGGAATAATGAATTTTTTCCCTTTTTTTAATCCTTGATTTCTGTCATCATATGTATGATTTTGCTTTTAAGATCTGTGTCCTGGCTTTTTCTCTGCTCCCCAAGAAGCAGTCCAGTGGTCTGTTTGCTCTCAAATCAACTGCTATTCCCTATGGAGTTGTCTTAGTGGGTGGTCTTACTGCACACTTCCATACATTTGGTGCTGAATCCCAAGAGGAATGCCTGGGCTTTCTTATTACCTGGTTCTTCCTTTTACTGAACGAAACTGCTGACCAGGCACTCCTGCCTGTGATGCAGACCATCTTGCATATGCTGGTTCCCATCACTCAACACATTAGGCCTGAGACTGCGAGTCCATTTGCTTTCCTCTATCATGCTCACCCTCTGACAGAGTTTGGGACAGAATCAATGAGATGACCCAACAGTCAGTGAACCAGATGCTCTTAACAAAATTACCTCAGATCTCCTACCACTGCCTACCTGTCTGACCCCACACTTCAGACAGATGTTCCAGCATTTTAAGACCACCCTTCTTTGCTGACATCCTTGTCTAGCAGAAGCATCTTTTAAGAAAGACCATTGTTGCACCTTATCATCAGCAAAAGGCTGGATGTTAGGTTCCTGACAAGCTCTTAAAATGGTAAAACACCTCCCAATATTCTAGAATGGCAGGTCTGGGCTTAGCTTGGGAATGTCCCTCTGCTTATCAGGAGACCAACCAGTCCTGAGTTAAACTGCTCAGCCTACCTCATGGAAAGTTACCAAAGTACACAATTGCCTATAAAAGATGTCTGACATAAAAAACAAACAAAAACAAACCTGTGCCCTGGGGTTCCTCTATGTACTTCTTACTATTGAACGTTTTTTTCTCACTGTACATTTTTATTGAATTTTTGTACATTTCATACATCTTAATCATATTTAGATCGCCTCCTCCATCTGCACCCCCAGCCGCACCACCGTATTTCATGCATTCTGTTACATATGTTAAGGCCTATATAGTCAAGTTTGTGTGTACCCAGATGTTCCTTGGTGTGGGTGTGAGTTCACCCACTGGAATCTAGTCAACCTATTTAGAATCACTCTTTTAAAGAAGATCAACTATCCCTCATCCAGCACTAATCAGCTGCCAATAGTTCCTCGGCTAAGGTTGGGACTTGCTGCCAATTTCATCAGTTCTATGTTAGTTTTTTTTCTGATTGATTTTGCATGGGTCTGATGCATGTTGTCACCATTTCTGTAAGTTTATATGAGCAATGAATTATTCATATAACCATTATTGTTTAACATTGTTTAAAAAATTCTTACCAATGCAAATTGTCAAGAGAAAGTTGTTGAATGTCAAAATAGGAGTGTAAATGCGGCATTATTATTCTTTTTATATTAAGCATAAATGTATAATTGGATATTTCCAGAGAAGTTATATCTGTCAAGTTAGTTTTGAAAATTATTATACAGAAATTATTGGCATTCTTATCTTTAAAAAGCACTTAGAAATGCACTAGAATAATGCCACCCATTAATGTAATTAAAAGATAATATATGACATAACTTTAGCAAGAAATCAAAATCTTCATTTGATGAAAATTTAGAATTGTTTTGGGATATAAAAGAAGGCAATATATTTAAAATATATCATGTTATATTAAAATACTCAACAGGAAAATTGCATTTAAAAACACAACTCCAAAACTGAGTTTTAAGTGCTGTAATAGAAAGGCTGATCAATAAAAAAAATGAGAGTCATAGAAAAATTTGACAGGCAGGAAATGTGGAAGAATTATATTTTGGTACCTGATATTGATACAACTGGCTGATTCATTAAAATTTTGTGTGTGTGTGCATGTGTGTATGTAAAATTTTTATTGCATTTTTCTGTATTTCATATAGAACATGTTAATCATCTTTTACCCCTTCCCCATTGGCACTTTCCCATAGGTACCCCCCCTGGAATTCATACATTCTGCAATGTGTGTTAAGACTTATCATGTCAAGTTAGTGTCCCTAGACATTCCTCACTGCAAGTACATCCACTGAGGTCTTGCCAGCCTATCTAGAGCTCCTCCTCCTAAGAAGATTAACTCTTTCTCACCCAGGAGTAATCAGGTGCCAATAATTCTTTGACTAATATTGGGGTCTGCTTCCCATGTCTACAGTTCTGTACAGTGTTTTTGCCTGCTTAAGTTTGCATGGATTTGTGCATGTTGACACCATTGCTGTAGTTTCATATGACAAGGTCCTAGAAGCCAGTCGAACTCTATTTCTATATGATCATGCACTTCCTCCCTGGCTCTTACAATCTTTTCCCCTGCTCTTCTACAATAATCCCTGAGCCCTGGGTGGGCAGAGTTTAATTCTCTTTGCTTTGGCCATTTGTGACAGATGTTCCTGGTCCTCTGTTGCATGAGGGAACTTCATTGATGAGAACTGAGAGATACATTAGTATTCACTTTACCCCTTGTTCTATGTTCTGTGAGCCTTAGGTGTAGAGGGTATATTGCAGATGTGCCACTTAGGCTTGAGCAATTCATGGACAATGTCTCTGTGTGACCATTTACGGGACTCTTTAATAATTTCTGTCTGTTGCAAAAGAATCTTTGAGTGGTGACTGGGATACTTGTCTGTAATTATAAGGACCAACAGTTTGCACATAGTAAGAAACAACTTTTGTCAAGGAATGTGACAACCTTGGGGTTTTCTCAAAGATACATGACTTCTACCATGCTTACAGTATCACACATGAGTTTCCTCTCATTGAGTGGGCATTAAGTACAATTAAGTAGCTTTGATTACCTCCAAGATAAAAATGCAACTATGGCACCATCGCTTATGTTAAACTTCATATGGCTCAGAGATACAAAAATTAAAAACAGAAACTCTAGAGTTTTGTTCAAAAATTAAAATGCAAATATCTCTGGGATTTTGAAATAGCATTGAAGGAAGACTATAATAAAATCTTAAATTAAAATTTGAGCTGAGGTGGTAGGGAGGTGGAGTGAATCTGGAAGGAGTTGGAGAAAGAGAAATATGATCAAAATACATTGTATGAAATTCTCAAAGAATCAATAAAATATTAAAATTTATATCCAAGAATTCTGTTTAGGCATTTATTCTACAGTAAAGCTTATGTAAGTAAGAAGAATGTATGTAAGAAGAGTATAATTGTGTTTTACAGGTATGCAAAGACATAAAGTATTCATCACAGCTTTTTTTTAAACAGAAACAAAATTCAAACAATGTACCACCAGGGGAGTTATTAAAGTTTCATTTGTTTGCTTAATGGAATATGATAGAGCTCCTTATGTTACAGAAATGTTTCTATCTCTAGATAGAGAAAGATAAGTTAAAGGTATGTTCAAGACATGCAAAGGAAGGGCACAGGTAATATTGCATAGCAATTCTCTCTAAATTGAAACATTCTATCCTGGACGGATATTTCTTGGGACTCATAAAGTAAATGAAACTTATAAGTAAATAACTCCTGTCTGAGGAAGTGATTCACCCCACAGACACCCACACACCCACTACCCCACCACCACCCCTGGGTTATATATGCAGTAGCAGATCCTCCAGGTTTGAAAACTCTCCAACCTGTGTATCTGCCTGCAAGTCATGCAAAATGCTCCATTCATGCAAGTTTCCTGAGTCATAATCCATGCTGTTATGGGCTTTTAGTGATGAGCTGTCTTTGAATCATTCATGCTTTTAAAAGTAACCCCTCACCTGGGGGTTGAGGATTTAGTTCAGTAGTAGAGCACTTGCCTAGCAAGCACAAGGCCTTCAGCTCCAGAAAAAAAAAAAAAAAAGACTAACACAAAAGGCCAAAGTAAAACAAAAAATCCCCAAACCGAACCAAAACAACAACAACAACAAAACCAAGGCAACTAGCAAAAAGTAACCCCTCACCCACACTCCTGTAAGTAACCCCAGTAAACTTATTGGTTTGTCATGTTGGACTTTGGTGTAATTGCTACTTTGATCTGCTATTGGTTCTTCATCTGCGGCATTTGTGCACATCACCCCAGGAAACACACAACAGAAAAATTATGCAAATTATCATCAATTTTATATCAAAAGTATATATAGTCAGTGCATAAATGATATATTTTTAGGAAGATTAATGTGAAATAGTTTAGTTTGTGAAATGCTATTCATCCCTTTTTGGTTTTTATTGTATTTTCCTTTTGTTCTCTCTTATTTCATCTCCCTAATATCATTATACAAACCTTCATTTCCAATTCTTACTTATTAAATTTATAGAAGCATTAAAAATCTCTGGCTTCTTCCATAGTATTATATTTTCCAATTTCCTTTAATTTATGAATAGTTATATTCATTTATTAAAAATCTCTTACATAATCATTTGGAAGTTCCTACTTTTATTTAGTCATTTCTGCATCATTTTACATTGATGTTTCTAATGTTTCATTATTAATGCAGCAAAAATTCTATTCCCTATAACATTCATGCAATGATAAGAGCTATCTTGAGGGAGTAAAAGTGTGTGTTGCAGTGCTGTTCATATCTAATCCACACTTTCAAAGGACTACTGGACACCTAACCAGTTCCAGTTCCATTGCCATCATCCCTTCTATATCCTGAACAACTCCTGGCTATAATTTACTTAACTTTGACTATCTAATAGTGCAAATAAACATTTTGAACATTCCTCTTTCCTTCTAACTTTGTTGTTATTTCTGTCACTTAGCATCTTTGTACACATCATTTGCTCCTAGGTTTTGTTCTCTGGAAGAGCCTGTCTATGCTTGTGCCTGTAACTGCTGCTTTAACAACACTGATGTTTCCATATTGATAAGGTGGTTCACTGATGAACTTTCTTTTTGTATTTCAAGGTGTCACTTGAGTTCTCTTGGGGTCTCTTGCTCTGGGTGCTATCAAACAAACCATATAACATATCTTTTTGTGAATTTATTATAGTTTATACCATGGGGGGTGACTTACAAAGAAAGGAACACCCGATGCCCAGCTCTGCACCATGGCTCAGATCCTGCCATTCTGTACTCACTTTTGCAGCCCACCTATAGTCACCGCTAGCTTTCACCCATGCCTTGTAGGCCTGCAGTCTTGCCCCAGGTCGATAAATGCCAGGCCATTCCATTCCCACACACCCGGTGGCTGCTCACCTTCCCAGCTCCTGTCCAAGGTGGTTCAGAAGCCCCTCATCCCTGGCTAGCTCTCTATAGTCAATTCTTGGCAGCAGGCCCCACCCCTTGGAGGAAACAGGCTCTTTGGGGACACACTACACCCCTTTTCTCTGCTCTTACAATCTTTCAGCCAATCTTCCAGTAAGGTCTCTGAGCCTTGGAGGGGGTGACAGATGTAGGGTGCTCTCTCTGGTATCATGGCAAGATAGTGACTTCTGGGGCCTCCCCATTATCTGTCTTCAAGCTGTGGCCACTGATCTCTCTCAGCAGTGTTTCTTCTACTATAAAGACAGATAGAAGGAAGTAGATACATCTAAACAAACACAAATGTAGATACAAATGCCTAGAGGATATCCCAGTAGGTGTACTATATTCATTAAACAGTATATTTGTGATGGCTTCCCCACTAGGGCCTGTAGCCTTTCTTGACACAGGGGGTTGGCCTGGTCTACAGCATCAGATGTGTGTTTCACTCCTAAGAGTGGGCCTTATCCAATTAGAAGTTTGTCAGTTGTACAAATGTTGGTTGAGCCATTATTGCACTTGCAGGCATTTCCTAAGAGTGGGCCTTATCCAATTAGAAGTTTGTCAGTTGTACATATGTTGGTTGAGCCATTATTGCACTTGCAGGCATTGCTTGGCATGTCCATAGCATGCAGCACACGGGGTTCATTGTTGAGTAGAATCATAGAGGATGCTTCCTTCCCCAGCCATCTGCATAGTGCCTTCTGGTACTATGAACAACATCCATCCAGTGGCATGGAGATTTTTGGCTTAGTCTCAGCTCCATCTATTCTTCTCCTCCCTTGATCACATCATGCAGCATCTCCAGCAACATGGTCTTACCAACCTTTCTAGTGTACAACTGACATTAGTGGCAATAGCATTGGTGAATTTGATGACCTCTAGGATCTCCCTCTGACCAGCATCTCATAGGGGGGCAACCCACCCCTGGTACTGTAGATTTTCTTAGTGGTTGTATAATTTGGGAGCCTTTGTATTTATCTTATCCAACCATAAAACTCCCAAGAATCTTATAGCTATAGCTGGCCTTTGCTTCTTCAGGTATCTTTCCAATGGGTTTCATATCTGTAAAATACTCAAAGGAAGGTTAACATCATATATTAAATCAATCATAGACAAGGTCTAACACAGCATGGAAAGGTTTTATCCATTTGTATTTACTGTTTTCTCCATAGATCCTTGTTCAGTACCATAGCATGAGTGTAAGGCATTAATTTGGTTAGTTCTTTACTATTTTTAGTTATCCCTTTTGAGTCATTTCAGACTTGGGGGATTTTACATGGAGTTTTGTTGTATTCTTTTATTTTTGAAACACTTACAGGTGTTGGCTCCAGTTGCCTGACCCTGCACTGAGCTAAGAGGGCAGGGGTGTTCTCTTGTTCCTGCTGCACCTGTTGGTTCCCTGAGTCAGGCAGGCCCTTGGTCTACCTCCTGACTGTAGCCATATCTGTCATTTCTCCATTGACCACACCTGGCTGCTGGGGGAGAACTTGGTGGGAAAAAACTGCTTCCACCCCTAGTATAGGCTTTATCAGAAGAGAATGCATCTTATTTAATCCTTGGGGATTCTTAATCACCCCTTGTACAGTTTTTATCCTTTGAAAGTCTTTTGTAAACTGTTCTGGTTTTAAAGCCTTCCAGTAACTCTGTAGTACCGAATTTGGTTTTCTATCAATTTTTTTTTTTCTCAGGGAATTTGGGTTCAACATAGTCTTGCCATATTTGTCTTTGAGTAACCCAAGTGGACTATGTCTTCTGTCTGATCTTTTTTATACCTCTTATAGGGTGTTCTGTTATTCTACAGACACATTTTACATGCTGGTCAGAATCATTTAGATTTGCCAAAGCTTCTCTCACTTTACAAAGATCCTGTGCTGTTAAAGGGCTTAGCAAAACCACTCAAGCCCCGTACCATTCTTGAGGTCTCAGTTGAATTAAGCTTTCCTTCATATCTCTGGTGAATATGTCTTATCTGGCCTAGTGAATTGGACATCATATATTGCTTTTCTCATACCCAGTTCTCCCAGTAATGCCTGTCCTTCCCTTATAGTCCTCCAGCCACTGCTAATCATGTTAGTCTCCCTTGGTGATGACCATGTATCTTTAATGCCTTCAACCAGCCACCCCATTAAGGACTGCTACCCCCTGCACTGGCCTAGGTTGAACAGCCTATATTGCAAGGACGGATGGGTGATTATATAACTCAGTTTTGAAGCTTCTGAAGGACTTAGACTGAAGTCATTTGCTCCTATGTCCCACACTCTCACAAGCCAAGTGTATAGGGGCTCTTTGATTGCTCTCTTGTAAGTTTTTCCTAGTTTTAACAGTTCCAGTGTGGAATATTTCCTAGTTATAACACTGTTAGCTTTTTTTTCCCTTTTGTATCAACAGTTGAATCTGAAGGGAAGCTTTAGGTACTTTTATTTTTAGGCCATCTTCTTTTTTTACTATTATCTATCTTTTCCTCTGTGTCCCCAAAGATCCTGTTGCCTCTGAGAAGCGGGGTCTGCTGCTGAGAATTAACTGTGGAAAGCTAGTTGCAGAGGGAGGGGCTTTTTGCATCATCTTGGACAGAAGCCAGCAAGGCAAGCATTAGCCAGGAGTGTGAGAACAAGAACAGAATGGCCTGGCATTTAACAACCTGGGGCGAGACTGTGGACCCACAAGGTGTGGGTGAAAGCTAGAGGTGACCATGGGTGAGCTGCGGAAGTGAGAATGGAATGGTGGGCTCTGAGCCACGGGTGTTCCTTTCTTTGTAAGTCACTCCTCTCCCTCCCCTAATGGTATAAACTCTAATAAATTTAAATATAGATATGTTACATGGTTTGTCTGGTAGTGCCTGGAGCAAGAGACCCGGAGAGACAAATTGACACAAATCAGCAGGATGGTAAAACACTTGAAACTATTTGTGTAACCTTTTGTATACATGTGGCTATGTTAATGTTACTAATTCATATATACATTTTGGAATGGGAGTTAGCTCGAAATTTTACCTACTGCTGTCTTCTTATCAGTATATTCTTTGGCTACTTTATTATAGTAAGTAGCTATTTCTTATTATTATATCTCTGATATCTTTCCAAACACTGTATTAATTTAAATATTTCCTATATAGTTTACATTAAAATACATTAAAATACTAGATCATCATAAAATGAGTGTTTTGTTCTTCTGTAATGTTTCTTTTTCTTTCTTTCTTTCTTTCTTTCTTTCTTTCTTTCTTTCTTTCTTTCTTTCTTTCTTTCTTTTTTTTTTTTTTTGCCTTTTTTTAGTTGTTTTGGCCATAGATTTAGTAAAAAGTTGAATAGTGGATATCTGGCATCCCAATTTTAATAAAATACTGATAATTACACCTAAGTGCAAATTGGCTATGGGTTTTATATAATAATTTTTCCAGGGTAAGACATGTCTTGTCTTACTCTGATATCCTAAGAATTTCATTATTCATAGATGTAGATAGTCAATAACCTTCAGCTACATTCACTTAATTTATGCATAATTTTTTTCTTTTGTAAAAGCAGGATAAATTTTTTAAGTTGACATTTATAATGCTATATCATCTACATAGTTCTGGAATTAATTATCTGGATATGATTAATGAGATTTTAATAAATTTAAACATTTTATTACTAGCACATATGAATTTCTATAACATTGCTTATAATTAAAAATATTTTATTTTATTTTTGTTTTAATATTATGTGTATGACTGTTTTGCCTGCATGTGTGTAAATGAAACTTTGTCATGCAATACCTACAGGGGTCAGAAGATGCTGATGGATTCTCCTGTAGCTGGAGTTATAAATGGTTGTTAGCAACCATGTGGGCATTGGGAATTGAACCTGAGTCCTCTGCAAGAACAGCCAGTGCTCTTAACTACTCAGTCATCTCTCCAGCCCCGACATTGTTTATAATTAAAAGTACTTTTAATTAAACTTTTCCTATTAATAAATTCTAATATCAAGCTAATCTAGCCTGATAAATGATCTCTGCTCCTAACATGCCTTCCCAATTTATTACATTCACACTTTTACTCATTATGGTGTTATCAATACCATTATTTTGCCTTAAGTAATGATGATATCACACCGTTTTAAAATTTTTTGACATTGATTTTGTTTCTATGTATTTTCAGGTTTTCTCCTTTGTATCTTGCATTAGTTATAGGGAAGAAGTCAGAAATCTGAACTATTCTTTTTCTAGCAAAGAGGAGAAAAGTTGAGATTTACAAAAATTATCAGTAAAGTTGCTAAGTGAAATTATGAATTTTTCATTCTAAATAAATATTAATTTCACTTAAAATATAAATTGTGGATTCCACAAAGCTGTATTTTACATAAAATACTTTGGACACAGGCTTTTCTAATGATTCTTCACATGTTTAAAGGTGTATTTCCATGGTGAGTTTGTGACTCATGAATTTCAACATGCTTTCCAGTCTACTGTTCCTTCATTTATAAGCATATTCAGTTTTCCCCACACTTGTACAAGAAAAAAATCAGACAAATTGGTAATTCACATGACCTTGAATTCAATTAAATTCATGCATATGTCAAAATAAAGCACACTGTTAATCTCCATGTTAGTATTTAGTTTTTTTGGTTTCGTAGGACACAAACCCAGAGATTCCCATGGGGCATCTTTAATTAGGCAGAGCTCACGCACTATATGCAAAGAGCATTTTCGCCAATAAGAACATTGCTTTTGTGTTGTTGTGGTGTGTGTGTGTGTGTGTGTGTTGAGACAGGTTCTTAATATGTAGCCCTGGATGGCCAAGAACCCACTGTGACCAAATTAGCACTGAACTACTGACAGTGTTCCTGCCTCTACCTCTTGACTTCTGGGATTACAAGCATGCACCTCTATATCCAGTTTAAGAGCATTTAAAAAAAAATTGTTTGGCATTCTTAGCAATGCAAGTTTCTAATTAGTGGTAGACTTAAGGAACAAAATTATTATATATAGTGTCTAAGAGAATAACTTTATACAGCAATAAATATGAAAAAATCCTGACCTCACAGATAAAAAGGCTGACAGGTATTAACTTTATGCATATATGTTAATTATTGCCTCGTATAATTATGTGCATGAATATTAGCACATGCTAAATAATATATATTTTTAATAACCATCCTAAAGAATCCACCAAACAAATAGAGAACCGTACTAATTCTGACATACATAGTTGGATATCAGTCTAAAACACCCAGTGGACTGAATATTAAAATATAAAATTACTATTCTGTATTGGAGTTTCACTTTACTGTGTTTTGCAACACAATCAGCTTTGACATTCCTTCCAGATTGAGGACATTTTCATCTTTCCAGGTTCATCTCCTATTTTCTGGTGCTGTTCTTGATTATCAAATAATTGAATTATGGATAATTAATTGATTGAGTAGAGTAAAAGAATAAAACATTAATAGACAATGGCAGAACAAATTATTTCTCATGTGAAACATAAATTTTAATACTTTTATAAATAACTGGTCCACCTCAGTTGGACAAGTATACATCTCTAATTTTTTCTTTTTTTGAAACGGTGTTTCTTTGTGGCCCCAGCTGGCCTGCAACTTGTAATGTAGACCAGGCTGGCCTCCATCTCACAAAAATCTGTTTGCCTCTGCCTCCTGAGTGCTGGGATTAAAAGCATGTGCTACCATGCCTGGTACATATCTAATTTTGTACATTCATTCAAACTATAAAAATTTTATATAAGGAAGAGCCTGGTCAATAAATTTTACCCATGTCTTAATTAAAATATTTGTATAAGTATAATATCATGAAAGTACAAATATAAACAAGAAAGACTCAGTTTAATTTCAATAAAAATTATAGCCACTTTTGAAAGAAATGTATCTTTGCTCTGGAAATTGTTATTGAGTATATTAAAGCTGTAATGAAATGCTTCTTCTAAAAAAAAATCAACCTGAAAAATAAAAATCTAGGGCACAAGATTTAGTACTATAGAGATAGCAACTCTTCTTTAAAAGATAATACTTTGGAAACTAGAACCTATATCTTTAAGCTCTCAAAGATTTTTATGCAATACACATGAATTTGTAATGTGCTATGAAATTGCTCATAGTTAGGGAACCTTAGAATGAGGCAAGCACATGGAATATATATTAGCAAAGTAGTTAAGTGATTTAGTTTCTCAAAATTCTCTTAGGTGAATACATCCATACAGAAGTAGGAGCTGGTAATAGCAGTGCCATTAAAACAACAACATTGTGGAAATTGCTACTAAGAATTATACATTCCATCCTGGTGGCAAGTTCAATAGCCCTTTATTGTGCATTTAGAGCTCCCTTTTGCACTAGCTGGCTGTAAAATTTTACCCATTTAATATCCTTTCTTTACTGAGCGGTTTAAAAGATTCATGTGTTTTTCTCGTGCCTGCAAAGCTCACTGAACTGCCATAGACTATTCATCATAACCTTTCAGAAATCCCAGTTCTCTAAATATGAAAGGAATGACAACACCACTTTTCCGTGATACTGCTGTTCTAAATTACATAGGTACTTTTACATGTTTCAGAACAACCCCAGCTTCTGAAAAGTAGAAGCAAATACTTGTAACATTCAATGCTCCACAGAAGAGTAACAATTGTATTCATGCAACACTGACTAAAGTTAGTACAACTAACGATGATCACACAGCTCAGCTTTTGGGAAGAGATATTTATAAATATGATTTGGTTTTAGAAAAAACACCAGTCACTGATGAAACTGCTTATATCTACAAATGACATAGTGAAATTTATTTAATTTGTACAAATGTTCACTCACACCACCTGGCAACATTTTTGTGAGTGGGACAGAAAAACCTGCTATAGTTATTGATGCAATTAGAAATATAGACACAACTCAGAACTAATACTCTTGACATTCTCATAAAGATAAATACTAATGGCAATGACAAATTCATAGACTGATGTCGCTTCGAAACTTTTATGGCCCACTAAACGCTTAACTCTGCAAATAAGAATCAGTGAAACTAATGTATAAATGCCAATGTTTCAAGTCTTTCAGAGGAGGATCAGATTAACTATTTTTGGATACTTGACAATCTTCTATGCTGAATGTGTTTCCTCACATTATCTTATAAAAGAGAAAAGAAGTGAAGTGTGAGTAACAGAGAATGTGCAATTTAAAAAAAAAATTGAGTATAAGTGTTGACTGATGTAGAATAGAGATGAGCTGTGTGAACTGATTGTCCAGTCATCTGGGCCATGGCATGCTGTATATTACTGTGGACATTTTCCTGTAAGTGTTTTTGAATGAGATTAAGTTCCAAATCAGTGAACTTTGAAGTTGTGGATATTATAGGGGGAACTTCCCTAAGCAGTTAAAGGCCAAGTTGGAAAAAAGACCAATCTCCTCAGACCAAGAGGCCCTTCTGATGGCTGCTCGCCTTTGAATTTGAAATCTTAGACATTCCCACTTCCCTAACCTGCTATTCTATCCTAAAGATGCTAGACTTCCCAGTCTCCAAATTCATGTGATTCTATACCGTAAATCTCTTTCTATATAAAATGCATACTGTTGGTTCTGTTTCTCTGGAGAATCACAAGTAACAGGAGCTGCTTACTGATCACATGTCATCCTCCCTGATCCTGAAGGGTATTCTGAATTTGGATCATCTAAAACATTAGTTTTTTTGATAGGGGTTTCATGTTCACATGGTGGTTCATGCCTCTAATCTCAACATGCAGTAGACTGAGACAGGAGGATTGTCATGAGTTTGCGGCCAGCCTGGGTTACATGGTGAGCTTCAGACTGCCTGGGTTACAGGTTAAGACTCTGTCTCAGACAAGACAGGACAGGGACAGAGACAGGGACAGGGACTGGGTCAGAGACAGGGATGAGGATAGGTCAAGGGATGAGGATAGGTCAAGACAAGAAAGGATAAGACAAGACAGAAAAGTTAGAGCTTCAAGAGCATCGTCCTTTCTGCCATGTGGGAACTGGGAATTGAACCTGGGGCCTCTGCAAAAGAAGCCAGTGATCTTAACCACAGAGACAAACCTCTAGTCCCTGATTGAAATCTTAAGCACTAAATTTATCCACACATTTTATTTAATTTACAACAACTTCAGAGCTTTTATGTAGGGTATCTGTAAGGTTTGTTGGCAAATGAGCTAAATATAATGTATTCCTGCTAACAAGTCATTTTGGCACACTTTCTGCCTTTATCTCTTCCTTCTCTTTTTGCTTTTCCTATAGCTATTTCTTTGTTTTCCTCCTCTCAGCACTGAACCAGCTCCTACTTCTCTCACTTGTGATTGACAAACTCAAAGCTAAATATGTCTTCTGCCACAGGCAATGTGTTTTCAGGATGAAGGTTCATAGAAATTTCCTTCTTCATTTTCAGTTCTCATTTTTCCTTAACAGTATCATATATATGATAAATCTATATAAATCT
>NW_008337147.1:9121958-9131874 GCF_000622305.1 Nannospalax galili
AATAAAAACATAGATGATTAATTATGAGACTGTTAAGCATGTTTCTTTCATCTAATTCTTTCCTTTCCATTGCACTTTGTACCACACTAGCTAAATGTGAAATAATTACAAATTAGGGATAAAATAATCCTTGCTTGTTATTAGTGTCACTAACCTCCAGTGTTTCCATCCTTCTGTACCCCAATGCCATCTTAATTACAGACCCGTGGCATCATGTGTTTAGAGAACAAACTTTTTAAATCATTCTCACAAACTTCTTGCTTCAATTATCTTCTCCGATATCTTCATCAAGCATGTCTTTGTGCCCTCTCACTTTTCAGTTCCATATCTAAACTTATCAATTTCTTTTAACTTTTTCTTTGATCCAGAATCTGTTATTCTGAACCTGAATTATTAGGATGCATCCTAGCTGGAATCTCCACTAACTTGTTTGTTTCTTGAAACTCATTCTCCAGTAGCATTCAGAGTAATTGTTTTGAAAAAAATTTATTGTGAAAAAGTTCCACACTCATGAGTATTTGGGCAACACATAATGGACTTTATGAAGTTAAAAGTTTTACACTGTTCCAAGTGTAGGAAATATAAAAGATTATGTAATGAAAAATTGACCTCTCATTGATCTATTTCTTACTCTTTTCATAGGTATCATTCTTCTTTGAGCATATGTATTCCTTAATTTTAATTTAAAACCTTTTTGACATTAGATAGCAGTAGATTACCTCCTAGATGAAAGTGTCACTACTGCACCAATAGAGATAGTTTGCTGTGCCAGTCATTGTGTGTGGTCCAAAGTATGTCCTGTGTTCAGAAATACAGTCTTACATTCAAGTTCTGGGAGGTAATCAAGGGCTGTGGCAATAGCCTGTGTTATTTTGGGGAATTTCTTGGATTACTTTGTTCTGACAACTCCAAGGAGGGTTCTCCTGTCTGACACTGTGGGTTTTCTTTCTTTTTAAAAAATGTTTTATTTATTATTTTTTATTTTATGTGTATAAGTGTATTGTCTGCATGT
The DNA here is from genome assembly GCF_000622305.1 of Nannospalax galili. NCBI lineage: Eukaryota > Metazoa > Chordata > Mammalia > Rodentia > Spalacidae > Nannospalax > Nannospalax galili. The sequence continues at coordinate 9,122,971 of NW_008337147.1, forward strand.
ATTTAAGTACACCTGTGTCATGCAATGTTGGTGGAGGTCAGAAGAGGGCATGGGATTCCCCGGGAATTTCAGACGGTTTTTAGATATCATGTGGGTGCTGGGAATCTAACCTGGGTTCTCAGCAAGAGCAGCCAGTGCTCTTAACTGCTGAGACCTCTCTTCAGCAGCTGTGATTCTTGCTATATAGCCTTAGGACTATATGTACACTCATGTTCAGATATTGTACGTATATATTTCAGGGGGTGTTTTGACTCCCTCTGGCTTTACACACCACCTAAACTTTATGTCTCTCTTCTCTCTCTTCCTGTCTAACCTGTGAGGCAGTGATGAGTTGATCTTTAAGAGAGTGACTCTAGAAAGGCTGACTAGACTCCAGTGGATGAACTTGCATTGAGGGATAGCTAGACACAAAAACTTGACTAGAAAGGACTTAACATATATGACAGGATGCATGAAATCTGGTGGGGGGGTTGGGGGGTCCAGATGGGGAGGGCATTCTAAATTTGATTGAGATCTATTATATGAAATGCACAAAAACTCAATAAAAATGCATGTATAAAACAAATAATTTTCTGACAAATATATGGAGTTATTTTGTATATTTTTATTAAATTTTTTGTTTAGTATCAACAAAGAGAGCCCTGTATCTGTATTTTTACATTTTTTCCCACATACAAGTGTACTTTCCTTTGCCTTCTGAAGCTGGCTCACAATAAAATTGCATGGTTGTAATAAAACTTACATGCCCTTTACATTTATATACTGTCATATTTGCAATTTCACATTATGATGCCATCATGCAATATGTATAATTTAAAAAATATTGAGTATGGGACTGGAGAGATGGCTCAGTGACTAAGAACATTGGTTGCTCTTTCAAAAGACCCAGGTTCAGTTCCCAGCAACTACATGGCAGCTAACAATCGTCAGTAACTACAGTTCCAAGGACTCTGATGTGCTCTTCTGACATGTGCATGACATGCATGCACTTACACCCATGCAGACACAGCACTCACACACATTAAATAAATAAAAAGTTTCAAAAATTCTTAAACATTGAGTTTTATTCAAAGGGTACTTTTATCTAAGATTTCCATGAGTCTTATTGCTTACTTCCATAGGACTAATTCTAATTTATCTTCAGTAACAAATCACAATGCTGATTTCTGCACACACTCATAAGAGTGTGCTATCCCACATGACACCTCATGAATTGTTTGTACATAGTAGTAGGTGCTCAATGATGCTTTGTCAGACTAAACTGACATATGCACCCTTTAAAATTTGCTGCAGACAGGACAGTATCCTACTGAAATGTTTTCTCCAAGTCTCTTCTGCATATGTCAAAAAGCAGGTAAATAACATCAAAATGTGTGGCTAGCAAAGACAGAAGCTGTTTCAATGCAGGTGGCACTAACATCAGAACCCCTTAAGAAAACACCATCTTCCTTTTTCACATATTAATCTGCAGAAAGCAAAATTGTGTGTATCTGTTCACCTTTATTCCAAGAGAAGCACAATTTTGGGAACAGCAAGATCTATATTTGCTTTTAGAAAACTATTTATCAACCACTAAAATTGGTATGTACAAGTGTGTATCTACCTCCAAGGACTGAACTAACTTCTTTACAATTATGTTATTTTTACAATAGCTATTTAAAATAGGGAATATTTATTAAATCCATTTTGTAGATACAGAAAATGATTCTTAGAGTGATTAAGTCACATAACTTGCCACAAATATTGAAACTATGCAATTCCTTCCTATACCATGAAAGCTAAAACTTTCAAATGCTCATAAATCACTCTTTAACTCTTATAGTTGTTACATGGTGATTTTCTCCCTATGTCACACAATACTTTACAAGGTTTGATTGGAATGTCAATCTGGTTTCAGTGCATGTATACCCCACAGTTGCCTAGGTTCTTTTCTGTATATCTGAAGGAGAGTGGTAAGGCTAAAATCTACCTTCATTTGTGACACTTTAACAGGTAGGATAAATTATGTGTCCGAAATTTCCTGTTTCATAGAAATGAAAACTGATCCAGCAGGTGACACTAATTTCTACGTCTTTTGTGAATGAGTGTGTTCACTGGGAGATAAGTTTATTTTCATCTGAACCTTTTCAGTGCTACTCTTACTCTATAAAATGCTATGCTTTCTCTAATTTGTTTTGTGGTAATTTGAAATAAGTTGTGACTATAATTCAAACTGGGTAGATTCTCAAATTGGAATCTTAATGTGGAATTCACTTTTATGCTCTTAAATTTTTCTATTCTAATTATACAATATTGAATCAAACAAAAAATATAATTCAGCATCTCTGCTACATTAAAAAATCTTTAAAATAATTTTTATCAGTTTTTATTTTTGTGTATGAGTATCTTGCCTGCACATACTTAAGTGCACTAGTGTCATGCAGTGCCCACAGAGGTTAGAGGTGTCTAAGGTCTCTGGAACTGGAGTCATAGACTGTTGTTAGCCACCATGCTGGTGCTGGGAATCGAACCTGGGTCTTCTGGAAGAGCGATCAGTGCTTTTAACCACTCAGCCATCTCTCCAGCACATACATTAAAAAAAAATTATGGGACTGTTTCTTTTGAAAAATACATGCTTCCATGATAATTTGGTACATGTGTATAAAACAGATAATAGGAAATTCATGGATTTTTTAAAAATGTTTTTGCATAATTATTTTATAATTTTAAAATGGTAATGTTTTAGAGGTTGCATTGTAGATGTGTCACTTAGGCCTGGGTACTTCACAGACAAAGTCTGTGTGTGACCAGTTATGGTACTTGGTAATAGTCTCTATCTGGTGCAAAAGAAGCTTCTTTGATGAGTGGTGACTGTTGATATCTGTCTGTAAATACAGGATACATATTTTCCACATAGTAAGAAATTACATTAGTCTAGGGATGTGACCTGGGGCTTTCTCTAAGATCTATGACCGCTCCATCCATATGTATTTGGTTATGTTTACAGTACCACACGTGAGTTTCCTCCCATTGAGTGGGCTTTTAGTCCAGTTAGGTAGCTGTTGATTGTCCCCAAGATAAAAGTGCCACTATTGCACCAATGTCGTATGCTATGCTGACCATTGATGTGGTTATTTGGTCTTGAAGCCAGTGTTGGCCCACTGATTGATTTTTCCCTTGGCACCTTCATAGTGCTCTATAGCCTAAAGCTCATGGAACATAGAACAGGGGTAAAGAAGTCACTAATGAATCCCTCAGCTCTCATTAATGACGCTCCTTCATGCAACAGAGGACCAGGAACACCAAAGGTCACAAATGGTCAAAGCATAGAGATTAAGAGTCTTCAGAATGCTGGTTCTTGGACAGGACTCTTATATTAAACTTCACCCACCCAGGGCTCAGGGTCCATTGAAAAAAAGAGGGAAGACAGATTGTAAGAGTTAGGGAGGATGTGCACGACCATATGGCAATACAGTCCTACAAGGTCCTTCTAAAAAGGGAAGGACTCTAGATAAACTAACTAGGTCTAGATGAACTTGCACTGAGGAACGTCTGGGAACACTAACTTGACACAATAGACTTTAACACAAATGACAGAATGTATGAATTCCAGCAGCGGGGGAGGCTATGGGAGGGTGCCAGTGGGGACAGGGATATAAAGATGATTTAGATTGATTGAGATGTTCTGCATGAAATACACAAAAATTCAATAAAAAAATAAAATATGGTAATAAATAGCTGACAAAACTTACCTGAGTGTTGCACTTAAGAAATTGATGCTCAGTGCCACAAAGACTGAACAGAGGAAAGACCAAAGTAGGGATTTATTTTTAACATATTAGTATTTGTGAATATGTTTTTTAATCATTTAATATATTACTCACCTGGATGCCAGTGTTATCTTTTATTCTTGTGACATTATAGTAACTGAAACCACATTTGAAGAAGACATATGTTCCTGTGTAAATCACACTTTTCTCTCATGGTCATTATATTAGTAGAATTAGGTTTAAAGCAAGACAAAGCTAAAGAAAACAAACCCTCTCCCAGTAGAGTACAGTTTTGAATGCAGCATAAGAGAAGATGTTTCAGATTTAGTCCACAACTGAGAAGTCTATGTGAAAGCTCCCAGAATCCTGTATTTTTGGGTACCTGATTTACAAGAGGAGAAGCATCCTCTGAGGGCTACCATCTCCATTTACTGTCTCCAAAGAGTTGTTCTGACTATCTTTGTTTTTCCATTTTATCTTACGTTACCTGTTATAAACAATAGCAGGCCACTGGTATTTTCTGAAAATCATGAGGGACTCCCATGAATATTATGACAATGCGAACAGACTTCAATTTTACTTAATTTTATTCTCTGTTGTTTTTTACTATTTTTCCTAAGTATGTTGGAAGATATATGTTTTTATTTGAATTCACCATGGATTATATTTAAGTTACTTTAGGACATTTAAAATCTGTGATTGCACGTTATTTGCAAAATAAGCACTATGTTTAGAGTCTATTTTACCACTTGGGGTCTAATCAGGGAGAATTTAAAATAGAAACAAAGGATTTCTTACTGAAAGGAGAAGAAACTTTAAAGCCATCCCTAGGGTTGAGAGAATATATATAAGGAAACAATGCCCAATGATGATATCGTAACAGTGATCTGCTACCGGGTGGGGAAACATACAGGCTGCCCTTATCCACAGCAGGTTCACAGCTATCCATACAACAGCAACAATAATAAGAGTAATAATCTCATTGGAAGAGAGTACTACTTGGTGCCGTCTTCATACAAAACTGGATATCATGTCTCAAGAGCACAATGGATCAATCAGAATGAGAACTTCCTTCTTCCTGCAGTGTCCCTCAGTACTGTCTACTTAGAAAGCAGAGAATGTCGTCAGCTGGAAAGACAATGTTTGTAGTTTTCAGCTCCGATATGAGATCAATGAAGGAGATGTATTTCGAATCTCATTCTTTCAAGTTTCTCTCTCAATGTCGCCACAATCAAGCCTTTATTTAGGTACTTAAGTTATTCCACATTCAACTAATCAAACCATTTCCAAGTAGTAGAGTATGTAGGGTAACCTGATGCCACCATAGGTAGGAGCCTATGGCTATATTTTTCTTACATGTAAAATGAATTCCTTGATCAATGTATAGATCCTCTAGAATGTCGTAAGATGAGGCATTTGAGAACGATGATTGGTGGTGTTCACAATGCCACTATGTGCACAAAAGTTACTCCATATATAGGATATGTCTTTCCCGCAGTTGACTCTGGCCTTTCTGTGATTAGAGAGATTCAATAATTTAACTGTAATCAGGCAAATTGCTAATTTTTCTGGTAAATAGTGTCTCACGTACTGGTTTTGACATGCTAAACAACGGTATTCCATACAGGAATAGTGGAAAGAGAGAAGTACAAACAGAGGCTGGATGGGAGGAGGCTGAGAACATAGACTGGTGGAATTTTCAACAAAGAAAGAAAATATTCAAATTTTTAGTAAATTTCACCTTTCATATCCCTTATGGAATACTGAGAAAAGTCTCTATCAGCTGCTACTGTTTTGTTATGTAGAGCTTTGTATGAGTGGAGCGAAGAAGATTCCAGGGATGCAAAGAGAATCACTGAGTAGATAACAACCAAATACAGAGGCCTGGAGCTCACTGACTAAGCCTCTGTTACTCCCATGTTTCCCACAAAAAAGTTGTGAAAACACAGTTTACCCATTTGCAAAAGCTCTGGCACTACCAGTTTGTATGGATGTTTTCTTCTCTCTCTCTCTCTCTCTCTCTCTCTCTCTCTCTCTCTCTCTCTTTCTCTCTCTGTGTGTGTGTGTATGTATGTATGTATGTATGTGTGGGTTTTTGTTTGTGTATGGACACGTGTGAGGGTACAAATGTGCATATATGCATGTGGAGGTTTGAGGTCATTTTTAGGTGTCTTCCTCAATCGATCTTCAACTTTTATTTGGAGGCAGGGTCTTTCATTTCAATCCAGAGCTTGCCAGTAGTCCAGCTAGCCAGCCTGATGTGGAATCCCCTGTCTTCAACTCCTGTTCACCGTGATGATAGGCGGTCTCTCATACCTACCTGTTTTTTTTTGGGGGGGGGATGCTGGGGATCTGAAGTGTGGTCCTCATGCTTGCTTGGCAAATACTTTCCCCACTGAGTCATTTCCCCAGCTCCAAGTTCTCTGGTCTTTGTCTAACTCTTTACTAGCCTTGGGGATGTTGGGGAAGGTGAAAGAGAAGAAGAGGTGTGCACCAGGAAGGGAAATAAAGAGAAAACAAGCAAAGGAAGGAATGAGATCAATGCCTTACATTTATACTTTTTCTAAGAAAAAGTATAAAAATGGAAGGAGTAAAAGCTGAAACAATGCACTGTTTATAATGTCAGTAAGAGGCACTTAGAAAAATGTGGATTAGCTTTTCAAGACAGGTGCCACTCCCAATACATACCTAAGGCATGTGTTCCCATTATTGAGCAGTTACAGGCCTGATGATTTACAAAAGGTCACTGTGAAGGTTATGTCTTTGACTGGCAGCTGCAGATTGGTTTGTCTGCAGTAATATTACCTCTGAATAAAACTCATGTGGCAGCTGTAACTCCTCACTCTGCCTGTTCCACTGGTGTCACTGACTCCCCCAGGGCTCTGTCTCCTCTTACACTTTCCATTTATATAAGTAAAATTTTATTTCTGTTCTTGCATTTCTGGAAATACATAGACATGTTTCCTATGTTTCCTGTAGTTGTTTTCTCCTAATATCTCCTGTGAAATGAGTAGTAAAGAGCAGATCTCTATATCACTGATTTGATTAATGTACAGAATAATGACTTTCAAAACAAATGTTCGGTTTAATGCCTCAGAGTTCAATTTTCTTCTTTTTTTATTTTTTTATTTTTTGGTCTTTTTGAGACCATGTCTCTCTGTAGCCCCAGCTAGCCTGGATTCGCTATGGAGACCACGCTGGCCTCTAACTCCCAGAGATCCACCTGCCTCTACCTCCTGAGTGCTGGTATTAAAGGGGTGTGCCACTACACCCCCTGAGTTTAATTTTCAACAAGGTTAAAGTTTGGATATTTATAAGCCAATTTATTAATATCTTAATAAATAACTTAATTACCTTTATTTGCAAAACAATTTTTTTGTCTCTCTGAGAGAGGGTCTCCCTGTAGCCCCAGCTGTCCTGGAACTCACTAAGTTGGCCTTGAAATCACAGAGATTCACCTGCCTCTGCCTCCCGAGTGCTGGGACTAAAGGTGTGTGCCACCATGCCCGGCAAAACAATTATTTTTATCTTCTAACATTAACAGAAAACTTACTATGTTATTTTTTTCAGAAGAGATAATGAACCAGTTATGTGATATTGAATTATATTTTGTTTAAATATTATAAATAAAAATATTAGCCAATATAAAATACATAGGATACAAAACATTAAAATTTCCAGTTTCCTTAGGAGAAATTCTGAACATTATTTCCTATATAATTTTCTGTAATTCTTTGGTCATTTTTATTTGGAAGATAACCTCATACATATTTTGAAAGAAGCTTCACAAACTCTTTAGATATGACTGTTGGCATCAACAATGACTTACAACTTAGATAGAATTATGTTATTCACTTTGGTATTCATGCCTTTACCTATAGATGTGCAATGAACAACATTACATAGTGTATAAATATATATGATATATAATCTATCTGTATATTCAATCATACTTTTACCAAAAAATCTAAACGAGATAAAAAGAAAATAAAACAAAATCAAAGCAGTAGCAAACCAAAGCACCAAGATAGACACATATCAGTTGTTAAATCAGCAATGCTTCTGTCTGATCTAGGCAGATGGCAAATGACATGAGGGCAACATTAGCCTAAAATAATTTAACTATCTAAAGAAAATGGAAAAATATTTTAGTTACTGTGATCTACAGTTAATAGAGTTCGTGACATTAAGTTATGTAGCCACTCCATGTGTGAGGACATAGATGGCACCTAGTCCATAATGACCCTACTGTGTGAAAGAAAAACATCTATCATATAAAATGTGACATGTGGACCAAGACCTTGTTTATGAGTTATATAATTACAGAATGGTGATGAACGAATTTGTTACATAAATCACTCAATAAGGTAGAAATTTCACTATTCGACAAATATATGGCAAAATGAAACTGCTCATGATTACAAACTATTCTACAAGCCACTCATTGCATTCATGCATAATTACGATGTGATACTTTTTTTTTTTTTTTTTTGCAATGGGTACAATTTTCTATGTTCTTAACTAGAGCCTTGCTTCCTAAAACATAATTCTAGGACTAAACACATCAATGTCATGCAAAATGCTAATCCCCACCTGCATTTCAAATGTATTGTTACATTCCACTTTTGTAAAAAAGAGTGAAGTGGTAAAAAACTCTATATGGAGTTTATGATTTTTGCAAAACTGTCTGTTTACTATTAGATTAAAATGTGTAAATTACATCTTACTATCTCAGTGTTAGTAGCAAAAACAATAAGTCTGCCAGCAAGGAACAATATATTCTAAAATGAAATGGAGATCTTTTTTAAAGGTTAAAAACTCATCCAATTTTATGTCTTACAGGGATTATAATGAGTTCAATAACATATAACTATATTAATTCAACTGTGAACCTAGAAACTTGCACCCACTTGTGAAAGAGATGTACTGTTGCTCTGGAGTGTGTTACTGAATATGTTAAAGCTGTAGTGAAAAGCTTCTAATCATGTAATTATTAAGAATTTAAAAAAATATAGTGATTAAAAAAAATAATTCTTCAAAGCATAAAAATTTGCTCCTTAGTAATTAGTGGATGTGAAAAACATTACCATTGAAATCTACCTGATGACTTTATATCCATGCTCAGATGCCAAGAAGCTTAGAAAGTAACCAACTG
>NW_008337147.1:9132140-9141240 GCF_000622305.1 Nannospalax galili
AATAAATAAATAAATAAAATGTGTAAATCAAAAACTTATAGATGTGACTTTTAAATTTTTTTCTCCAGTACTTGAAATCCATATCTATTCTTATTATTGGTCATTTTTTAGATATCTGAGAATAATTTCCTGTTTTTCTTGTTAGGAAAGATGCATAGAGGCATATAGACTTGCCTTCCTGTTCCTGAGGTCATGTGTGACTGTAGGGCTCTGACTGGAAGACCTCTGGAAGAATAGGGCTGTCCAAACGTTACTGAGTCCTCTTTTGAACGGAGCTTCTGAGAGGAAGAAGTGATGGCAATGTCTTAGTGGATCTGACAGCATGCTTGCCCATTTCAACTCACAGGTCAGTGGTGCTCTGTATAAGGAACTCAACTGGCATTAAGTTTTGAAAGGAAGAGGGTTTTGTTATTTAACCATGGGAATTGCATTATCCATTGGAGTGCTTGAGTTTTGGGCCTGTCAAGTCTCAGATATTGGAGATCAGGGTCGGATTCTATTACTCACAAACATGTGGCACACTATTTAGATAAAAACCACCCACCTGCACACATGTAACATATACTTTCCTTAGTGGTTATGGTCATGTGGTTGACCTACAACAAGGATCATGTAAAATCTTATGATTTTGTTTTATTACTGAGAATTTGATGAAAAACTATATTATTCTTTCTGATGACTTGATTCTATTGGATTTAAAGATGTTCTAAACAAATTATGTTAATTTTTATTAGGACATTGAATTTAGTAAAAATGCATGTTTTCTAAAAGTCATTCTGGTAAAAACATGGCATGGTGGTTAGTGCATGCTTCTAAGCCCAACACTTGGGAGGTGGGGGCAGGAGGGTAAGGAGTTCAAGGTCAGCCTGGGTTACTTGAGACTTTGTCTTAGAAATGAACCAGAAAACAAAAACCAGGATATACTGCTATGAAGCACTTTATATACTTAAAAAAAAATCAAACACCCAAATTCTTGATGCGGTGCACTTATAGCTTGAACTCATATATAATATAATTAGATTGGAGGGAGTGGCCACTCTATCATTCTGTTTTTTCTTCACTTGTGAAGAGTTGGCACCTGATTCTTGGCAGCTTTTCACTCTCTCATATTGTTTTGCTGTAATTGTTCATTTAGCCAAAGACAAACAGGAGGACACACAGACAGACAGACACACACACATATAAACACACACACATACACACACACACACACACACACACACACACACACACTCCTACCATCCTCAAAACACTCAGAAAAGCTGGGGAGAGGGAGTCAGTGTTCCTTAAGTTTTCTAGCTGTGTCTTTTTCTTTTCATTTAAAAAATCTTTACTATTTGCCAAAAAACAGCAAGAAATAAGCTCAAGATTGACAAAATCATGCTATTTCTACCTACTTCAAAAGGAATTCAAAGGGGCTGGAGACATGGTTCAGTGGTTAAGAGCCCTGGCTGTTCTGGCAGAAGACCCTGGTTCGAATCCCAAGCACACACTTGACAGCTAACAACGATTAAGTCCATAACTCCAGTTCTATGAGATCCAACACCTCTCTGCCCTCCGTGGGCATTCCATGACATGGGTGGACTTACCTACATGCAAGCATAGTATACATACACATAAAATAAAAAATAAAAATAAAAAGACTCCAAAGAAAAGTAGCTAGTTTCTTCGGTAAAATCAAAATGTCTTTGGACCTCTAAGCAACATACTCTGTTCCAAAGGCCAAAAAATTTTAAAAGCATTTGGGAGCACTTATCTAATCCCTCAAAGATTTTAGGGTTACCTCATCAGAGGGGGGAATGTTAGAGTAGCAAAAAGCACCAGGGAAAAAGAAAAGAAAGGAAGGAATGAAGGAAGGAAGGAAGGAAGGAAGGAAGGAAGGAAGGAGAAGGAAGGGAAGGAGAGAGAGAGACAAAGTTGTCAGAAAAAAGTGATAGGGAGATTTGGGAGGTGTTGGAGGTGAGGAAGTGGATGTGGATTTGATCAAAAAACCTTATATGCATGTATGAAATTCTCAATAAAGATTTAAAAATAATAAATAAAATATTATACTAAGTAAAGTAACACACACTCAGAAAAACAAAAGACATATGTTCTCCCTCATTTGTGGATCGTAGCACCAAATCCCTTTATATTCCATGTTCTTTTAATAAGATGATACTGTACAGCAGTCTCTTCCATGTGAAACAACTACCATCATCTCAACTTCAGCTGTGCCTGCTTGCTAACCATCATCACAATTGGGCTTATTGACGGTTGTGGTCCTTCATTAAAGTACGGGCAAACAGGGTCAATGGACCCTTACCGGAGCATCCAGTCACTCTTCCCAGCCAACTGTATGTAATTTGGCCCTAATCACACATGGTCTTCTGGATTTGGGGAGGGCTAAAGTATACAATCTGGGAAAGGCTACGAAGAAAGTTTTGATCCATGCTGGGTAAAGGCTTTCCAGTGTGCATACCCCCAGGCCACTCATACACCACAGCAACCCCTCAGTCATCTCTGTAAGTAAGCTCAGTAAATTCATTGGACACCCAGAAAAATTTAATCAAACACTGTTTTGACACTAAAACCTTAAAAGGGGATAAGCATTGCTTAGTTTCCCCAGGAAAAGAATTCTCACGAAAGATGGAAAATTTATTTGTTAATGTTATGTCTCATAATTATTAAAAAAGAAAATGAGAATGTAAAAGATGTTAAAAGGATATGGGAATGAAAATATTTTTCCAAAATAGACAAAATGAGAGCCTAAGCAAGTGATGAGGGTCTGTGTAGGTTTGCTATGATATATAAAGTTGAGACAAAAATAATATACACATAATCTTAAAATTTGTAAGTCATAGTTTAGTAAACTAGGCTAAAGAACAAAATACATGTGTAGTCAAGGTTTATCTGAGAATGTTTTGTTTTTTCCCAAGCTTTATCTACATAGCATGTGGTAATTAAAAGTACCAGACTGGTGGGACTAAACTTATTGGACATTTAATGGCCATATTTTGAGGCCTATACTAATCTGGTCAGAGGGACTTATAGGACAGTTTTTGCTCCTTGCCCTCCAAGGTCGACTAAGTCCCAGGGGACTATGGAGTATCTCTCAAAATGTCCTGCAACTGTGGTTACTTGTCCTCCTGTTCAATGAGGCCATGGATACCCCACCAAATGGGTTCAAACAGAACAAGTGCCCAGTATACACAGAGGAGGGTCAACTCAGAGGAAACATTTCTTCCATGCTTCCAAGTGAAGCCAGCCATGGTCAAGCATGACCTTTGACTTATCTTCACATAGATGGAACTGGTAAAATAAAGGATCAAGGAGCTCCTCCCAAGCCCATATGTCCCACCTGCAATAGTGTAGTGCCCACCTGTAGCTAAGGGAAATAACCCACTATTGCTCTAAAATGATGGGTAAATTTGTTTTCTCCCCTATCCTGAAGCCTTTGAGTGGGAACTGACACTGATTCTAGCCACTTCAACAACTATCAAAGTGCCTGAAAACAAATCCTGAGCCCCTCACTCTCGAGTTCAGCCTTGGCAGACAGAAGGAAAATGAGAAAGAATCCAATAGAGGGATATTTTGGAAGTTCTCATCAAGAAATTCCAATGGACTGTCATATGAACATTTGAAATTTTCCCCGTTCTGACTTTTTTCTAGTTCCCTGTCTAGAACTTGCATTGCTAACTACTCTTGCCTTTATTTCTCCTTCACATTCCCTATTTGCCAAGGGCCTTCTTTCTCCCTACAGATAAGAGTTACGCAATTTGGAAATCTTTAAATAGACGCACTGAAGGGGTACTCCAATTGCCTCACCCTGCATCCCTGTTCAGCGTGGAAGAAGCCAGAGCAGTCTGCACCTCGATTCCCTATCAATAATTTGGGTAACCTCTTCAGAGGATGGAATGATAAGAATAGGAAGTAGGAATTGGCAAGGTAGTTAGGGCAAAAAGACTCCAAAGAAAGGTAGCCAGTTTCCTGGCTAAAAGTCAAAATGTCCTAAGGCCTCTTAGCAACATACTTTGTTCCAAAGGCCAAGAATGTCAAAAGTATTTGGGAGCTCTTATCTAATCCATGAAAGATTTTAGGGTTATCTCTTCCGGGGGCGGGGCATGTTAGAATAGCAAAAAGTCCCATTAAAAAGAAAGATAGAAAAATGAAAGAAGGAAAGAAAGAAAGAAAGAAAGACAAAAAGAAAGATATAGTGCACAAAATTGTCAGAAAAAATTGATCAGGAGATATAGGAAGAATTGGAGGGAAGGGAGTGGGCAGGGATTTGATCAAAACACCTTATATGCATGTATGAAATTCTCAGTCAAGTTTAAAGAAAAGAAAAAAAACATTAAAAAAATTCAGATTACCTGTTTGAGTTTAGTTTGTTTTTTAACAAATCAAAATTCATAATAAGGTGTTCGACAGATTCAGCATAAACAACAAGACATGGATAGTTTCACCCATCCCTTCAATGAACCCATGCTGAATAGCTTCTCTTGCATATTGACCTAGATGTGATTCCCTCAGAATTCAATAGAAGGCACATATCTTCATGGACCACATGACAGACTTTAAATAACTAAAAGGAATGTTTTCCAGTATTCCCATAAATAAGCATCTTGGCTTTTCTTTAATTCCACAACACTTCTGTTCTTAAATTGATTGTTTTATTTCTATTTTAAACTTTCTTTTGTCTTCTACCATACATATGTTTGTGCTTACATTTGCTGAAGAAACTGTTAAGGCAGTGATCACTTGTAGGAAAGTTACAGAATATTAATTTATAATCTTATTTTAATTTAACTTCAGTAATTATGCATTATAAGAAAAATAGCTTTATTTGGGGGAAAATAGTATATTTGTAAAGGTTGTTTTCACACTTTCAATTTCACTATAATTTTTCATGGTCATTTAGAAAATTTAAAAGATTTTTCTTTACATTTATATTTTTTTGACACATGCTTATCTATAGTTGTCATGCAAATGTGATGTTTTAATTCATGTATGTAAGGATCAAATCAGGATAATTATCTCATCTATCCTTATCAATTCTTTTAAATATATTTTTTTATTTTTATTTTATGTGTATGAGTGTATTGCCTGTGTGTATGTAAGTGCACCAATGTCATTCAACATCCACAGAGGCCTGAAGAGGGCATCAGATCCCCTGGAACTGGAGTTATGGATGGTTCTTTGTGGCCATGTGGGTTCTGGGAATTGATCCCCAGTCCTCTTCAAGAACAGTCAATTCTTTTTACCACTGAGCCACCTCTCCAAACTCCTTTATCAATTCTTTATGGTGAATATTCAATATTGTCTTTTAGCTATTTTGAGGTATACAGTGCAACATTGTCAACTATAGTCATATAGACTCCCTACTATGTCCTAGAACATTGAGAGTTATTTCTCTGAACTACAAATTAGGACCTGCTGACAAATATGGCATGTACACGTTTACCCTGTTCTTTTTGGAGAGCCATTTTCCTCTAGTAATCCTACATTAAAGTTCTAAATACTCAACTTTACCTAATTGAAAATATGATTAAGATTATGCAATGTTCTTTCTGTGACTGGCAAATCTAAAATAATGATCTTTAGTGTCACCTAATTTGTATTATAAGTCTCTGCATTGACGACTGCCTACCAGAAAAAGAAGTTTCTCTGACCAAAGTTGACAGCAGCTGAGGTATATGGGTATAAATGTAAATACTAAGAAATCAATTTGATGAGAAGGCCTAAAATTCAATCAATGGGACACCTTTATCAAATGCTGCCCCTCCCTCAATGTTCAGGGTACACTGCAGTAAATGAGGAGGAAAGACTGCAAGAGCTGAAGAACATTTATTCCTGTGTCAAGCACTAAACATAGTGTCTGACATTGGTATTAAGTTTTCATTGCCTTTCATTTTGATAGTTTAATAATGCAATGAATAATAAGCATTTTCTTAAGTTACAAGTGATAAAAGTATAAGAACTTAGATACTGTCTTCTAAATGACAGATACAACCTCAGGAATAGTGTGATGGCCATTAAAATGCCAAAATGCCTTATTTAGTTCTGAATGTTTTATATACTTTATTCTAACAGTTTTGCCAATATCAACATATGTATTCTTTTCTACATTTTATAGGTAGGATACAGAACAATAGGGAAGTGCAAAAAATTAAAAACTGGATTAAAATGTACACTAATATTAATTTTCACATAGCAGAAAATATATGTCTTCATACATTTCAAAATAAGGGAAAATAAGTAGGTCTTCTAAAATTAAATTATAAACTTTTAAATTTTAATTGTAGTCCAAATTTTGTTTCCAAAAAATTATAGCTACATGTTTCCACAATTTAACAGTTTTAACTGCCATTTAAATTAATTGACCAGAAAATGCTAAATGGATGAAAAATTAAATGATTTCTAATAATTAGAGTCCTATACTTATAAATTATAAATAGACTTACAACATTATTGAGAAATTTCATTTTTATCAAATTTAAGTTCAGTCCTTCTTAACACTTCCAAAAGTAAAGAACCTAATTGGTAAGTTTTTCCTGTAGGAAAATTGTACTAAATATAGTCAAGTCTTAAGGAGATATAAATTAAATAAGAATAATAGAGAATCAGTTAAATAAAATAATACTTATAAGGTCACACACATTAAATTAAAATTTTAGGCAAGGGAAAGAAGACATGGAGGAATAGTTCAGGAAAATTTCAAATTAAAGTAAAATAAAAATATTCATAATGTGTATCAGAAACAAATGAACTAACGATCATAGTTTTGCTGCAAACAGGACCCTTTTGTCATATTCAGAAGCTTTGTGTAAGTAGACAATAATAATTATGATGAGTTCACTATGTTTTTATTTGAAAACAGAATATGAAAAAAATTCTTAATTCTAACATGGGGGAGGGGAGGGAAAGAAGGATAGAATTTAAAGAGAAATAATTAAAAAAACAACTCACTTATGCAAAGAATTGCCTTAGGATATTTGATTTCTCCTTAAATAAGTCGATATGCATTAAGCTAACCACACACTAATTTAGGTAGAGTAGAAAAGGGTAATCCATGCCTTTGAAAACAGCTGCATTAACTAGGAGTATAATCACTATGGTGGTGGATAATAAGCCAACTGACACATTTTAATTATCTGTGCCCTGTGATTTTGATTGATGTTGTTTTATTTAGCTCTGCTTTTAAAATATGTATTTTAAGTATTCTGAAAATGTTAGTCTAGCAAATTTATTAGTAGTCAATAGTCCAATGATTTCTTAAACTAAAGTACAATTTACTCTGCAGCTACTTAATGAGCCTCCCTAATGAAAACTCTCCACTAATTATTCACTTAACTCTCTTCACTTACTTAAATTGACCAGAGTCCCCTGGGAAAGGACTTTTGCAACATTTAAATTTATTTTACACTAAAAATTATTCTCTAAAAGTTCAGACGGTAAATACTTTAGGGTTTGTATGTCATGGGGGCCATTGTTACAACTCAACTTGATCACCATAGTGCAAAAGCAACATATGTAAATGAAAAAGCCTGGTCATAGTCCAATAAAATTTTTTAAATAAATAATTTATTGAGAATTTCATACATGCATATAAGGTGTTTGGATCAAATCCATACCCACTCCCTCCCCTCCAACTGCTCCCATATCGCCCCATCACTTTTTTTCTAATAACTTCAGGTATTCTTCTTAATTTTTTTAAATGAGGCTTTTGACTACTCTAACATTCCTCCTTCTGAAGAGGTAACCCTAAAATCTTTTAAGGATTAGATGCAATCTCCCAAATACTTTTGACATTTTTGAAGTAGGTTGCTAAGAAGCCCAAGGACATTGTGAGTTTTATCCAAGAAAATGGCTACTTTTCTTTGGGGTGTTTTTACCCTAACTGTGTAGCAAATTCCTACCTCCTACTCTTATCACACCATCCCCTGAGGAGGTTACCCAAATTGCCAATAGAAATCGGGACACAGACTGCTCTGGCTTCTTTCATGCTGAACAGGGACACAGGCTGAGGCAATTGTAACACCCCTTTAGTGGGTTTATCTAAAAGACTCCCAAATTGCCCAACTCTTATCTCAAGGAGGAAAAGAAAGTCTGAATTGTGAATGTGATGTGAAGGAGAAGTAAAGGCAAGAGTAATTAGCATTAGAAGTTCTAGACAGGGAACTAGAAAAAAGTCAGAACAGGGCAATTTTCAAATGTTCATATGAGAGTCCATTGGAATTTCTTGACGAGGGTGTCCAAAAGCATCCCTCTATTGGATTCCTCCTTGTTTTTCTTTTGTCTTCCAAGGCTGGACTCTAAAATGATGGATTCAGGATTTGCTTTCAGGTATTTGGATAGCTGTTGGAGTGTCTCAGTGTCAGTTTCCTCTCAAAGGCTTCAAGATAACGAAGGGTGGCTGAGGTGTATGTATGACCAGAGGGTATACACTGGAAAACCTTTACCCAGTATGGGTTATACCTTCTCTTCCTAGGCTTCCCCAGATTGTAAACTTTAGCCCTCCCCAAATCCAGGAGGCCATGTGTAATTAGGGTCAAAGTACATTCAGGTGGCTGAGAAGAGTGGCTGGATAATGAGGTAAGGTCCAATGACCCTGCTTGGCCCTCCTTTAATGAATGAGCATAACTGTCAATAAACCCAGTTGTGACGATGTTTAGTGATCAGGCTCAGCTGAAGTCGTGATGATGGCCCTTGACCTATACTATTGTCAGTTCTTTGATAATAATAATCAAAAATTTTGACACAAAATAGTATTATGCAGTAGGTTCATATTTAATTTCACAGAGTAGTAAAATAACTATTGAAATTGTGTTTATAAAAAGCTCTTCTATGCTAGTTTATGGAATTCCAAATAAAAAAATAAGAGCGCCCATTGTGTACATGTAACTAATATTACCCTGGTTATGTTTGTATAATGTCATTATTGAAGGTAAACATGAAATATCTTCCTTGGCTACAAGTAAGTTTATGTCTAGTCTGAAATCAGAGTTCCAAAATTAAGAGAATGTGGAGACACTGGTGAAACCTCTTTAACTCCCTAGTCTTGTGAATATTATTTAAGATGTACTTTCATCATGTGCCTGAAAGTTTTGAACCACTTTTC
>NW_008337147.1:9142106-9169593 GCF_000622305.1 Nannospalax galili
TGCAATGCCTACAGAGGACAGAAGAGGCTGTTGTATCCCATAGAACTGGAGTTATGGACAGTTGTTAGCTGCTGTGTGGGTGCTAGGATTCAAACCCAGGTCTCCTGCAAGAACAGGCAGTGTTAACCTCTCAGTCATCTCTCCAGTCCCAGAAACAGGTTATTTTTATGAAGGCAAATGTGCATGTACAGAGTGATCAAATAACTCCATTCCTAATGAGATGAAAACACATTTGCAGGCAAAAATTAGGTATAAGAACATTTTAACAACATTTGTAAATCCAGATTCTCTCCTGGGAGGTCCTCATGAGTGTTCTCTTGGCTCTCAGGCCCTCTGTGAGAAACACTGTATTCTTCTCAGCTCCCAGGCCTCATGCTGTCTTTATGACTGACTGACAAAACCTACACGATGTCCCCCTAAGCTATAGTTTGGGAATAAAGATATTTATTTGGGCTTGCCAACAAAGCTTATGCTATCCCGGAAGGGGTCACTTACAAAGGCATGGACACCCATGTGCTCTTTCCCCTATATTTTGGCTGAGCTTTCGAGATTCACGCTCACCGGAGCCAAGATGGCAATTTTCTGCAGCCTTCAATGTCTGTCCTTAGACCCTCCTCCTCATGCAATTGAAGCTGACCTATTGGGTGGAAGGGGTGACTGTCTTCCCCTCTGTCTATGGAGTCTCTTAGGGTTCAGTGCTAGTTCTTTCAGAGGACATGCCTATCCAATAGTCTTATTCACAGCTACTAAACCTACTGTCACTACAGGAGAATGGGTACAAAAAATCTTATTCTAGTCTTACAAGGTTCAAGGATCATTGTGGGAAAGGAGGCAGAAAAATTATAAAAGTCAGAGACAGTGGATGGCTACAAGAAAACAGTGTTTTAAGAACACAAAAGGGCAGATGCACATATGAACTCACAGCAGTTGTGACAGTATGCTCAATTTTTGTGCCAGATAAAGATAGACAAAATCCCAGCATAGAGAGGGGAGGTAGGCACTGTGTCCCACCCTTAGACAGGTACTACTGGCAACTGACAGCTTCTTGGAGAGGGAAAGTCGGTTTTGTTTAAAAGTGTGGCCTCTGGTATATTGACCAGACTTTAGTGGATATTTCCACTCAAGACTACATGGACAGCACAAATTGGACTCAAGGTTTTTTTTTTTTTTTTTTTTTTTTTTTTTTTTAAAGACAATGCAACAGTGGGTGTGAAAAAAAGCTACATGTGTTGTGAAAAGCAGAGTCAGAGAAGTAGAGCTACCTAAGTCCTTTGGAGCCAGATGATCATTACTGAAGGAACAGTCCTGCTCTTAACCATTCTAAGTGGTAGAATATTTTATGACTATGGGGCTTTTAAAATTGCACTATGTTTTATACTGTAATACTGATATTAGTATGAGATTTGGGGGACAAGAAATGGAAAGGTTACAGTTTCATAGTGATATGTTTGTGTTAAGTTGAAAAGGGGTCAGTTGGGCTGGATAGCTGCAGTGGTTAACTTGACATACTTGGGAAGAGGGCAGTCTTCTCTGTCAGATTAGCCTGTGGGCATGTCTATGAGGCATTTTCTTGATTGTTGAGTGATGTGGGAGGGTGCAGCCCAACGTGGGTGGTGCCACCCCTGGGCAGGTTTTCTTGAGTTTAACAAGAAATAAAGTTGAATAAGGGCCAAAGGAGAAAATCAGTAAGCAGTTTTCCTCCATGGTCACCTCTTCAGCTTCTGGCTCTAGGTTACTGCCCTGGGTTTCTGTCTGACTTCTCTCAGTGATAGACTGTGACCTCGGAATTGTAAGATGAAACCAACCATTTTCTCCCCAAGTTGTTTGTGGTCAGAGTGTATTATATATAATAGCAATAGAAAGCTAACCAGAACAATAAGGAAAATTGGTATCATGGACCTGGGAGGAACTGGGAGTGTGCAAATGAATATTATCAAAGTTTATTGTATGAAATTTTCAAAAACTTACAAAAAAATTCTTCCAATAGTTATACACCTTAGTGAAGAATTTTATATTCATGCCTGTCTGGCTAAAGGTAGTTTTTCTGTGGAGAATATTCTAAGTATTTAATTAATGTTCTCTAAGAATATTCTTGATAATGGATGTAGGTAATTAGAGCTGCATTGTATGCTTGTCTTCTTCCAGGATGGGGATTATGAAGATCTCTGACTTTTTTCAGCATCATCTTCCAGCTTTGTCTCAAATACTGAGGACAACTGTGTGGGAAACTGCCTGCTTTACCTCCCCAAGACAAGATCAAGTCTGGTCATGTTATTACCAATGAGCTGTAAGTAAAAGAAATCTTTTTTAAGCTATCAAATGAAAAGAACAAATTTTCATTAACTTTGCTACAGTAATGATTGAACTTTTTTTCTATTTTCTTAATAGAAATAGACACATTACCAAAAACATTGTTGCTCAAGAAAGTAAGCCAGTATTATTTGGTCCAAACACAAATAAGAAGTATTAGAAGATTAGTTATATATAGGACTATATTGTGCTTCATTTTATGGTGATATAGTACATAAAAGTCTTTTAAATTTGTGGTATGAAGTATTTTTTCATTGTAATTACCTATGTTTGCATGAACCTAAATAAATGAATATGTTTTATTTGGAATGTGATTTTCTTGATTTTACTTGTTGCATGTGTGTCCTTATATTTTTAGTTTATTGTGTTATTTGTAACAGAAATATTTTAGTCTTTTTCTTTTTCGGCAGTAAAAAGTGATATCTTGGACTTTATTGATTAACCATATATACACATAAATATATATTATATGTACACTCTTCATTTTATTTTTAATCTACATTATTCATGTGCCTTTGTCAAATGTTTCCATGATTATACTCACAATGTCTGTTATTCTATCAGCTTTCCTGGGATTTTTCTATTAACATTTGCTCACTTAGGCATATAATTTGCTTAATCAGAAGCAAAAAGCTTTGAATTATCATCATAGATTTAAGTAGTGAAATTATGGCATTATGCACTGTCATTTTTTCCTATAGATAACTTATGACAAATATCAAAGTTACTTGCACTTAACCATCTAACTTCATTCACCTCCAGCAACATTGCATGGAAGCAGTGTACTAAGTAGTATCTTCTTGTAGATCATAGGTGTCGAAAGGGACAGATTTCAAAATCAAAACAAACACACCTGCATGGTAATTTTTTTAGGGGGCGTTATATTTCAGTGGATTTTCTCTGTTCAACTATAGCTTTCATGTGCAGAAAAAAGGAATCAAGCTAGAGAATGTTAAATATCTATGTTTCCTTTCCCTAATCTGTCACAGGCCACTGACTGGGTTAACAGCCAGGAGGAAAAGCTATCTTGTCAAGGTAAACTGAACTTTCATCACAACCAAGTCCTGCCATCAATAAGTTGTCAAAAAGCAGAAAGGAAAAGAAAAAAAAAATGTGTCTCGTGGTCTTGCATTTATCCTGTAGTGGAGCACCTGCTGCCTCAAGTGATGCCAAACTGACTGGAAGCAGGTAGTTTTTGAGAAAAACCAGCTACTTTTCTCTGCAAGTCTCCTCCAGCCTCCACTGAGCTCTGGGAAGAGATTGTTTAGGGAGAAAGTCGATAGTGCCTGCCATCAACACAATGTTTCTGAACATTTGTGAGGGTTTTGCCTTCTTGAAGTTTAGTTGTCAGTAAACTTGCTTTTATATGGATTTCGGCATCAGTACATGTTGCTTCCCACTAATGTTAAGAAATGGTCACAGAGTCTGACTGGATGCTTTGTCAGGATGTGGGCAGTGCTGATACTCACTGGTAGCACAGTCTTCTAAAATCGTCTTTAGAAAGGAAGGTCTGGATGGAAAAAAAAAAACAAAACACCACCACACTTCTTTCTTGAAGTTTGCTAGTTATCAATAGGCCACATTACAGATATGTACATATCTTCAAGCATATATAAACATATGCTTGCAATGTTCTCTTTCCTAGAAATTTAGTGTCTAGATTATTGAACAAATGAAGTGACAATCTGTAGGCAGTGTACAATAGTGTCAACATTTCCTAATATACTATAATTATTAAAGATACAGTAACATCAAGCAGTCAATTTTTGCAGATTATATAGCTTTGATTTATTGAAGGTCTTTAGTATTCAGTCAGTCCATAAATATAATCCACCCAAATTCATTCATGAGTAGAAGATTTTGGAGGGAAGAAATGATCCTTTAGATTTTTCTTATTGTACATAATGTAGCTGGTCAACTTAAGTTGACCCCATGTTTTTAAGAGGTAGATGAAATTAATTAAATAGGATTTGAGATGCTTTTAACATCAACCTTTCTGAGCCTCGATATTATTGTGGACATTTACTGAATGCATTGAATTAAATTCACTTATATTTTCCTTCCTACCTCAAAATTATTTCAGTACCTTAAGCATGCAGTACTTTAGCTGGATATCTCATACTATTGGGAGATAAATTAATTTATTTTCTAGCCACTCTACCTAGGGATATAGGTACACAAAAATTGAAGTGAATAAGAATTATAACAGGAATACAATTGGAGCAATTGAGAGGGAAGAACTTGTAATAGCAGGTGAGATGCTCAGAGGAATGGAATAAAGAGATGGTTGAATTAGGATTCTTTTATTAATAGCTTGTGGTCAGAAAGGGAACTAAAGCCCAAAAGAACTCCCAACCTTGAGGAGAAGCAGGGCAGGGTTTATAAAGCTTAAAACCACAATTATATAGTGTAAGGGAAAAGCCAATAACCGTAGTTATATCAGTCACCATAGTTACACCAGACCAGGAGCAAGTTAATTAAGAAAGAGGTTTTCAGTTAACAAGATGTTTTGGTTAGGCTGGATGGGAGGATGTGCTACCTGACTACTTGTAAGTTTCAAGTATTGTGGAAGCAATGCACTTCCTGGAACTACATGCATGAAACCTTCTGCCTGACTGGCTGCAGTGGGAATGGCTGGACAAAAACACAGGGTAAATCAAAAGTCAGTTAGAACAAAATGGAGTTAGTTTTGCCATTTCAAACTATTCATTATGTCTGGAAAAGCAGAGAGTTTTCTGAAAAATAAGTATCTTTTTAACCTGAATTTTAAAAGCTGCTTATACTATCTATAGTTGTAATAGAGGTAGGAAGTAGTCGGGAAATTTTTATGTTTAAAAATTGATATGAACACTGAAGTACAAATGTCTGGTAAAATATAAGTAACCCATGGTATTATGTCTGTATGGAGTATAGAAAGAAATGGGCCATGCAGGAAATGTTTTAAAATTTTCATTGTATTGTATTGCATTGTATTTTAATCTTTTTATTGATTTGAGAATTTCATACAATATATTTTGATAATATTCAAAGTGCCCCCTTTCAACACTTGCCTTAGGACTCCACCCACAATTTCATTATTATTGTTGTCTATTATTTTTGCCTATTTTTCATGGCATACCAGAGTCAAATCTTGTTACCCAAATGCTCTTGCCTACGAGTCTCTGACTTGGAGTTTGGTCAACAACTAGGTGATACACCAGGAAGGAAAACTGACTCTTTCCCAGCATCTATCAGTTGCCAATAGTTCCTCAGCTAGGGCTGGGGCTTCTTGCCAACCTTCCACATTCTTGTTGCATTTTTGTCTGGCTTCAACTTGCACTGGTCTTGTGCACGGGGCCACAAGCACTGTGTGCCTATTTGTTTAACTAATTTATAGTGTCCAGACAACACATTTTTCTGTATTCATTACCACCTCTGGTTCCAATCTTTCCACCCCCTCTTCTGCAATGCTGATCTCTAAGCTTTGGGAGAAAAGTGTGTGATATAGGTGTCCCATTAAGGCTGAGCACACCACAGTCTAATATTCTCTCACTCAGTAAATTTTTAATTGAACTAGAACAACAACTAGAACAACCAACGCCCAATCCAAAGTCCCTTTGAAACACTAGATGTACATTTAGGATTTGGTCACATCTTCATTCATTAAATCAATTGTTTTTAAACAAATGTCAGTTAAAATTATACCTATTACTGGGAAGGATGTATTTTCTGTACTGGTAACACAGCAATGAAAAGATAATATTATTGTTTTTCATGGAACTAACACTTTAATGGAGGGAAACAGAAAATGAATGAATACA
The DNA here is from genome assembly GCF_000622305.1 of Nannospalax galili. NCBI lineage: Eukaryota > Metazoa > Chordata > Mammalia > Rodentia > Spalacidae > Nannospalax > Nannospalax galili. The sequence goes on from NW_008337147.1 coordinate 9,148,217, forward strand.
CAGAAAAATGCATAAATATCAAGTAGGTTCCACTGTAAAGAAAAGAAAATGTATCATAAGAGAGAGGTGGAGGGGTTGAGAAGAAAACATCTTATTTTCTATCATGACCATGGCAGCCTTCTTAGACTGATGACATTGAATCACCATTTAAAGGAAGCAAGAACTACACAAAATTCAGGGAAATGGTGCACCAGGCAAGGGAACAGTAACTGCTGAGGTCCTGAGGCAGGAGAGACTATCTTTCTCAGTTGTTTAATCAAATGAAGAAACGCACATAATCTCTGAACTTTGTAGTCTTTAGTTTGATCATGTTTTCATGGGAAGCAACATGATTAGTAAACACAATGGAAAATCCATCTTTTATGAAAAAAAGAAACTTATTTTTCTATAAGATAGCTTTCTGATAGTTCTGAAAATGAGGTGGGACTTTGTATTGGAGCAGAGGAATAGTTATAAAATGTATTCATTGCAGTTGAGCATAAATGATTAGGCTTTTTACCCACAGCTCACCACTTCAGCTTTGTTTCAGTTGTCTCCAGTTGGTGTTGTCATTCTAATAGTTCACAGGAAAAGAAACAAAATAGTAGAAATGATCTCAAGGAGAAAAATAAAATGAACAAATACCAATATTTGGCAGAAATATCTTTTTAATTTTAATGTTTTAAATGTTTTTTTTTTAATTTTTTTACAGAACAAGGACATTTTATAATCACCTCTCAAATGATTGTCAAAGCATGCCAGATCTGGAGTATGGCTGTGGAGGAACAATGGCACCCTAGAAAGTCTGAGAGCTTATCTATGAATGAAAAGTGAGGAAACAGAGGGGACTGTTCAATTAAAGAGCCCCATACAGCTAAATGAAACCAAGCTCATGCTTTAGCAAGGGGAATTTTCTACATACCTACAAATTAAGTTGAATTGATAGACTTCTTTTTCACAAAATAGTAAAGATTTTTAAAATTTTGTTATTAGTAAGTAGTAAAAATTTTATAGCATGTTATTGGTTGTAGTATGTTACTGGCGAAAAGGAAACATTCAAAAGAATACAGCTTGCTATTTCTTAGAAGGTGTTATTTTGTCAAAATTTATACTCATATTTGTAAGTAATCAGAAGGCTATAATAAGGAATTTGCAAGTTGAATACTTTGTGGTGCCTGTCATGAAGTTCCCTATCACTGGCTGATTGGTTGTTCTGTGTGTTTTCTAGCAGGAGGCTGATACTCCCTCCTATCAGAATGCTGGAATTAAACACTGAACCACATCAGATCACAGTCTCCATCAGAAGGAAAGGGGTATGCTTATGGGGACTCATATTTCTACTTGAATATTAATTTGCTGTTTTAATGTGAATTTAAAAGGGACATTTTTGCTGGGTGTGGTGGCATGAGCTTTTAATCCCAGCTCTTGAGAGGCAGAGGCAGGTGGATCTTTTTGAGATTGAGGCCAGCCTGGTCCACATAGTGACTTCCAGGTGGACTGGGGTTAAGGAGACCCTGTCAACAAACAAACAAGCAAACAAACAAACAAACAAACATTTTCCTCCAAGGAAGCCCCAAGGAAGCCATGCATCTCTACATCAAAGAAATCAAATATAACAGGGAATTACAGCATATAGATTGTGCTCCCAGGGCTCAGTTTAGACACAAGAAATGCCTTGGAGTAAAGGAGAGTGAGTACAGTTTATCAATAGAAGCAATCTCAAAAGAAAGTATCATTAAGAAACTAATTTTGAAGCAAACTGAGAGTTAGATTAGTGAACCTTATGGCTAATCTATGAAGGCTGAGAAGATTCCTGGCTGATGTGGTGATCAATTTTAACAGATGTAGAGAGGACAACAGCATGGGACCAAAAAGATAATCAGCTCGACCTGGAAGAAATGTCAGGCTGGACCCTAATATGCCACAAGCTGTGATCATGTTTCTGGGAGACATCAAAGCTGTCAAACACATTTTACACACAATACTGCATTCGTAGTTGTTTCTTTTCTGCTTAAATTAGTAATCTATATCTATCATCTATCTATCTATCTATCTATCTATCTCTATCCATTCATCCATCCATTCATCCATCCATATTTCTGCTCAGGAAATTTCACAAAGTTCCATGTTATTGCCATAGTGCATGACCCTAGGGTCATTCCTCTGGCTTCTGAAAAGTGTTAGTGTATTTCTAGTTCATCCTGCAGATATTTGTGTCATGGCTTAATTATGTGCCTATCTTGTATTTAAATCCATGTCATACATTATAAGGACATATTGTAGCAATAAGATTAATAGCAGCCACAGGCTCACTCACATTTCACAGGCCTGTGCAAAATGATGTCCCTGGCTTAAGAATCCCCATTCCTAGCTTGGGAATTATTAGTTTTCTTTCACAATGCGATCTGAACCCCCTGGTTGCAATAGTGACAAGGGCAACTAAGCACAGGTGCTTAAAACAGAGCTCACTATTATAGAAATAGTTCCAAATCTCTTTGTGAAAGAAACACCTGGTAACTGACAGGACTGAATCCAGGTAGACAGTACTTAAGTCCCCTCAAATTGAGAATGGACTCTGAGTGGAGACACTCAGGATGTCATCTGATTCTCGAGTTTATGGTTTTTTTTACTAGCCTGGTGTGCTTTATACCTGCCAAGATGTCTACAGACACCAGGAATATCAGGCAGTGTCTGGGACTCATCTTTGTCACAATTTGACAGAAAAATGAAAATCAATCCCTAGAGAAGCTGGTTAACTAGGACCTAACACAAAACTAGGCTACTAAAGACTTGTCCCACAAGTCACAATGGTCAGGAAAAAGGTTTTAAGCACACACAAAATGTTATCATATCACCAATCCCATCACTGACGAGACATTTTCATTTACTTGATCTTCAATTATATATTCCTTCTGTAAATATATTTAGGAGTCACTTGGGTAAGCTCTGTTAAATATTGAAGTTTGTGGAATAGACCCTGCCCACCAAGAGACTATGATTTATCAATGGTGCAGATATAAAAGGGGCTGTGAAGAAATGTATGTCAATTGACATTTGAATATAGAATGTATATATGAAGGAAATATTAAAACACATGTAATTAGGCCGGGTGTGGTAGCACACATCTTTAGTCCCAGCACTAGGGAGACAGAGTCAGGTGGATCTCTGTGAGTTCAAGGCCAGCCTGGTCTACTTAGCAAGTTCTAGGCCAGCTGGGGCTACAGGGAAACCCTGTCTCAAACACACACACACACACACACACACACACACACACACAAAAGACATGCAATTAATACCGGGTGTGGAGACACATGCCTTTAATCCCAGCACTCAGGAGACAGGAACATGTGGATCTCTGTGAGTTCAAGGCCAGCCTGGTCTACACAGTGAGCTCCAGGCCAACAGTGGGCACAGGGAGACCCTGTCTCAGACCAGAAAAAAAAAAAAAAAGACATCATGTAATTGTAGTATAATCAAATGATCAAATGAGAGGAAGGGGCGAGAATATTAAATCAGTCATATAGTAACAAGCCCTGATTTGCATTCATTAACTATATAACTAATTATTATAAATACTTCACCTAATTATTTCTGTTAACTAAGAATCTTTACTAATTTTTACAAATTATCCTGGAGTGCATATGTCAGGTCGATAAGATGGGGTGATACCTATTTACAATATTCCTGAAAGGGCTAAATGAGCTAAGGTGAAAAAGCACTGGGCAGAGCTTTTGGTAAACATGGTGTTTAGGATGAATCTGCAAGTTCTACTGTGGGAAATATACAGATGAAACCAAAATTATTTTAGGTTTGTTGCAAATATCTCTTACTTGATTCACAAATTTTCTTGAAAATGTTACCATAACACCTGCCTCAATATGAAGTTTTAAAATTATATAGACATTGATAATTATTAAAATGAAAAATTAACAGTTAAAGAACATTGAATCTTACATGTTTTATGGCCAATATTTTATGCTGAAGAACCTTCATGACCACATTGAAATAAAGGATTGTCTTCATGTTTGTACAAATAAAGCTATAATAGACCATCAGACCTATGAATTTGACTCTAACGACACTTATTTCAAATGTAACAAGTGATAAAGTCAGAAAACATAAAAATTGAAAGAACACTGTACAATGTTTTGAGCAGTTTAAATCAGTATGTCATGCAAATGTGAGATTATTAGTATATTTAACATAATAATAGTGCATGTATTTGTTGATAGGCTATTCATGTAAAATAAAATAAAATGTATAGCATAGGAAAAATAAATATATGTCACCAAATGTATTCACATACATAAAGATTACCTTTCAAATTTGCAATTTTATGGGTGATTCAGGTCAATATACATTAATCATGTACATATTAAGTTGCTTTTTTTTACTATTTTTATATGTGCTTTATAAAACTATTTGTGGATCAAAATGCACAGAAAATTTTCTTTATATTTTTCAACGCATTTACCATGACTGATAATAATGTTTATCTTAAAAAGTAATTTTAAGGACAAAAATATAAAACAAGTAATCAATAGTTTGATCTCTACAGTCACAATGCATCCTAGAATATAAATCAAGTTAACTATAAAGTACCTGCTTCAGTGTTTAATAAAAAGATCAATATAAAAATAAAAACAAAGCAAAGGACTTGTTGCCTTTTCTCCAACCTCAGCCTAAATCTGTGATCTTATTTTCCTTAGTTGTTTGTATTTGCAGATGCAGAGTAAGGATGAATGCATACTCCTGCCACATTGTGAATGCAATGTCAGCACTATGAATTAAGAATTCAAAAAATAATAACATTCATATATTTTCCTCTTTCTCATTAATAGAAAAGTGTTGGGAAGATGAAGAAAGTAATAAGGACTTTAGAGGACATGAAACATGGAATTACAAAGGCAGGCTTACATTCAAAGGGAGAAAACCATTTTTTCAGTCAAAGAATTATAACAGAGGTGGAACAATTGCCTTGGCGATTATTGACACAGCTTGAGAAAGGAATGGAGATTTAATGCTGTCTAAAACACTGTGAGGTGAGGTTGAAAAAAAAGCATTGTTTTAGAAAATCAGTGCTTAAAAATGAATTTTATTAAATATGTATCTAAGTAAAGATATATTATATATCTGACAATGGGTTCTGTAAGTCATTTCCTGCTAAGACTGGTTCTTCACCATTATTTTCCTGACCACGAGAATCAGAATACTACAACTACCATGTGCTTTACCTTCATTAAAAGCTTTTTCTTCAAATATTATGTTTAGTTTGATGAAACTTTTTCATTGAACAGGGTATCATTGTTATTCCCATTTTCCAGACTGGTGCTATTTTAAATAACACGAGACAACAAGGAGACAGCAGTGACAGGACAAGAAGCTGGAGGTTCCTTATCCCCACGGATCTGTTGAATTCAAACACCTGTATCTCTGCCGGAAAATAACTTGTCTAAAGGATTCCATGCAATCACTAACAGGCATACACACACATACACACATACACACATACAAAGGCACATGCATATACATATACATGCACACATATGCACACAAGTGCATGTGCATGCATACACACATGCATATACACACTTATTCACACACATAAACACTGTATACACATACACATGCATACATATATTTACACACATATATAGATACAAATACACACATTTTTGGACTAAATTTTCCCCTTTTCCCTTCTTGGGAGGCTCCATGCCCCTCGAAGGCCCCAGGGCCCACAGACTAACTCAAAAATTTTTAGTTTAGGTTTTGTATCATTTTATGACTTTGGGAGGCAGTGATTTACAAAGAAACAGCTTCTCAGGACCTGCACATAATCTAAGTCCCACCTGCAGTATCCATTAGTATTCACACACCGCACTCACGGTCTTAAATGTTCCATCGCATGTCCATACTCCCAGGGATACTGCAGTTCACCCCAGTGGCCCCACAAGCTTTTCTCCTCTCCAATCTCCCTGCTGAGCTAACTCTCCGCAGCTTACTCTCCATCGCTAACTCTCCGTCTCCCCAGGCAGCTCCACTCCTCTTCCCAGGGTGCTACTTGTTTTGACCCTGGCTGGCTTACACTTTTCAGAGGAATGAGTGATTTTCGGCTACACACATGCATATATGAGGACATATTCACATATACAAATACTCGAACCCAAACATACATATACAAATACGTGTACACATGTATATACGTATACACATACACATGTATATACACATGTATATACACAGGTATATATACACATTTACAACCACACATAAAACACATACACATTCATCCATACATATACATCCATATCCATATATACACATATACACACATATACAAATACATATGCTTCTGCATGCACATACACAAATATACACATCAATACCTATACATCTGCATACACACAAGAAACAAATACACACATACACATTCATGCACAGCACACATACACACAAACACGCATAGATACACATGCATACATTCACACACAGAAGACACAGACACACACATACATGTATAGCACATAGTCATACAACACACACATACACACATGCACATAAAGCACACACAAACACACATATACAGATGCTCCCATACTCCTTAAAAAGTCATCAGCAAAAACAGGCTGTGGCCAGTGAGCTGGCTCAGTGGGCAAAAACACTTGCCTCCAGCCTGATGACCTGAGCTCAATCCCCAGAACACACAGGGTAAAATGAGAGAACTAACTCCTGTACATTTTCGTATTACCTCCACATGCATGCATAGCATACACACCTCCTTCTTAATAAATAAATGTAAGAAAATAATAGGTCAATCTTTTCCCTCATCTGTGGGTCTTATTTTACCTTTGCTTTTCATAATTTTGTTTATTTGTGTGTGGAGAGGGGCACATGTATGTGGAAGTGAGGAACCAATTTACTAGAGTTGGGTCTCTTCTTCCACCATGTGAACTCCAGGTATTGAACTCAGGTTTGGAAAACTAGAATCTCCATTATATTTTTGATAATGACTGCATTATTATGTTCGGTTAAGAAAAGATAGACAGTAGTCGATGTTATTTGGTATTGCATCTCACCTCTTCAAGCATTGTCATTTAATTTAAATGGCAGTGAGACAGGTATATACTCAGTATGTTTCTCTCCTTCCAGAGGAGGTTGTCTCCAGAGGAAGCTAAACTCCAGGGATGATTCTTATTTAGCATACAAAGGATGATGGGCTGTAAGTGTAATAATGCTTAAGCCTCCTCACTATGACAGGCCTCTTCCCAACCTTATATTGAAGTTTTTACTAGTGATCTATGAATATTTATCTTAAGACAGATCTCTAGTCTTGTGTAAGTTTCATAACCCACAATATTTGGTAATTTTATCTCCCTTTTTTTATCTAATCATGACTACACAACTTGTTCTCATCAGAAGGTGGTGAATGAAGTGGATCCATTACCATGATCTAGAACTTTATGGAAGCGAATTGTGCCTCTCCATCTCCTACTTGATTCTATGTCACAGATATTATTTCCCAACATTAGGAAAAACCATGTTGGAATACTATAGGACCCTTTGGGTCCTTGAAATTTTGGGTGTATTTGTTATAGGAACTTATACAACCCTAAGTATTGGAAGCCATGGCTAGCTAAGTGGAGGCTAAAACTACTATCCAAACAAATTGGGCGAATTAAAGCCTATTTAATTTTTTGTAAGATAGAGTTTCACAATTCAGAAAATTTTGCAAGGACTGAGGTTGTTTCTTAGTTACAAAGCAAGGAGATTCATGTTGAAGTTGGCGAGTCCTAAGAACACATGTCCTCTCCTTCCATAGTGTCATTGTCATGGAAGAATTACTGTCTATTGGAAGAAGGTGTTTTCTTTTGGTATGATAAAAGTAAGACATAATATGAAGCCTAAAGATACGATAAGATGAATAAAAATAACTGATAAAAATAACTTTATATGGTCTGTTTTAATAAGGCAAAGGGAAATACCTTGGGAAACAGCAGACTTGTGCTTAAAAGCTTGTCTATCTCTTAACAATTTGTGTGTTCTAGGTGAGAGTCTTGATTTCCGTGCCTCTACCCTTCACCTTCAGTTTAGAAGAACACGCTTAGAGCTTTTGTTTTGTTATTGTTCTTTTTCTTGCTATTGTTAGTGATGGGATAACGTTGGTTGTGGGTGGTGGTAGAATTGGGAGAGAGGAAAGGAGATTGGAGACATTATGTCATGTGTTGATTCTGTGGTACTTAGAATGAAGTAACCCCAAAACAAGACAAAGAAAATTTTCTGAATTGATGGAGCTTAAATAGCCTCTAAATAGCTACTAGGTTATTATACTTGTCAACAGAGATGTTTAAAACATTTTATTCTATTGTCTTCATAGGGTTTGAAAATGTGGGAATTAGTGGTTTGGAGGGGGGGCGATCCAGAAGCATTAATAGAGCAACTCAGCTTACATTGAAGATTGTTACATGAAATAGTTTCAGCTGACTATAAAATGTCAATAATTATGATCAAACAATGAGTGACATATACAGTTACAGAGGAGGGATTAACCAAGCCTGCTTTGTGACATGCATGGAAAAGCTGCATGAAATTCACTAGATGAAAATTATAGTGAAGGCTTGCTGCCTGGATGGAATAACATGCACACACCATGAAAGCATGAATAGATCTAATGGCCCAGGCCAAGGGGGATCCAAAAGATCAGAGATCAGAGTGGGAAGCAATTAGGTTCCAACGCTGAGAAAATAGAGACCGAATCCGTACCTTCCAAAGGAGGTTTTGGAAGGAGCCCAGAAATAGAGATAGCTCTTCAACAGTAACAAAGGGAATCTGAACCCAGAAGTGCATACTGTTCCTTCCACCTGGAAAACAACTTCCTTCTCCCCTAGACTCTTTCTCTAGTAATAGCTCCAGGTCCACTTCCTTCAGGAAATCATCCTGGACCATACAGGCTGGGTGTTTACTGACAATTTGACAGAATCTAAAATCAGTTGGAAGATAGGCCTCTAGGCATGCGTGGAGGGGCATATCTTGATTACTTTCGTTTATGTGGGAAGAATCATCTTGACTGTGGGCAGGGTCATGGATTCTGGACTGTATAAAATGGCAAAAGTGATGTGAGTACTACATGCACTCCAGGCTGTCTGCTTGTTGACTGCTGGTGCAATGTGACCAGCCCCTTCAAGCCTCTGCCTCTGTGATTTGCTTGCCTGGAACTAGTGTTATAGCCTGGAACCAGGAGCCTTTCTCCCTGAAGTTGCTTTTGCCAGACTGTTTTATATTATAACATCAAGAACAGAAGCTAAGAGAGTAGCAACCCTTATCTAGGAATTTATTGCTACTGAGCTTCTCTATTTTAGCACTTATACAACACAAAAAATATCAAGTTACTTGAAATTGTTTTCACATCTGATCAGCAAGTACAGTGTCTGGAAGCTTGGCAGTACGCTGACTCAGGTGGGAATCTCAGAACCTAGGAGGAGCTAGGGTTGGATATAATAATGAAAATGGAAAATAATTTTAGTAGACTAGTGACCAAAGGAGTTGAAGAAAGTAGAAGCACTTCAGGTGAGCATGGATGTTGACAAGTCACCTGGAGGTAGTACTGTTTCCAGTAGATGAGGTTGATGAGCTCAAAGCCATTAAGGAAACAGATTGAGGTCCCATTATGGACAACTTAATTCCTGAATAGGACTTTAGAGATTTATTCTAAAAAGAATAGAAATTCTAATAAGAATATTTTCCCAAATGTAAATAACACAAAGCTCTCCCTCCAAAAAAGACTTTAGCAAGGTAGGGAAAGAGAGTCAGCCAAAGAGGTTTCCTGTAATCAGGGTTCCAGTTGAAAAGCTCTTGTATTATGCAAAATAGATGTTTAATACTGATAGCCTAAGGCACTGAGAAATACTTTGCTCATTTTTGGAAGGCATGTGGTGGGGGATCCTCTTACAGTTTTTATATGATGCACCAAATAAGCCTTATCACATAAAATGCTATTTTAGAAGGATAAATGAAAAGTTGGAAAGTGTGTCTTTGAGATATGACCTATTGAGTTAATTTGGAAGCTTTGTGATCTGCAGTTAAAGGAAAGTCTGCTTTTGACAAAAATGTATAGTATTAGTTCATAGATTTTATTACTGTTGAGGAAACCATATAATCTGGAAATAAAAATAAATTTATGAGTAATAAAGATGCAGTGCTTCACCTAGGGACACACACTCTGCAGTGTCTTATCCTGTGCACTTTGGGTAGTGGTGTTCTTCTGGGTTAATCACAATTTGTTGCATGAGGAAGTTTCACTGATGAGAGATGAGAGATTCATTAATATTCTTTCTGCCCCCTGTTCCTCTGAGCCTTAGATGTAGAGGCTGGATTGTTGATGTGTCACTTAGGGATGGGCTTCTGACGGACATTATTCTCTGTATTGGACGCATTGTTGGACTCTGTAATAGTCTCCATCTGTTGCAAGAAGAAGGTTCTTTGATGAGTGGTGCAAGGTACATTTGTCTGTATATATTAGCATACATATTTAGAACATAGTAAGAAATTATATTGGTCTAAGGATGTAGCAAAAGTAGGCTTTTCTCTAGGATCTATGATCCCTCCAGCCATGTGAACTTGGCTGTTTACAGTGTTGCACATGAGTTCTCTCCAATTGAGAGGCACTTAAGTCTAATTAGACATCTGTTGGTTACCCCCAAAATAAAAGTGTCACTACTGCACCAACAAAAATACTTTGCTGGACCAGTCATTGTTGTGCTTAATAGGCTTTACAGGTAGGTGGGACTGATGATTGCTCTCCTACCTTGGCATTTTTCATGGTATCCTCTGATACTATGAGAGCTAGTCTTCAGAGAGGAGGCTTCCATGTCAGTTCCAGATCCATTGCTCTAAGTCCTTTGTTCAAAGTGTGGCCTGTCTTCAGCAATAGGGTCTTTTTAAAAAAATTATTTTATTGGGGCTGGAGAGATGTCTCAGCAGTTAAGAGCACTGACTGCTCTTGCAGAGGACTGGGGTTCAATTCCCAGCACCCACATGGTGGCTAGAAACCACCCTTAACTCCTTGCTGTCTTTATAAAAATAAAATAAAATAAATTTTAAAAATATTTTATTTTTTATGTGTATGAGTGTATCGCCTACATGTATGTAAGTGTATCCATGTCTCTTTGATTACCCTGACCAACAACTCAAAGGGAGGTTTCTTCTACCCAGGACCATTTTCTGTTATATAGTCTTCAGCTATACAACATGCACTCATATATATTTTGCATGTGTATTTTTCAGTAGGTTTTTGAGCTAATACATTTCCCTCTGGTTTTTCACACCCCCTAGGTAGCATTTATCTCCCCTCTCTCTTTCCTTGTATAACCTCCATCCTCTCTATTTTCCCCATTCCTCCCTTGTTAATGATGTCTCCTACTATCTCCCTCTCTCTCTCTCAAGCTCCTCATCCCCTTGAACCCCATGGTTCCTTACCATTTTCCAGGCTGCTATGATCACATCAGGATATATACTCACATCTAAGAATTTGGACACAAAATTTACAAATGAGAAAGAATATATGTGGCTTGTTTGTCTGAGTCTGTGTAACTTTACTTAGTATAATAGCTTCTGGTTCTGTCCATTTACCTGCAAACTTCATGGTTTCATTTTTCTTTACTGCTGAGTAGAACTCCATCGTGTTAATGTACTTCATTTTTATTATCCATTTATGAGTTCAGTGACATTTAGGTTGTTTCCATTTCTTAGCTATTGTGAAAAGTGGAGCAACAAACATGGCAGATCAAGTATCTCTGCACTATGATGTTGAGTCCTTTGGGTATTTGCCAAGGAGTGGTATTAACTGGATAATATGATAGATTAATTATTAGTTTTTTAAGGGTTCTCAACACTGATTTCCTCAGTGCTATCACCAGTGCACAATCCCATCAGCAGTGAATGAGGGTGCCCCTTTCCCCACATACTCACCAGAATTTGGTTTCATTTTGTTCTCTTGGTCTTAGCCATTCTGAGTGGGATAAGATGAAATTTTTTTAAAGTAATTTTGATTTTCATTTTCACCATTACTAAGGATGTTGCATACTTTTTAAGGTGTTTCTTAGCCATTTTTATTTCTTCTTTTGGGAGCTCTCTGTTCAGATCCATAGCCCGTTTTTAATTGGGTCATTTCTTTTATTATTTCTTTGTTTTTCTGAGTTCTTTTTATATGCTGGAAATTAATCCTGTGTCAGATGTGTAACTGGTGAAGTTTTTCTCCCACTCTTTGTTTCTTCTTTTTCTCATTGATTGTTTCCTTTATTGTACAAAAGCCTTTTAGTTTACTGAGGTTACATTTGTTAATTATTGACCTTAATTCCTGAGGGACTAAAGTCCAATTCAGAAAGTATTTTCCTGATCCTATATCTTGCTGGGTACTTCCTGTGTTTCCTTCTAACAGCTTTAGCATTTCAGGTTTCACATTGAGGTATTTGATCCATTTGGAGTTGACTTTTGTGCAGGGTGATAGCTATGGGTCTAATTTCATTTTTCTACTCACTGAGATCCAGTTTACCAGTCCATTTGTTGAAGATGCTGTCTTTCTTCCAGTGTATGTTCTTGGCTCCTTTGTCAAATACTAGGTGGCTGAAATGGTGTGCTCTCCTGTTTGGGTATTCTATTTTGTTGTATTGATCTATATGTCTGTTTTTTTTTTCCAATATCATACTGTTTTTATGACCATTGCTATGAATAGGACACCTATATCAAACTTCTGCCACCCAGGGCTCAGAGACCATTGTGAAAGAGGGAGAAGAAAGACTAAGAGCCAGGGGTGGTGGCTAAATACAAGGAAACAGTTTTTCAAACAGGTGGGAAATTACTCATATGAACTTACAGTAATGATGGCAGTATGCACAAGACGCATACAAGTTCAAACTAGACAAAAACACAGCACAGAAGAGACAGAATGAGAATGAAGAGCCAGGCTTATCTGTGGAACTGTTGGTAGCCAATGACTATTGGGAGAGGGAGAGTTGGTTTTTCCTTAAGAGAATGATGCCAGATAGATCCAGTGGAAGGATTAACACTGAAGGACATCTGGGGACACAAACTTGACTCTGGCTCCATAGACCTTAACATATATGACAGTATACATGAAAACTGGCAAGGGGGTTTTGGGTGTGTACATAGGGGAAGGAATCTAAATATGATTAAGATATACTGTATGAAATTCATAAAAATCAAGTAAAAAAGAATGAAGATGAATTATGGTAAAAAAAGCAAAGAAAGTGTAGAAATTGCCAGATCCTTGATTTTCAGCTCAAATATACATTTTCAAGAAAGAGCAGAGATATCTCTTTCTCCAAGGTCAGTATAATTTCAACATTTTAAAAATGCTCACTTAAAATAGGTCAGAAAGCCTGCAATGGGTAATGGTGAAAGAAAATGGCAATTACTTGGATTTGACGCTTTGGGATTATAATTAAGAAATAAGGCATAAGCCAAAAATGTGTAACTTCTAGATAACACACTTCTTTTGGAAAGTGCTATGAGGCATAAGGGGTGAATTAGAGCCTCCAATGAGCTGGGAAACATGTTATCTCTCTGTAGCAAAGCTCTCAGAGTGAGTTAATACCATATAGATTATGGTATATGCATTAGTTGTATATGGATTGATTGCACCATGTAAAACATCTGTTTAAAATATGTTTCCTGCTGTGTGCTGGCAGCCATTGCTGATTTGAAAACATCAACCTCAATATTCATTATCAAGTGATAGGTGAAGGGCTGTGACTTCAGCCATGGAACACTGTGAGGCTTGGGAGATGTGTGCCCAGAAGCTGGAAAGCAGCCTAACAGTCCTTGCAATTTAGATTAGCTGTTTAGTGATTCTCCTACTTGGTATACTCTATTTATGTAAATGAATGAAACAAGGTAGTATGAAACTGAAAATCTTATGCTGGATATATATATATGTGTGTGTGTGTGTGTGTGTGTATGTGTGTGTTGTGTAAATGTATATAAAATGTATATATCATTGTGTCTGATTTTCATAACTGGGCTGCCAGTTATCAGTCTGCATTTGATTGACAGAAAGTGATATCTAGTTCAACCAACATCAAACACCTTGGCACTTCATCCTGGAAGAGGTTTTGGTAGTTAAAGAAAGCGTGTTGGACAAAGAATCCTTTAAAGCGAGCTCTTTCTTTCTCCTAGTGAGTGCCACAGTGAGACACATGGGGAGAGAAGAAAGATCCACCTTTAATCTATGCTGCTGAGGGAAATCAAAGAGATGGAATTAAAACCAAGAGTAGCTTCTTATGCTCATCGGAGAGCCCTTTTTCTCTGCTCCATTTGATATAACAAATAAGATCATCAAAGTAAGGCAAGCACAGGTTCAGAACCTGCTGGTCCTTGACCTTGGCCTCCTCCCTGCCTGCAAGGCCTCCCCTGGAATTTCTTGTGATGTCAAATCACAAAGCAGCATGAAGTGCTAGCACCCCAGGAGCAGAGAGGGAATTTTATTTTTAGATTCCTTTGCTGTGACTCTAGGAAAATAATATGAAGGTCTTTTATATCTCTATCTCAGAGTTTTGATAAATCTGCTGTACTTCAAAGTATGAAAGGAGTGATAAAAAAAAATTCTGTCCAGACTGTCTCTAGCCACCAGGTCATCTTAAGAAAATCTGTAGAGTACCATTGGCATTGTGCCAACTGGTGTTCACTGCTGGGAGCTAGGGAGAATTTCACCCCACCCAATAGACACCTATCTCCAGATGTGTTGCATAAAACATTTCATGCGATAGGCATTTTCCTTATAAAAGCATATGCCTTAAAATTCAAGGCACATATAGCCTCTAAAAGGATTAGGGAACAATTTTCTTAACACATTTCTTAAAATTATCAACACCATCATCTATATTAATAGTAGAAAATGTTTCACAGAACAAAGAGGGCTTTGTTTCTCCAATTCAGATTTCTTATTTTCTTTTTTCTTTTTGTGCTATTTTGTCTGCCTGGAGAAAGTCTAACTTACATGCTGTTTTTATTTTCAGTCAAACTAACCAGAATTAGATATGTGTAAATAAGAAAAATAATATTAGGAGCTCAGGGGTCTTGATCATTCACTTAGTTAATGGATTTTAACTGTGTGCTCACTGCATGCCAGGTGATCTCTTACGCATGAATAGTAAAGAACTTCAGGAGTCATTTGTTCTGTCAAATAAATCTAACTTTTGCATAAAGTGTACATTTCCCATAAATGCTTTTAATAATCACTTTTAAATATTTATACATAACTGAAACTTCGAAAGCAGATGTAAAGAGACACAATTGTTTATTATTTACTAATCTTTGTGCTACAAATTGCAGAAAGTATTGATCCTTTGCATAACTTTCTCCTTTGCACATTTATAGAATCAAATAAGAATAATAATTAAGTTCAATAAAGATGATACAATGAAAGGTGTGCCTCTAAAGGAAACTGAGTGACAACTGAGTGTAAGGAAATCCCAGAGAAGACCTACTATATTCAAAGAAACAGAGGGGCTTTGCACGGAGACAGAAGCACAGCAGGGGCTCAGAATAAGAAAGCCACAGACACTGAAGGCAGCAATGTCTGCTTTGCTGAAAGCAGAGGTGTATTTGGATGATATGAAAAATGAACTCTCAAAGGTTCCCAGTATGAAATGACAAATCCCAGGTTGATCAGTTTACACTTTGCTTTTGCTGACTGACTAGTCATAGAAGCTTTGTGATAAAGCAGGGTCTTGATCAAAGTGCTATTTTAACGAAATAAATATGGCAGGTTCAAATGTTGGAGCAGAAGGAAAATAAAGACATACAAACTTCTTGAGAAGTTCTTGTGATTGTAAACTCAAAAGTTCATAACACAGTAACTCCCAGGTCAGATTGTGAGAAAAGAAAAAATAGCTGCCCAACCCTATGACTTACTCCTTGTACCAACAGACAGGTCAGTTGAAGGCTGCCAAAGGAAGGTTCTGTGCCACTTCCTTAGGAAGGAAAAAAGCAAGGAAGAAAGGGCAAAACTAAAGAGAGACAACAGAGTATCTGCTTGTCATAAAAGTGATGAGTGAGTGAAACAAGATGAGAAATCAGTAAAGATGATGAGTGAGAAAAAGCTTCCGAACTTGGCGACATCTCAGCAGTCAACACGTCCTAGCACGCCCTTCTTGAAACATCCTATTTTGGAGTCCATCTCTTTCATCATCTGTATCTCCTATAATTTTCCCCTCACCACCTCTTTCAATAGCTTCCTTTGGTGGATGTTTGCCCAACTTGACATTTTATATTGAATTTGTGTGCTTAGAAAAGTATTTACATTAAATTACAAATGTAACTTGTCACTCTACCTGCAACCTGAACTTTAACAACAGGGTACCAAACTGTGCTTTCCAGCATACTATTCTGAGAACTAGTGAATTGTTTACTTATTAAGGGGACACTGCTAAATACTCACAGTTTGATTTTATCTTGATTTGCTGTTGGAGTGATATGATTTGTACTTATACATTATTCAGTGACTCTTGTGCATTTTTAATAATTACTTATGCCAAGAAGGAAAAGACATCCCTCTGTCCTGATGCAGCTCTATAAAAGCCACCCTCAGACATCAACTAGAATAACTAACAGTGAACCCATGCATTTTTATATACCTGTAAATGCTTCCTTTCTAAAGAAATATTGCAGCTTAAAATTTTTTACATGTATTTCTTTATATATTGTGTGTATGTGAGAGTGTGTGAGCATGCTGTGTATGTATGTAGGCAGGCACGTGCCACAACATGTGTTGGGGTGTTGGAGGACAACGTTCAGGAGCCAGTCTCCTTCTACCATGCAGTTTCCAGGAATCGAACTCAGAATATCAGATTTGGCTGCAATCACCTTTACATGAGTCATTTCTCCAGCTTGTAATTCTTTTAATCACTGCATTCACCCTAGGCAACGAATCATTGGTGAACTGTTTTGCTGACACAATTGTTCAATTCAGACAAAACCAATTTTCAAAGTGACATCTTAAGAAGCTGGACTCATTATTTTTAATGAATGGGGCACGGAGACCATGACTCACACTTAAGAAGAAAGGCCACTTCACAGGACAACTCTTTCTTATTTTAATTTGTGCCTTTGTGAAACAGGAGGTTGTTTAAAATTAAGAAGAAAATTTCTCCCATCATTTTCATTTCATCGTGTACACTTGTTGATTATAACAAAGCTAGCCTGCTTAAAACCATGAAACCTCCATATTCTGTGGTTTGTCACCAGACTGCTGAGAAGGAAATTAGATATAGAATATTTATCTCCTGCTTATGTCTATGTCCTTTAGAAGCTCCTCCACACCCCATCGCTGAGGTTTCTGGGCCTTTACCCTTTAAAGGTGTCTATAGCTTGAATAATAGTCAACCCCTTTATTACTTAAAACCAATCTCTGGCTGCTGAAGTTGGAAACTGTGGATTTTTACTCTTAGAAACAGCCTGAAATGTCCTTAAATATGAACGCTCTTATATGTTTGCCACTCTTGTCCATGTGGAATGAAATTTAAACTCCTGGGCTGGAGAGATAGTTGCTGCTCCTCCAGAGGATAAGAGTTCTGTTCCCAGCACCTTTGTGGGTAAGTCATGGGTTTCTCCATCTCCAGGGCATCCAATGCCTTTGCCTAATCTCCTTGGGCACGCGCATGTACATGACAGCCACTCATGCAGACACATACATACACATAAATAAAAACAATAAAAATATTATTTTAAAAACCTCCCAAACTGTTCACACTTCACATTTTTACCTTAAATTTTACCCATGAAGTTAATAATCTTTCAGGACTAAAATAATTGTTCTAGGGTTTCTTA
This sequence comes from Nannospalax galili, assembly GCF_000622305.1. Taxonomy (NCBI): domain Eukaryota; kingdom Metazoa; phylum Chordata; class Mammalia; order Rodentia; family Spalacidae; genus Nannospalax; species Nannospalax galili. The sequence goes on from NW_008337147.1 coordinate 9,166,040, forward strand.
AAGTAAGTTCTACTGTTTGTATAGAAATGAATTCAAAATGGGTCAAAGACTGTAACATATAGTCTGATAATTTAGAACTTAAGAAAAACATGAATAAGGAAAACAATTTATTATTGTTTTTGGAAAACAATTTAAATTTTAGTTATAATCAAGAGCCTTCTTTAGACTCCAGCTGCCTGAGAGATAATAGCAAGATATGACAATTGGGAGTACATGAAATTAAAAAGCTTCTGCACAGCAAAGGAGACAACAGAGTCAATGGAAGAAATCTTTGTCAGGTAGACATCGGCCATTAATATTTTAAAAATATAAAACACTTGACAAAAAAACTGATAAATGAACAGACAGTTCTCAAAAGTGCCATGCACGACCAATAGAAATATGAAAAAATGTTCAACTTCTTCAACCATCAAAGAAATGCATATCAAAACTATGCTGAGATACTATTGCATCCTCGTCAGAATCACTATTACCAAGAAAACAACAATAACAGATGCTGATGATTATGTGGGGGTGGGGGGATGTAAGGGGTTGTTATTTACTATTGGTAGAAAAGTGAAACATTGCAGCCACTGTAAATTAGTATAAATGTTCTCCCAAAAGCTATAGACAGAACACCATCTGATCCTACCATATCAGTCAAAGGAACAAAACCCAGTATGACACACAGATACCTTCACATTCGTGCTTACTGAAGCAGTAGTCACATGAATCAAAGATATGGAAACAGCCAAGGCCTATTAACAGAGGAATGGATTTAAAAAATGTGGAGCCTATATGCAGTGTAGCTCCATTCAGTGATAAACTAAGATTATATCATGTGCAAGAAAACTGATGGATTGGATAGCATAAGTTGAGCAGAAAAAGCCAGATTCAAGAAGGCAGAAGATAGGCTGCTCAAGTTTTCTCGAATATGGAGAATCTAGAATATTAACCTATGACATGAAAGTGGAGGAGGACCATTAGAGAAAAGGAGGGGGCTAATACAGGGCCTAATGGGTGCACTGGATGTGATATGCACATGTGAAGACCCATTAAGGAACCCATCATTTTGTACATTCATTAGAATAACAGCATGGATCTTTATTTGAATCCCATAAAAATTATTAGCTTTCTATTACTTAAGACACCCTGTGTTCTGGATTTTCATTGTTAACATGCTTGTTCTCAATAATATTTTGACAATATTTATTGTAGAGTAATTAATAACACTGTCAAAGTACTTCATATCATAAACAAAAATGGACAAACTTTTGTAGAATTGAGATGATAGTAAATGGGGTTTGAGGCAGCAAAAAGTTAAGAAATTTCAATTGTGTGCTTTTTCTTGACATCAAAGATCTTATTTTTTATCTTGTTGAGTGGAAATATTGGAAAGCTATTTTTAAAAGAAAATCTGTATTATATAGGACTTTGCTGAGTGCTATGTCTATCACCAAGAGCCAGATGTTCCTTATAAACTTGTTACTCAAAGCAAGGCCTCACCAAGGCACCGTTAAACATGCAGGATCTCCTCTTAGCCTTAGACCTTCTAAATCTGTTTATCATCAAGCTCCAAAGGTGATGTTTCTCTATACGTAGACTCTGAGAAACACTGCTTTATGATAAACAAGCTTTAATGACCCTAAGACACTTTGGATGCTAGGATTTCCCATAACCCTTTATGTTCTGTAGAAATCTGTAATCCTTCTTTAAGCTATCAAAATTGACTTTACCCACACATATATATGATTTCTTTTTATACCATAGTGATACTATAAGCAGTGTGAATTTTTGAAACATGAAACTGAACATAGTTATTTCACTAGATCATTTATTTGTTAAAATGTTTCTCAAACTACAGGCAAAAATTGTGAAAATCTAGAACTATAAAATTTATGAAATAGAGTCTTGATTCCAGTCCCCAAATATTTCTGTTATATTAGCCAGGATTGACATATATGACTTTGTAGTTTTAAAATTATCCCAGATGAAGTGAAATTTCCCTTGACAACTCTTTAAAAAAAATGATTGATTGCCTAGTTCATATGCCAAGTTTGTGCATTTCATTTCTAAGGCCTGTGGCCAGAGCCTACAGTCACCATAAGTTTGCATTTTATGTTTCAGGCAAAACATGGGAAACTGTTTAGAGATAATAGCATAGGGACTTGAAGCTTTCAATTTGCCTGTTGATGAAGGTAACAAGGTATCTAGGATGAATATTTACTAGTACAGTAGAATTTTAAAAGACCATACCAAAAGTTTTCTCATCAAAATAGATTATGCTGAAACACAGTTATTCAGTTCACCATTTTACATATGGTAGCATAATTTGAATATTTAAAATTATTATAATGATTTTTAAAGAGTGCCATGAAAGGATCAAAATTAAAATTATATTTGAATATTTGAATTGTTGAATAAATAACAGAACAGCATCTAAAATGTGATGTTGTCAACCTGACTGTGCCTAGGTGTTTTTCTCAATCATCTCAGAGTTGAATATTTTAAATATTCATTCATTCATTTAGAAATATTCATTGCAGCTATGGAAATGACTAAATAGCTCAGGACAAGTCTACAGACCAAGAAGACCATGCCAAAGACTAAACTTTTCAAAGAGAAAATACTTGAAAAGCAAGAGAGAAAGAAGTAACGTAGAAGTGCACTTAAAAATAAATTTTCAGGGAAATAGGAACAACAACAACAAAAAGAACAGGTTTGAAGTTAAATTATATTTTAGCTAGAAAAGTAAAAGTGTTTATTGTTCCCATGTATTTGGAAAATTAAAAGAAAAATCCTTGTAATTACCTCTTGAGATAGACTACGAGATTGAAAGTAATGAATATTTTCTACAAAATATCAAAACATGTTCATATAGCGTGAGAATGCACTCAGAAGGTTGACAATTACTAAGAGAAAAGCCATCATTCTCCACAAAAAATGTTTAGGACTGGACAGAGAGAGCTGTGTGTAATGTGCTTGCCACACAACCATGATATCCAGAGTCTGAATGCCCAGAATTCATGTAAAGCTGGGTGGGGTTGCACTTGTCTTTAATCTCAGCATGCTTATGGTGAGATGGGAGGTAAAGACAGCAGGCTCTGGGAGTTCAGAGGCCAGCTAACCTGGAACACACATCAGCAATACAAACAAGGTGGAAAAGCAAGGACCAACACCTAGGGTGTTTCTTTGACCTCTGCATGTGCACCTTGGTACATGCATGCCTGCACTCTCATAGAAGCCTGCAATCAAACACATACACACACCTGTACATATATAAAGGTTAAAACACATAAAAAATAAGAGCCTTAAAAGACAGAATCAGCAATGGAATATAATGGAATAGTGTAACATAGAATAAAGTAGAAATCTGAGGAACAAAAATTAATTAAAAAATAAATGATAAAGAATGCAATAGCTATAAATAGAAGATAATATGAATTCATAGACATTCACTGAATAGAAATGTTATATATTGGAATATATTAAATATTGATATATAAACATTGTTCATATAAAAATAAATATAGAAATGTAAAATTTTCAGATATACTGAATGAAGAAAATGTTTC
>NW_008337147.1:9169737-9185092 GCF_000622305.1 Nannospalax galili
AAGTGATGGTTTCTTTGAATACAAGAGTTTAAATAAATTTTGGGAAACAGTGGCGATAATAACATTGCTGTGATTTAGTAATACATTTGTCAAGAACTGAAAACAGTGAGGAGAGATGAATATTCAGTAGTGAATGGCAGGAAGTATAAAGACATGGAAGGCTGTTCATTCATGTTAACAGAGAGTTGGCATTGCCTTGTAAGGGAAGTTTATGGAACAAGACCCTGGAACATGTAGAAGGAAAGGAATCAGAGCCCAGGTGAGAGACTACCCGCAGGGATTTCATTGTAAGAAGTAAAAAGGAGGAAAGTGCAGGCCCAGATGCACTGCTGGGTATAGCTTTGTTAACTATTTTCTAATGATTTTTAATCTGTTTAGAACCAGGAAGCAAAATCATAAGATGAAGTAGAGAAGTTGATGATGTTAGAGACTTGAGTAAAAAGATCTTAACAACAGTGGCCCTATAGAGGCACTGTAGAATTGGGAGACCAGAAAGAAGATTCCTAAACTTGCCAGTAGCAAGGCTTTCAATATCTCTATTCAGCAAGACAGGAAAGGTAAAATTTAACAAAGCTGAAATTTTCCAGGAAAGTTTTGTCAAAACCAAACAGCCACCACCACAACAAAATAAACACAATGGAAGAAGTTGTGGATATAGATGAAAAGGCGGTTGAAAATTATGGACCACAGGATCCAAGTTGGACCATGAAAGAGCTGACCTACAGAAAGAATTTTTAATAATGAGTAGAGAATGGTGAAAGTCAGCAGGTCTGGGAAAACAGAAAAAGTTACAGACTAGAATGAGAAATCAGCCTACCTCCTGCACTCTAAATAGTCTATGATGACAGGAGGATTTGGGGTGGGAAATCCAGGGGCAAAGTTCAAAGAAGCTGATGCCTGTAGGGGCCTTATGAGAGGTCTGAGGAACAGCAGTTTGGAGGAATGTGGAACTGTCCATCTTAGTGTAGGAGCATGTGTTGGTGTACCCTCCCTGAAAGGTGAGGCATCTTGAGAGAGCACCCTTTGTACGTGAGATGTGGAGTTTTATCAAGATATTTTTAAAGCCAGGAAAGAACTTTCTCAGAGCAGAAGGAAGTGGGCAGCTTGTTTGTCTGAGAATAGAGAAGAGAAGATGGGAGGTGATATCACAGGAAAGAATCAGGTGCGGGGGGGGGGGGGGGGGGGGGGGGGGGGGGAGGAGAGAGTGTATGTGTGAGGTTGAGGAATGAACAGTGGGTGGAGAGGAGTAAATCAAGAGGCACAGCTGGTTGGCTGATTACAAAGTCCACAGCATCAACAAAGAAATACTTTGTAGCAACCAAGAACTTCAGGGCACAGGTTTTATTTTAGAAAAAGATGACATGACATTGGAGTTTATAGTTCTCTGCGGAATTTTACTCTTTTCAGGAAATTTTTCTACTTTGAATCCTGTTTAATTGTCATGTGCACTAAATATCATTTTTAGTATAAATTGTGTTAAAAAATTGAATGTCGGGGTAGAAAGATGGCTCAGCAGTTAAGACCATTGGCTATTCTTGCAAAAGAACCAGGTTCGATTCCCAACACCCTCATGGTAGCTAAAGACCGTCTGTAAGTAACTCCAGTCCTAGGGAATCTAACACCCTCTTCAAACCTTTTGTGCTGGTTTAGCCACAGATTTTGCTCTCTGGAAGAAAGAATGCATTTATAACCAGAGGAGAGGGATAGGGAAATAACTGAGAATGGTCAGGGGAAGTGAGATAGCTCAATGGAGTAAGGTGCTTGTTGTGCAAGTTTGGTGACCTGAGTTCAATTCTTGGAATCCACATAAAGGTAGAAGGAGAGAATGTTGACACAAAATGATTCTCTGACCTCCATGGGTACACCATGGAATGCACCTCCCACACAAATAAACTAATAAAGAAATAAATAAAAATTTAAAAGCTGATTTTTTCAAAGAGAATATTTAGTGAGTCATAGTGTGCTGAGAAGATGAACTTTACTTGTGTATGTGTGTCTGTGTGTAAGTATGTGTGCCTGTATGTGAATGTTTATGTATATATGTGTATGTTTGTGTTTATGCATGTATATTTGTGTTTATATGTGTGTGTTTGTGTGTATTTGTGTTTATGTCTGGGAGTGTGTATGTGTGTGTCTGTGTGTTTATGTGTGTATAGATGTATATGTGTATTTGTGTGTCTGTAGGTGATTGGTTACTGATTCCTTAGACATAGAGATACTAGGAAACAATAAGAGCATGAATGTAAAGTGATATTGGGGAGTAGAACTCAGTCCTCCAAGCAAACAGCCGTCTTCATCAGATCACCTCTGCCTGAGACCACCACATGCAGCTCTTTTGATATTCCTTCAGAGAAAGAAGGGTGTCTTAGGTACTTGAACCCTAACCTGAGATTCCAGCTGCTTCCTTCCACACCTCCCAGCTATTGGTATGCAATTAAGCCTCAATTGCATGTGGCCTCTGTGTCTGTGGAGGTTAGAGTATATAGGTCTGGAAAGTAGTGTGGCTCTTTTGGGTTCCCTAATGGTTTGATAAGTTGTCCCTTGCCTATGCTCTGTTAGTCAGCTCAATAAACTCATTTGTTCTCCAGGGTGAACTTGGGTGGAATTATACTTTGGTTTGCCATTGGAACATTTTAAGGAGGGAATAGATTTTGTTTATGTCTCTTCAGGGAAGGAATTCTTACATCTTATAGGTAAGACATCTATTTTAAGAAGGCACATACTTACTTCTAAAACCACTCCTCCATGCTGGTCCTTAGAGAGGACTCTTTTATTAAACTTCAACCACCACAGTGGCTCAAGGACCATTGTGGAATTGGAGATAGATTGTAAGAGCCAGAGAGGAGGTGCATGGCCATATAGAAACAGAGTCTTATAAGCTCCTGGGAAACTGCTCATGTGATTCTATGGCAATGGTGTCATCATATACAAGTTCCATGCAAACTCAGAAAGGCAGTGACCAAGCATAGAACTGGGAAAAGGAACAGCAGATCCCAATATTATCTGAAGAAATATTGGCAACTAATTGCTGCTAGGTGAAGAAGAGCAGATCTTCCTAAAACAAGGGACTCTAGATAGGCTGACTAGACCTCAGTGGATGGACTTGGGGAACGTCTGGGGACATTGACTTGACACAGTGGGCCTTAACAGGAATGACAGAGTATATAGGCTCCAGTGGAGGGTTGGGGAGGGCTATGGGAAGGTGCTGGTGTGAACGGGGGAATAAAGATGATTAAGATTAATTGAGATGTTCTGCATGAAATACACAAAAATTCAATAAAAACAAACAAAAAAACATTCCTCCTAGTACTTGGTAAGTCTCAGTGATGCCATCATTCCTTCAATATCTCAATAAGGTCATGTTATTTTTTACTCAGGATCTTTGAATATGCCATTCCATTTTCAGGAACATCCTTGCTTCTCAGGATCTTAGAGTGTCTAGTCATCCTGATAATCTCAGTTTTAATGTTATTTCCAAGATACTCTCTTATTCCTCTTATTCCTTATTTTTATTGTACTATGTGATTTTTCTTTATAGAAATTTGATTAAGTAGTTATCATCACATCCTTTTCTACTCTTTTGTCTCTAATCCCCATATGGACAAAGAACAAGAAGGATATTTTTGTTTTTGTTTTTTTCTGAACAATGTCTAGCACAGAGCAGGTATTTTGAACTAGTATTTGAATGAATCAAAACAAAAACACCAATTTTCTCTCTTTTTCCACATTCATACCAATATTTTATAAAATTTAATTAATTAATTTTTATTGTATGTGTATGAGTGTTTTGCCTGCATGTATGTAAGTGTACCATGCATGCAATGCCGATGGAGGCCAGAAGAGGGTGTTGGATCCCCTGGAACTGTAGCTACAGATGGATGCTAGCTACTGTGTGGGTGCTGGGAAATGACCCTGGTTCCTTTGGAAGAGCAACCAATGCTCTTAACCACTGAGCCATCTCTCCAGCCCCAGATACAAGCACCTGTTGTCATTTGGGTTTGTTTGTTGTTTGTTTGTTTTTGTTTGGTTTGGTTTTGGTCTTAGCTTTTCTTACTAGGGTAAGATGAAGTCTCAAAATACATTTAATTTGTATTTCCTCTATAGCTAAGTATGTTAAATATTTAAAAAATATCTCTCAGCTATTTACATTTCTTCTTTTGAGAATTCTGTTTAGTTCTATACCCTCGTTTTGTGTGTGTGTGTGTGTGTGTGTGTGTGTGTGTGTGTGTGTGTATGCATATTTAGTTTTTTTTAACTAAAAAAAAATCTAGATACTAATTACATGACAGATGTCTAACTGGTAAAGATTTTTTTTTTCCCATTCTATATGCTGTCCCTTCACTTGAAGGATGATGTCTTTTGCTGTACAGAAGTGTTTTGGTTTCATGAGGTTTCATTTGTCAATTATTGGTCTTAATACCAGTGCTGCCAGGGTCCTGTTTAGAAAGTCATTTATTTCCCTTGCCTATATATTTAAGCATATTCGATAATTTCTCCTCTAACAGATTCAAGGTGTTAGGTCTTATGTTGAGGTCTTTGATCCATTTGGAGTTGAGTTTTGTGCAAGAAATTTAAACATTGGGGGAGAGATAAAGCAGATTTCTGTGAGTTCAAAACTTGCCTTGTCTACAGAGTGAGACCCTGATTCAAACAAACAAATAGATTCAAACAGACAAATAAACAAAACAAACAGGGACAAAGAATCCAAGAAATTGAAAAGTAGATGGAATCCCAGGAGACTCAATATATTAAGACTCATTGTTGGACAAGGAACTATGCAAAAAAAAATACTAAGAAAATCCTCAGACTAGTTCCATCTGAGCACATACAAGATGCAAAATATTGGGGAAAAAAAAGAACAGCTATATTTTTTTTCTTTGAAAGAAAATCTTGAGACATGATAAGCCTTACAACCAGGCTCATGGTAACCTTTCCATAGACTGAAGCTGCAATACTGGATTCTTAAGCATGTTCCTAGGACGTACTTAGCTGCTTTTTAAGGTAACATTTATTGGTTTCTGGTTATAGCATCATATATAGTTATTATCAAAGGAAAGAGAACAAAGAATAAAATAGAAACCACATGTTATTAAATACTTTCATTCCACATGAAGATAGCTAATAGATACCTAAAGTGGAGCTCTTCCAAGGCAGTCACCTGACACTGCAATTCAGAGAAGAAAGAATCAGGAAGGAGGGCCACACCTACCTTTTTGTAACAGAGCAAACTTGGTGGGAATGAATATGTGATTCAAGGTGGCTGACCCAGCACAGCATTGGAAGTCTTTAAATTCTTTCGTGATTTTGTGCTACCATAACAGGCAACTAGGAGGTTAGCACACGTCAAAGAATGCAACAAAGAAGACAGACAGGAAAAGTTCTGAACAGAAAGGAAGACAGAAAGAAACCAGATTATTCTTGATCCTTTTAAAACTTGAAACAAAATTTATTTAATAAATTAAAACCTGGAATTTAGCAATTTCAGACAAGAAAAAAATAGGGATTCCAAATGGAAAATAGCACAGTTGAGAAAACAAATGTAACTGTAGCTCTAAAGGGCGTTAATACAGTTGACTGAAATCGACAAGATGGCCCCTGCTTTTTTCCAATCTCCAGTCTGCTCCTCCCAATTATCTTTGAAGAAATACCCACCATCCTCATTTTATCAGGAAAGGATGGTTTCTGTCATCAGCTCCAGGTACTGACATTGACCTAAGCTAATAAATAACTTCAATCTACCATAACTTCCACCTCAGCCCCAATAACTGCCTCTGAAATTAGGCATGTGCCTCAATTTAGGTGGATAGGTCTCAGGCCAGATTTTATCAATACAGTTGGAAAATAATACTTCTTTCTAATGATCTTGAACCATGTGAGCATAAATTTGGAATTCAAGGGAGCCATCATGAAAAGAGAGGCTACCTTCCTGAAATGAAGCCGACTAGATCAAAGTGGAACTGAGCTCCTTGATGTAAACTTTCATGGATCAGACACTGTTCATGGACAGTTTAAAAATACATTGAATTTATTTTTTTAGTCCACATGGTAATGGGTTTCCTTATGGCATTTTTCTTACATACATGACTCGGTTGATTCTCCTCTGCTCCATCTCCCTCCTGCCTGCCTGCTTGTGCCCTTTCACCCTCAGTTCCACTCTCATAGTGCTTGTGTTTTACTGCCTTCCCTACTTTTGTTTTCTTTAAATTTCTTTTATTATTTTATTTGTGTGTGTTTGTGTGTGTGTGCATGTATGTATGTGTGTGTGTACATATTCAGTGGAGCACATATGGAGGTCAGAGGACAACTTTTAGGAGTCAGTTCTCTCATACCGGTGAGTCCTGGGATTGAGCTCAGTTCTTCAGGCTCGGTGGCATGTGCCCTTACCCACTGAGTCATCTCACTGGCCCTCACCCTGACTTCCCAAAAGCCTCTTTTTTCTCATATACATGGTCTTTATAATTAATTATACCACCCCAAATTTCCCATTGCCTCCAGGAGTGTGGAGTTGAAACTAAAGTTCATACTATTTTTAACAAAGCAGCTCTGATAATGTTTCTGTATACAAAGTTCACAAGGAAAAAATTTCAAGGATTGTTATATACAAGAAAAATAAATTATTAGCATAGATTTTTTTAAGTCTGCAGAGATGAGAAATTAACCATATTTGCCACAGGTACCCATTCTTCTTCACCAGATTCACCAGATCCCATTAGCCCAAGGATGAAATCCATGTATAAACACATACTCTGATGGGTCAGCGTAATATAAAAAAGAATATAATGTATTTTAATAACTATTGATTACTTGTTGAAATATTAACATATTTGGTTAAACAAAATATTTATTTGATTTTATGTTTCTTTAATCCTTTTTGAAAATGGCTACTCATATCTGTGGTTTGTATTCTATTTTTACTGGGCAGCATTTGACTAGACTGTATAAGAAGGAAAAATTTGAAACTTCAATAAGCATATAACATATTTTCTTCATATTAGTGTTTTGATTGTGATTTTATAAATATACATCACTTTAATGTACATATATGAATGACCTTTATAAAATGGACAGAATCTGGACTAATGACTATGAATTAATGTTGGAAAACTCACTGAACTATGTGGTATTGTCACCTGGACACCAGACCTTGTTTCCTGGGGACCTCAGTTTGGTACTCCACCTTAATATAATGAATGAATGTGGGTATGCTTGAGAACTGATATAACAGGGTGCTGAAAGACAACAAATGCATTGTAACTGAAAACAGTGAAGACTGAGAAAGAATGCTTGCTCACAAGATAAGGATGGATATGAGTTTGTAGCTCCCCACTTGAAGCTGGAGAATATATTTTGAATGAAAGCATCAGTGAAACATGACCCCGGGGGACAGAGTTCCATGACACAGTTCCAAGAGACATCTTGGTAAATGGATGTTTTCAGAGTTCTGGCCCATCTGGATATGAGATTTCATTAATTCCATGAAGACTTATGTGGGTACAAATTTTCTAAACACAGTCTTTAGTAATATAATGGTAGCTTATAAAATATGCATGAAATATCTGGGAGTCCCTTTGGCCACCCTTGCCAACAACTCAAAAGAAGGTATCTCCTGCCCAGCACTGTTGCTTGTTATGTAGCCTTTAGCTATACAAATGGAATCTTAGAAAATTATATTGGCTCCTTTAATCTTTGGTTATACTTTCCTTTTGGGTATTTGAGGCCATACAGTTGGCCCAGATAAACCAATTTATGTTTACTCTTAAGGTCGTTTGAGGATCTGTTCCTCAGTGGTCACATGGGCTTGGGAGGAGCCCCTGGATCCTTTCTTTTACCAGTTCTGCCTATGTGAAAATAAGTCAAAGGTCCCACTCAACCATGCCTGGCTTTGCTTGGAGGCATGGAGGAAATGTTTCCTCTGTGTTTACCCTCCTCTTTGTAGACTGGACACTGGTTCAAGTCCATCTGGTGAGGTCTCCTTGGCCTCCTTTATCAAGTGGACAGGTGATCCACCACAATTACACTACATTTTGGGAGATGCTCATAGTCCCCTGGAACTAGTCGACCTAGGAGGGCAAGGAGCAAAAACTGTCCTTTATGTCCCTCTGACCAAATTATTATAGGCCTCAAAATATGTCTGTTAAACATCCAAGAAGGTTAGTTCCACCAGTCTGGTACTTTTAATTACCATGTGTCATGTAGATAAATATTGGGCAAAGACCAATTGTTCTCAGATAAACCTTACCTAGACATATATTTCTTGATTGCTGTGTATAATTTGTCAGTAGGTTGTTGGACTAATATGGTTTCCTCTGACTTTTTAAAACTAGCTAGGCATTATTTATCTCTCACATTGTCTAACCCCTCCATCATGGTTTCCCCAATTAAGGTGTCCCCATTTTCCCCCTTTCTCCCTTAAGAATACCCTTTTCCATTCCCTTCTCCTATGGTCCTACCTCTCTTGAGCTCCTTCTTTCCCTTTATCCCCTAGGATCCTTGTATACCATTCCCTCCTTTAAACTAACCCATTTTTTATCCATATCTCCCTTATTAACACCTGTTTTCTAATTCTCTGCTCCTTCAGTTTCTTTTCATTTACCTCCCTGGTTCCTTTCCATTATCCTGGTTCCTGTAGTTATGTCTGGATACATACACTTTTCAGGATTTTGTTCTAAGATCCACATATGAGGGAGAACATATGTCATTTTTTTTCTGAGTCTGTGTTACCAGCATAGAACTGGGAAAATGAACAGCAGACCCCAATCATATCTAAAGTAATATTGGCAACTGATTGCTCCTAGATGAGGAACAGCTGACTTTCCTAAAACAAGGACCTCTAGATAAGCTGACTAGCTTCACCAGATGGACAAATAGTGGGGGACAGCTGGGGGTGCCAACAACACAGCAGACAGTAGCAGGGATAACAGAGTATAAGGGCTTTAGTGGGGGGAGGGAGGCTATTGGAGGGTGACATCTGGGAAGTGGGTGTATAGTTGAATAAGATGTTTTGGGATATTCTGTGTGATATACACACACAAAATCAACAAATTCTAAAAAATGTATTATATTTGAGGAGGAAGCATAAAAATTTATGACATGTTAATTAGTAGAGGTGATAAACATTACCATTGAAATCTACCCAATGACTTTATAGATATACACAGGCGCCAAGGATCCAAGTACAACTGATAGTAAGTAGTAATATCAGATACACACAGATTAGAGATGCATGCACCAACGTCTCATTGTTAGTAGCAATAACAATGAGTCTTTCTGTAAGGAACAGTATATTTTGAAATGAAATGGAGATCTTTTTTAAAGTTTAAAAACTCAATTTTATGTCTTACAGGGCTTATACTGAGTCCAGTACTGTATAACTGTATTAATTCAACTGTGAACCTAAAAATTTACAGCCACTTTTTGAAAGAGATGTATTATTGCTCTGGAGTGTGTTACTGAATATGTCAAAGCTGTAATGAATTGCTTCTTCTAATCATGTGGTTATTAAATTTAAAAAATTAAAGAAAAATATATGAAATAAAGATGTGGGTAAATTTGTGTACATGCATACATGTTTTAAATACATATAATAATTTAAGTAAGAAAGTAGGTCCAACTACATAAATAATTAGACCTAACTGAAAGACCTCCGCAGCATTGCGTGAAATGGGTGCACTCACATACATGCAGGCAATACACTCATACACATAAAATAAAAAATATTTTAAAGAGAATCAAGCCCTGGCAGATGCTGCTGCTATCTATCCTTAATTGTAAGGGTGGAAGGAAAGAGGAGATTGGAAAGAGATTAAGAGGTGCTTGACTGAAAATTTGATAACAGTCCAAGTCTGTCCACAGCCAGTGCAGGGTTAAAAATCTCATCAGTGTGATTTACTAAGGAGGACCAGGCCTAAGGGAGTGCAGAAGAAAGCAGTGAAAGAGAAAGGAGCAGTTTGTCTTTATCAAGTCAGTGTGAGAGAGTCACCAACACTCCCAGTTACAGCAGTGTGTTCAGAGAAGGATCCTTATGCTGCAGTGAATACATCACCTAAAAGCAGAGATCTGTAATTGGAATGTTCTTAGAACTCCACTCAAATCCTTAAAGACTGTGGAAAACATGCTGTATAATGAAATGGCTTCGCATCCTCGATTAACAATTACTTTGAGCAATAACGAAATAGATATTAATGAGTGTTTCTTACTAAACTTTTTCTGTCCTTATGAAAATAAGTTCTCATTTTAATTTGTTACATTCAGGAAAACAAAAGTTTTTTCAATATACTGCCATAAAGATGATGAGAAGGAAAGCTTTAAACTGTACATTCATGGGGAATAATAATTTAATGTGAAAATGAAGGCACTGAATCAGACTTAGTGTTGATAACAGTGCTCACACCCACCCTTAACAGGCACACAAGTTTGTGTTTTGTCAGTGTCAAGACATGAAAATCAGCAAACTCTGCCAAGGGGCTCATAGCTACTAACCTAGAAAATGTGTTCCAATGCAGTCATGGGGGAAAATCCTAATGCTTACTTACAAAAATATTATTTTGTTGCACATATGAATTCTGTTAGGTTCCCTGGTATGTGGAGGTATTAGAGATATGTGTAGTTTTTTCAAGGAGGTAGTTTTATTTCAATTCTGGCATGATCCAGGTGTTTCTCATGCATGTCTGTGCACACACATAAAAGGTCAATGAACCCAGGCATATATTAGAGTGGAAATATTTTCTGAATTATTACTTTGAATCATACTTTCAAATGTTTTATATTAGGAATAATATAAAATATGATTTTAATATGCTTGCACTTTTATACCCCTGTGGATACTTTATGGCAAATTTAATTAGATTTATATTAGAGTACATATTAGAATGTGTGTGTGTGTGTGTGTGTGTGTGTGTGTGTGTGTGTGTGTGTAAAATTAGAGCTGTTTAGTAGCTGAAAAGCTTTTGGAACCTTTTTAAGTTGTCAAGGAATTAAAACATAAGACATGGTTGTCTCCTTTTAAAAACTAAATCCAGATAATGAAGGCCATGTTTGCATTGTAAACCAGTGCCACCCAGTTTTTCCTGAACTTAAGGTCATTTCTTCCTTTATCTGTTTAAGGAATAGAAGTCAGAAAATGTTCCATGATTTGTTAATATTGATCCTGGGTGGGTTAGGAAAAATGAAATAATAAATTCACTGAAGAGTCGTATACTATTTTATTAAAGACAATGTGACATTTTTATATGTTACTTTGTGGGGTGTAAACCACTATATATACACTATTGCATTTGTACTTCATGAAAATCTTGCAATTTTCCCCAAACTTGTACCCTTGCTAAATTAGTTCATACAGCTAATAGTGATACTTATGTTGATCTGGCCTCCTCTCTACTTTCCACTTTCCTTTTATGTGTTACATTATATATTTTATATATTCTTCATCCTCTTTTTAAATCATTCATCTTCTTTAATTATGTATCGTTGTGCTTCCTTAAGATTTTCCTGAGCAAGGTGAGTTCTAATTAAAACTTTAAATGAGAAAAGAAAATGAAGGACATTTTATAATTTTAGAAACTCTAAAGTAATTAAGTCTACTTACTATGTGAGAATAATGTCTAATATCAGATGATGCATTTTTATAGTAGACTTTGTCCACAGTTCTTTGTCTCCTGTGGTTATCTACGTCACCCTGTGCACAAATTAATGCAATCTTTCTTTAAATCTAACTTACAGAGGGAAAACTGACTGCAGGCACATGTTATGAACTGCTCTGCATTAAACAGGTCTCATAGCACCAGGTACCACTGAGCTCCAGTTCATTGCCAAAGTAACAATCTCAACAGAAACACCAAATAATCTGCCTCTAGCTCCTTCTCGGTTCATATTTTCTTCCTTGAGGATACAAGATTTTTGCAATCCTTTAAAAGCCATTCACTCCCCCAGGCCCATTCTATCTGGGCTCTTCTTAATCCCAGTCCCTTCTGACAAAGAAAATGTCTATGTAATCATTTACACATGTCAGGTTTTATGAAAAATTATACAATTAAATCTGTTTAAAAGTCTGTTTACTTGTATAGCTATAGATAACTTTTCATATTGGGGAAAAGCCCTTATAAAGGGCAAAAGCCCTTTCTGGTGTCTTTTAAATTAGTTTTTTTGTATGGGGGGGCTAAGCTTCTAACCTCATTGTCTTCCAAATATCTACCACCTAAGTCCTCTGTATCAAAGGGAACAATGCTAGCAGTGACCCTCCACCTCCCAAATTGAAATGATTTCCAGAAGATAGAATCACAGACATTGCTAGTTATCAGTAGAAGTTGCTGTCTTTAAAATGTCCATGTAGAGGCCAGAAGAGGTGGATCAGTAGTTAATAGTGTTGGCTGCTCTTAGGTTGGTTACAAGTATCTACAAGGCAGCTAACAACCATCAGTAACTCCAATTCCAGTGGATCCACTCTCTTCCCCTGGTCTCTGTGGGCCTTGCATGCATGTGGTGCATTTACATATATGCAAGCATAACATTTAAACACAGAAAACAAAGTTTAAAAAAAGTCCTATGTAGTAATTCAAAGGAATCCATACTTCTGAGTGTTTTCAGACATTAATTTATATGCTACTGCCCATGTAGGTACAACAGACTTAGCTTGTCATGCGGTAGAGTTCCCATTTCACAGAGGAGATAGCTGATTTGAAACAAGCCTAGAGAAAGTTGTCACCTCAAATTATATCTATAGTTATTTCTCTCTATAATTACATACATGAAGTATATTGTGTACACACATATATTTTCAATATTTTTATTGAGATTTTATGCATTTCACATAATCAATTTTTTTTCATATAATAGATCTTAATAAAGTTTAGAACCTCTTTCCCATCCATGCCCTCCTATAGACTCCCCCACTGGAGAATATTCATGTATTCTGACATATATGTTAAGTCCTTTTTAGTCAAGCATTTGTACTCAAATGTCCCTTGGTATAAGTTCATCCATTGGCATTTAGACTATATAGAGTCACTCCTTTAATGAAGATCTATTCTTCCTCATCCAGCAGAAATCAGTTCTTCAACTAGGACTGGGGCTTACTGCCCATTTACCTTATTCTGTGCTGGATTTTTGTCTGATTGAATCAGAATGGGTTTTAGGTATGCTGTTACCATTGTTGCATGTTCATGAGCAAGTTCCCAGTGCCTTGAAATCCCCGTTTCCTTATGCTCATGCACCAACCCAGACTCTTATAATCTTTCCAACCCCTCTTCCACAATGGTCCCTGAGCCATGGGTGGGTGAGTTTTAACATAGGACTCCTATCCAGGGACACACAATTTGCAGTCTCTTGTTTTCTAAAACTTAGCCAGTAAGGGCCTTCTTTGTGCATCTCATGTTGTTGTATGAGGGACCTTCACTGGTGAGAGTTGAGAAATCTATTAGTATTCTCTCTACCCCTTGTTCCTCTATGTTCCATGAGCCTTAGGTGTAAAGGTTCCACCGTAGAGGTGTCACTTAGTGCTGGGCATCTCTCAGATATATGTTCTCTATGTGTGACCAGTTGTGGAACACTGTAATAGCCTCCATCTTCTGAAAAAGGAAGGTTCTTTGATTAGTGGTGTACGGTATACTTGTCTATAAATATAAGGATCCATATTTAGTATCAAATAAGAAATTTCATTTATCTAGAGATATGAAAGAGATCCTGTTTTCTCTAGGATCTATGACCTCTCTAGCCATGTGCATTTGACTATATTTACAGTGCCACACATGAGTTCCCTCCCACTGAGGGGGCTTTAAGTCCAATTAGATATCTGTCAATTACCCCTTAGATAAAAGTACCACTATTGCACCAATAGAGATAGCTTTCTGTGCCACTTGTGGTTATTAGGTTTTGGAGCTGGGTTGGTCATGATTTTCTCCCTTAGCAGCTTACATAGCATCCCCAAGAACTATAAGAGCTACTGTTTATGGCTTCCAGGTTAGTTCTGACTCCATTGCTCCAATTCATATATCCAAAGTATGTTCTGTCTTCAGCAATAGGGTCTTACCTTCAAGTTCTTGGAGGTAATCAAGGCTTCCAAGTATCCTGGGAGTTTCTTGGACTACCCTGACCAACAACTTAAGGGGAGGTTTCTCCTATTTTGAACTGTGTTCCTTGTTATATTAGAATACCTTCAGGTACACTCATGCACTCACTCATGTTTAGACATTATATGTGTAATTTTCAGGGTTTTTTTTTCCTTTTTTTTTTTTAGCTAGTACATTTCTCTTTGGCTTTCTACACCACTGAAGTTTTATTTATCTCTACTCTCTCTCTCTCCCTGTCTAATTTTCCTCCCTCCTCCGGTTTAAGTGCCCCATTTTTCCCCTAGATAATTTTTAAAATAAAGGGTAGTAGAGGGTATGTCTAAAATTAGAATCTGGTTCTATATATTTTTGACAAAAATACTTTTGTGCTGCTTCTACAGTTAAGTAAAAAGCATAGCACTTTTTGAAACTTTCTAAAAACACAAACAAATCAAATGCTGTGAATCTTTAAACAATTTCATTGTGTTCAAATATTTATAGGCTGGCAGAGGAAGTTCTGAGAAAGGGAGAAATAAGTATTTGAGTAATGATTGGGGAGTTTGCTTTCTGAGATTTTGAAGAGTCTGAAAGGCAGTATCTGGATTCCCTGTCTTTAATAAAGCCCAGAAGAGCAGTGAGAAGTTAGAGGCCTTGAACTTGAAAGTGAAAGCGATCTAAGGGCAGGCAAGTGGGGATGGAGTTCACCTGTGTTTAAGGTAACATGGATGAGTCCACAGGTTTAGGCTGCAAGCTATCAAGGAAGATATTTCAGAATTCACAAGCTTCTCATAACTCTTAATCTGCCCTGAAAGTGTGTCACTTTATGTTGTGAAGAAAAAAGTGCTTTACTGTTGGAATGATGAAAATTAAGACAATTCAGCATTTCAGGTGATTGTCAATTTCAAACACTAGTTCAAATTCTTATATGAGTGCTGCTAAAAAACTGCGAGGCAGTGTCAGAAAATAACATTTCAGGCCTCTAAGTTCCAGGAGTCAATACAAATAGTAATTGGTATTTACCTTAAAAACAGTGTATTAGTTAAAGAAGGAATTCCTGAAGTATGCGAGGAAGGAAAGCAATGTCTAGAAGTTGCTGGGAATGTGAATGTGTGAGGACCCCCCAACCCCCCAGTTAGAGGCCTTAAATCAAGATCTCTTGTGCCTTCAGCTCCTTTTTTATTTTTTTATTTTTGCTGCTGTTGTTTTGTTTTTGTTTTTAATCAGCAAACTATTATATTTAATTATGGAATTTCTTAAGTTTTAAAAAGTATTTGTGTGTGTGTGTGTGTGTGTGTGTGTGTGTGTGTGTGTGT
>NW_008337147.1:9185115-9204415 GCF_000622305.1 Nannospalax galili
TTCTGCAGTGGCCAAAAGAAGGAGTCAGATCTCCTGGAGCTGGAGTTACAAGAGGTTATGAGTTGCCTGACATGGGTGCTAGGAATCAAACTTGGGTCCTGCGAAAGAGCAGCAAGTGTTCTTAACCACTAAAATATCTCTCTAGCCCCCATGATGGCATTTTTGAAGAAAGAGTGTTTTAGTGGTTCTCCTTCCTCCTTCCTCCTTTCCTCTTCCCATTTCTATTTTTTCCACTCTTATAACCTCTTCTCTCAGTTTCTTTTCCTTTTTCATGTGCTCTGTGTCCTTTTGCTTATCCTCTATCCTTCTTCAGCACCTATTTTTACCTCTCTTGGTCTCCTTTCTAGTTTGTAGACTACACATGCACACACATGCACACGCACACACATACACGTACATGTATATCTCTCACATACACACACATATGCAAACATTATAGGCCAGACAGGATACATATATGTGAGAGGATATGTATTTTTGTCTTTCTGAATTTGGGTCACCTCCTTGTCAGATTAATCCATTTATTGCAAATTTTGTTGTTCCATTTTTCTTTACTTGAACGAAATCCCATTGTATATACACTCCGGTTTTTTTTTTTGTTTGTTTTTTTTTTTGTCTTTCTGTTGGTGAACATCTGGGTTGGTTCCATTCCCTATCTGTTTTGAATACAAAGATGAACATCGATGTGCAAGTGTCCTGTAGTTGACCATGTATGTACCCAGGAGTGGTATAGCTGGCTTCCGTTGCAGATTCATTTTTAAGTTTTCTTAAAAACCCCCATACTGCACTAGTCTACACTTCTGTAGACTGCACTAGTCTACACTCACACCAGAAGTAAAAAAGGGCTTCTCTTTTGTACATCCTCTCCAACATTTACTGTCAAATTGTTGATGATAGCCATTCTGACTAAGGTGAGGTAGTAGCATTTCAAAGTATTTTCAAGTTTCAATTTCCTGAAGACTATAGATGTTGAATACTTTAAAAAATCATTCATTTTACCATTTGTGTCTTTTCTAATAATTGTCTGTTCATTTCATTAACACATTTGTTGACTGTTTTGGTTTTGTTGTGTTATAATTTTTGCAGTTTAGTTATTTGTAAAATCTATGTATTAACTTCAGACTTGAAATATAGCTAGCAAAGAGTAAAGTTTCTCTCCCATCTGTGGGCTGTCTGCTTTCTCTGCTGATAGTATGTTTTTCTGTGTAGAAACTTTTAATTTCATGTTGATTTCATTTGTTGATTCTTGAGGCTAATTCCTGTGCATTTGGAGTTATATTCAGCAAGTTCCTGCCTACAAGCAAGTGCTGAGGGACAGTCCCTGTGCTTTACTCAGCTGTTTCAGCATTTCAGGTTTTAAATTAAGAACTTTGATCCACTTTGAGTTGCTTTTTTGTACATGGTAAAAGATATGGATCACATTTCATTCTTCTGCAGGTGGATATCAAACTTTGCCAGCACTATTTGTTGAATAAGCTGTCTTTTTCCTAGTGAATGTCTTTCACATCTTTTTCAAAAAGTGAATGGCTGTAGGTCTTCCAGTTTTATAATAGTTCCTCCCAAAAGTACCTAGGAATAAGCTTAACCAGGGAAATGAAAGGCCACTGCAAATAAAAATCAAAGAAAATGCTAGAGGATGTAAGGGACTTCTATGTTCCTCGATTGGCAATATTAATACCATGAAAATGGATAATAATATATAGATCCAGCATAGTTCTGATAAAAATTCCAATGTTATTCCTTATAGGACAGGAAAAAATTCCAAGAATCCACACAAAACCACAAAAGAAGTCAAGTGGCCAAAGCAAACCTAAGGAGAAAGAGTACAAACTGAGATGTCACAGTACCTAACCTCAAATTATGCTAAAGATCTGTAGTAACAAAGACTGACAAGTCCTGATACTGGAATGGAAACAGGTAGACCAATGGAACAGAATAGAAGACCCAGAAATAAGCCAACAAAGCTAGGGTCCCCCTCACTTTGTTTTAATGAGCACACTAGCTTATTGGACGCATGCTGGTGTGAGGACCACTGAGATAGGGCAACATTGGGGTGCTGCAACAGACAGACCCTGTACTAGTCTCAGGAACTAAGTCAAGAAGACTTCAGTTTTGCTTTGGTGTAACATCAAAGCCAGTGTCAATCCCTGAAATGATGCCCTCCTCAGAGGCAATCTCCCAAACATATCTCCCAGTTTTACCACCTGACTCCACAAATCTGAGAGTTAATTCCACTGCAGTCACAGAATAGTAGAACCTCACTTCCACTGACACTCCTTTGGTTATATTTCACTACAGGGGAGTCTGGGAAATGTAGTCTAGCTGTGTACCTGAAGGCAGAAAGAACCATTGTGATCAACTAACTGGTCTTGTATATGCTTACATATAATTTATTTTTGCTTTAGATTCTCTATTGAATCTCATAGAATTTTTCAACCTCAGAACTACATTTATTTGTAACATATATTCATAGCATGTTCACAATGTTAATTCTACTGAATCTTAAATATTATAGAGTCTTCTGAAAAATTTGACTATTACCAATTAAGAACATCCTATTTTTCATTTTACAAATTTTGTCAGTTTCAACTTCAATGTGCATTCTCATGTTCATTCCGGCTACATAGTAGCCATGTGTGTCTAAGAAACTCTGCTGAGTGGGTTATAAAAAGTACTTTTATTTTTAGCATCTTTTACATGCCAACTACATGAACCAATGTACTACATCCCCTTGCACAAGCAAGAAAAAAACCCACATGTGCATTTTGATAAACATTAGTCTTTTCATGAATTTTCAAAAGAAATACTGTGTTTAGACAAGCTACCAATTGCACTGGTAAGTCGTTGTTTGACTCTTCAAAGAGTCCTCTTTCCTTTTCCTGTAGTTTTGGATGTCTGCCAAGAGATAAAGAACATGAGTTATTCAACTTAGTCTTTGGAGAGATACAACTAAGCTGGCAGATGATTGAATAATACCGCTTGACCTCTGTGTCATATTGATTTATTTATTTACTTATAGGAGGGGAATGTATATATTGGAATGTCCTATTAAATGAGGTTATGGAATCATCTTAGGAATGTGTGTGTGTGTGTGTGTGTGTGTGTGTGTGTGTATGTGTGTATTTCCTGAGGTAGACAGTGGCCTAAACCAGACACCACATTGAAGATTTGCAAGACACTGATTTCATAACTTTATTTTAAAATTATTTACAATACACACTTGGAAGTCTCTAAAATTAGAATCTACAATATATTCTGATATCTATATTTTGGGATATGATCTATTTTTGTCCACTTCTGTGCATTAAAATAGTTTCTCATATCCCTGAAGTTGTCTTAGTGTCTTTGTTGTATATTTATTAAGTTTTGTTTTAGTGTGTGTGTGTACATGTATGTATGATCTTCCATGCACATATGTGCACCTGTGTGGGGAAAAGAGAGGACAAATTCAAGTGTCATTCCTGAGGAAGTGTTCACCTTGTTTTTGAGAAATGGCATCTTATTGGCCTGGAGTTTTCTCATTAAGCTAGACTGAGTGGACAGTGTCTCAGGTACTTTCCTGTATATGCCTTCAAAGGCTGGCATTACAAGTACACCCCACCTTGTCTGATTTTATTACAGGGGTTCTGGAGATACAAGCTCAGGTCCTTGTATTTACTAGGTAAGCATTTTTACTAACTGAGCCATCTCCCTAACTGTGCTGTGTTTTTGTGTGTATATGTACATATTCATGTGTATATGTGATTTGCAAATGCATGTGGAGACCAGGGATTGAGTACGTGTCTTTCTTATTGTTTTTTACCTCATTTGAGACAAGGTTTACTCACTGAGCCGGGAGCTCACTGATAAGGCTACACTGTCTAGTCAGCAAGCCCAAGGGATCTTCCTGTCTTCATCTCCCCAGCAGTGGAATCACAGGTGAGTTCCTCCCTGTCTGGATTTCTATGTGGGTGCTGGGGATACTGACTCAGATTCATGCTTGTGTTTTAAGCACTGTACCTACTGAGCCAACTTTCCAGTTCTCCTTTTTCTGCATTTTAAACTGACAACTATCTCTCTTGAAAATATGAATTTTTTTTTTATTTCTGTCTGGACAACTCACTTATATTCTAGTTTCAGATGTTTAATTTTATATATAGTTATTAGACTTATGGACATGCAAATTCATCCCAAACTACAGAGGGAATTTCAAAAATGGCTCTTAAAACATTCAGATGTTAGCTCATCACATAGTATTCTTGCATGGGTAATTTAAGAACTGTTACATCACTTAGGTCAAGAAGGAAATACTTCAAGTGTTGTAAACTAGTACCGTCACTAAATATTTATAAATATAACTAAAAATAATGTTGTTCTAACACTTTTGTTAAATGTTATATGCCAGACATAATTTTGCTACTTGAGAATGATCATATCTGATGAAAATTAAGATATAGAATAAATACAGAATGTCTAAAATTTTCAGGATTTGATGCCAAGGAATCAGTCTATGGTCAAATAGATAATATATGTGTGGAATCTGCCATTCTATTATAGATTTTCATTTTTAGGAGTGTATCTGCAGTAGTTTATTACTTCCTATTTTCCTCCAATTAAATAATTGGTAAGCTTAAATTTAGAATTTTGAGTTTTACCAATGATATGTTTTGAGCTACAGTAATCTTACCATGCATTTTGGCAATTATGGTAGAGAATTCCATTCTTACTTGAAGATAACTTGTTGATTACCTTCCTGATTTATCTCTTATTTTTCTTGTTTCATGTGACTCTTGTGCAAACCAAATCATAGCTTATCATTGTTATCTTTTACTTTTTGTGTATAATAATGAGAAAACTATTATTTTTTTTATTTCTTTGAGACTCTATAGCCCAGAATCACCTCAAACTTGCAATATAGCTCAAGATGGCCCCAAACTTACAATTCTTTTGCCTCTACTTTCTGAGTACTAGGATTATAGTAATGAACCATCATATCAGGGCAATCTTTTTGTCAGTATTATTTCTAGTAACTGCTCACTTTGTTAAATCTTCAAAGCATGACCTATTTTAACTTGATTCACCAAATGAAGTTCAAGACAATAGATGATACATTTGTTTATGCAATGAATGTCATTTTACATTTTACACTACTTTAACTCAAAATAAATGGTGAACTCTTCTACAGTCATTTTGGTGCTTAGACGGAAATCGCTATACAGTATTTAAAACAGATACAAGTCCCATTTATCACATACTTGTGTTATAATTACTCTATTCTAGTGAAATAATAACATTCTATACTTTGATTCTTTCACAAATGAAGATATTGACGAACAGAAGCCTGAATCAGTTGTAAAGACATCACAGCTTACTGAACACAGGAAATGAAAACAGTTCCCCAGCCAGTCTTGGTGAGACCAGTGGCTTCTTTGTCAGGTCACACCCCATATTCCACTCCCTCTTTTAAAATTATTAAAAAGTTTGTAATTTCTAACTCTCAAAACACAGTCCATTGTTTTTGCTTGTGTGTGTGTGTGTGTGTGTGTGTGTGTGTGCAACGTATGTATGTAAGTGCGTGTATAAATGAATGTATGAGTGCACTCCTGTTAGAGCCCTGAAGCTGATATTGGGTCTCTTCTCCCATGGCTCTCTGCTTTATTTTTTGAGGCAAGATCCTTTGCTGAACCCAGAGCTTGCTGATTCCAGTTAGCCAGCTTGCCTCCTTGCCTGGGATGATGAGTGGATGAGTGGATGCCACACTCATCAGACTTCTATGTGGATTCTAGGGATCCGGGCTGTAGTCCTTGTGCTGGCACTGAGCTATGCCTCCTATCCTCCAAATTTTTAAGTTAAAAAACATGTCTGAAGCCGGGCATGGTGGCGTATGCCTTTAATCCCAGAACTCCGGAGGCAGAGGCAAGCAGATCTCTGTGAACTCGAGGCCAGCCTGGTCTACATAGTGAGTTCCAGGACAGCTGGGGCTACAGGGAGACCCTGTCTCAAAAAGACCAAAAAAAAAAAAAAAAAAAAGTCTGAAAGCAGGGAAAACAACAATCTTGACTTTGACAAAGAGAAGCTTTGCAGGAAAGGAATCTTGTTCCATATGTAAAGTGTGCTCAGAGGACAATTTGAGAGATTGATGCTTAACCTGTGTATATTAGTGCATTCTGCAGTATTGTAGAGGACAGAACTATTAAACAGCTAAAGTAAATGTTTACTGTTCTTCTCAAAGACTCTGGTATTAGGGGATACATACATTTCACGCATAAGCTGTTTTTAACTAACTTATTTATAGCTTCTTATGAATTCAACTACAGAACCAGGCATGGTGGCACACTCACTCCTTTAATCCCAACACCTGGGAGGCAGAGTCTGGTGGATCACTGTGAGGTCAGTCTGGTCTATATAACAAGAATGTTACTAGGTGATAGATAGGCTCATTAACCAACATTTTTTGGATGAATGTGTTTATAAGGAATTGAGGGTATACTTTAAATATACAATGCAAATTTGGAACATGTAGCATGATAAAGAAGTAAGTGGAAATGTTGGCCACAGACCAACCTTAAAAGTTTACTACTTTGTAGCGTCTTGATTATGTCGTCATAACATTATGCATGAAACTAAGACGCATGTATCTGGTACTGAGGTCAGTACAGAAACTATCCGTTTCAATTACATTATGATAGTTACTTTGAAACAAATAGCATCAGTAAATACATGGTCTTGGTATTGACAAAGCTTCATTGCTGTGAGTCATTAATTTCAAGAAATTTGTCTGTTTAAAAGAAAAAAAAAACAGATAAAAGAATATTATTAGCTGAAAAATAGATAAATGCATTCATGCTCTTTCTTCCACAGTCACATCAGAAGCTGACTTTGCAGTATGCCTATTTTCTGAGAGCAGTACTTTGTATTGTAATTATCTGACAACTCCTTTGTAGGAACCAAGTCTAGTTAATTTCATCTTTTATTAACTTGTTTTGCTCTCTGACTGCTAAACTTTCAAATGGGATCTTTTAAAGTTATGACACTTAGAACTTTCAAATAGAAAGTTATATTATGAGGTAGTAAAAAAATAAACCAGAAAAACAAATGGTCATTTGGCTTGAGGCCATCTCACACCCAGAATGAAGTGCATAGCAGGTAGTGCTGGATTTTTGAACACATTATAAAATTAAACATATTGCTAGCACTTGGAAATGTGTGGTAGAAACTTTAAGATGTTGTATACACTTGCATCTCTATTTCTTTGAAATGTTAGGGGATGTGTTAGAATCAGTTCTATGCACATTTAAATATACACACAAAATAACTTCATGGCCACACATAAATAAAAATGAGCCATTTACTTCTCGCCATCTACAAAGGACCTGATATTTTTGTCACAGTTTCAACTTATGGCAAGATACAAGTACATTGTAGCTATGTCTTATATGATAGGGTTTTGTATTTCAATCTTTTAATCAAGATTTTCAAACACTTGCCTATATGACACCATTTGTTGTCTATTTGAAAAAAAAAATCAATAAGATTACTCATGGCCACTTTATGTGAGGAAATTATGAGATAAGTGCTTGGATCATCCAGTAGTCAGTCGGTTATTACTGGAGTAATCCCTATAAATTCAAGTATCTTATGAGTGTTTAGGTTAAGCACACAGTAACAGACCAGTGCCCAATAACATGATTCAATGATTAAAGAAAAAAACAAAAACATACTTTTTCCTTAGAGAACATTTTTCTCTGTCTAGCATTTTTTATATTATAAAATCTTTCCTAAGATCCATATTACAGCATATGAGACATGAAGCAAGCCAATTATATTGGCAGGACATTACAGCCCTATCAACAGCAAGGCAAAGAACTGTTTAGACACTTTCATATGGGTTTCTGCATATATATTCACTATTTTGTGATTAAATTAATTAAGGAACTATTTCTTCTATCAAAAACAAAATAAAAAGGGCTCACCAGTTTCACTCAGTAATACAGAAGTAGAATGCTTACAAGAAAATGAGTGGTAAGCATTGAAAGAAACATTTCTGCCAGACAATTGGCTTTTTGTCAGTCTTTAATTTTTATATTACATAATTCAGAGCTACTTGTGGCAAGCTATGATATTCAGATGAGAATCAGGACAATTTACTGACTTTTCTTTTTCTTTAAACATTTTACAAAGTATCCCTTTACAGTTACAATTTTGTACATTAGATTATATTGACAGCTCTAAATAAATTAACTTCTAAAATAAAACAAAATTTTATGACATTTGAATACGTTTCCTTGTTGCTAAAGCAATAAGCTTCACGGCCACAAATTTGAGTGTAACATATGGTCTCAGCCTCCAGCCAGGGTGTTCCATTTGAATTATTCCGGGATTTTCCTCACAGTGCTGTGCTTCAAACATGAATCCAATTACCCACTGCAGTCAAGCAATTGAAAGGCTGTAGGAGAAATACTCTAATAGATGGGGAGGGGGGCAAAGGACTATGATTTGTGTGGTAATCAGCAAGAGAAGGTCAATTGTAATAGAATAGACTGGTTTCCAAGACAGAGCTAATGTAGGATGCTTTCCACTCCATGGAAGGATGCTATCAATAGATCTGTTGTTTTCATTACCAAGAATGTCACTTACTGACAAGATGAATAAAGAAAATGTGAGAGGGCCCGTTGATGGATCAGGTGATTAAAACCTAGGTTGTGGTGAGCAATTAGCAAACTGGTGACCTATGGGAGGACTGGGAATATGAGGGTAAAAGGAAGATGCTCTGAAAATGAAAAAGTTTACCTGAAGAGAATAGATTTTATTATTACTTTTTAAAAATCTATTTATGGTCACACTAAAAAGTCTAATAAAAAGACAGGATAAATATGCAACTCCCCAATAGAAATACTTCTTTTATTTATTGACGTTCTCTTCTTCAGGGAAAAATACATTATGAACAGTATGCCTCCTTATCCTGCATATTATTTTTGAACTATCTGATCCCTTAAAATGGTATAAAGAGCAAGCTATGTAAACTTCAGTAAGAAAAGAACATTTTATTCCTGAGGTCTCTATTTTTCTCTACAAGTTCTGTGTTGTCAATTACATAGTCAGACAAATCTTATGAATTACAATAAAAGCAAAAACAAATGGCCCTATGAACTCAATAAGCTAAAATGCTTTCTACCAGAAATATCAAATCTCTTTTTTTATAAAGATATATCCTACACTTACAGAATACCTTATTCAAGGCTAATCTTATCCAAGCTCCTGATTCATCTCTTTTACTCTATGGTGCTAATCTATTAGACTACAATATGCACTTCTTTTAAGCTTGCTCAAGGGCTCTATTCCTCCCACACCTTGATCAATAAAAATACAAGGGTGTATTTGCTGCAGGTTATTAGGATATCAACAGATCACTATGTCAACTATTATGTATAAACTGCCACAGACAACAGAAAGTTTTACGATTTAACTACATAATTCTATAGTTGATCATTTTTGTAAACTATACAAATTAACAAAAAAGCATATTATCTTGTATGACATATGATGACACTTGTGGTGTTTGCCATTGCAGTTTGTAAGATATTTTCAGAATAACAATACCTTCACAGAATGAGGCTCTTTCCACCCCCCTTTCATATCATTTACCCTTTTGAACTAACTCAGTCTCCAAGGATGGCACAGATATTCATCCACAAAAAACCTTTCCTTGGGGAGACTCATTACTAATAGTGAAAAGTATAACCATGTAAATTGTCTAAAATTTTAGTTAATTATCAAAAGTCATTTAATTAATAAAAATAATCGTGTCAATAGAGTCATTCTGGCTTTCTGACAGGTCCTCAACAACGTGTCCTTGGTAGGAGCCACAATGTGGAGCAGCCATCTGCTTCCCATATTTGACTGCTGTTCATTCTGTAAGCGCTCTCCTGCTCCAGCACTTAGGAGCGATTAGCTGTTCCCCACATCTTGCTGCTGCATTTTCACAGGGCACTTAGAAGAAGAGGGCACCAGGAAAGCTCCAGAGGCAAAGATGTGCTTTGTTAGCACAAGCTTGGAGTCAAGTTTTACAGCACAACAAACCATGTAAATGTGTCTCTAGGAATAAGAGGAAGATTTTTCAGACTGGTGTCAGGGGAAGAAAAATAATTTGCTATCACAATATTTTCTCTTGACATCTTCACAAATTAAAGAAATCAGGCTCCATATTTCTTTTCTATGGTAGGACATTTCACGGTTAAAGAAAAGAAAATTTTAAATATTCTTTGTTACATGCATCCCTCAGCAATTTATTTTCCTGGTAGTTAACAATGGCCTTTCATTAGTTCTGTGATGAATACAGCCCATGACGCCAGTGGACAATTTAATTTTTAGAGATTGAAGTGCTGACAATACTTTTTCTCTTGCCGTTGAAAGGACACTCTGGAATTCTTTGACTTCTTGAAGCAATTTTATTTTATGTTATAAAGAACAAGGCACATTTTGAATAGATCATTAGATTTTAATATTAAAAGCTTTTTTTCTTAATATATGAGTTAAAGAAACACATGAGTAACAGCATCTTCTTTCCCTTTTGAACTAATTTTTCTTAAAATTGGGCACAGGTTTTGTCAACTATTGTCTTAGTTTGTTTCTCCATTGCTGTGACAAAACACTCTGACCAATACCAACTTGGGGAGGAAAGGGTTTATTCAGCTTACATCTCCCAGGTCGCAGTTCATCAGGGAGCCCAGGGTAGGAACTCAGGGCAGGAACCTGGAAGCAGGAGCTGGAGCACAGGCCATGGAGGAACACTGCTTACTGGCTTACTCCCCTGGCTCCTGCTCAGCCTGCTTTCTTATGCAACACAGGCCCACCTGCCCAAGGGTGGCACCACCCACAGTGGGCTGAGCCCTCCCACATCACTCATCAAGAAGATGCCCCTCAGACATGACCACAGGCCAGTCCAAAAGAGAAAATTCCCCAATTGAGGCTCCCTCACCCCAAGTGTGTCAAGAGCTATCCAGCACAACTATGTTGTGGGGGTTTGAATGAGAAATGCCCCCTGTAGACTTAGGTGTTTGAATACTTGGTCCTCAGTTGGGGTTGTTTGGGAAGTTTACTGGAGGAAGTAGTCTTCTCTGCATTGCTAAAGGAAGTATGTCAGTGGGGTTGGGCTTTGAGTTCATAGCCTCATCCTACTTCCAGTTTGTTCTTTCTACTTCCTTTTATTGAAGATGTGAGCTCTCAGCTTCCAGCTCCTGGGGCCTGCCTGCTGCCATTCCTCACCTCGTCATTGTGAATTCTCTCTGGAGTCATAAGCCAAAATAAACTCTTCTGTAATTTGCCTTTGGTCATGATATTTATTACAGAAACAAAAAGCAACTAATACATGTAGTAAACTAAAGCTAAAAAAATGCTTGCTGTAAAAAATGTTTTATACAGTTTTAATTAAATACTTTTTTATTTTTTCTTATACTAAACTTCTCACACAGGTATACTCAGCAAGATAATATCATTTTTATATCAATTTTAAGTCATATAAATAATAAACTACATATGAGTTGAACTTTTCTATAAGTTTCTGTTAATCTACTATTGACAAGAGTAAATTTAAGATAGTAACCAAAATTATCAATTGCTATATAAGTAATAAGAGGTTAATGAATAAAAGCTGTTTTCCTTATAGCAGAAATGTGATATGTCTCAGGTTTTCCATAAGTTTACTATACAATCAGTACTTTTGATTCATTTTCTTCTCTTTAAATAATCAAACTGTGAAATGTTATGTGTTCTTTAATGGACATTTTGACCAAATTGTAGATATGACCAAGAAAAGCCTATTCATCTTTCAGAAATGAGACTCCTCAAAGGATGGTTTAAGTTTCTGGCATCAGTAATTGCTACACCTATGACAGCAAAAGGAAACCAGGATCTGCAGGTGGAACTCTTAGAAGATGAGTCATCAATCAATGGCATACATTTGAAGTCAACTGAGGTAATCCTATACAAGCATCATCAAATATTTCTCAAGAAATATTTTAAAATTGAAAAAATAAGATATTAGTAAAAAAATGTTTTGCAAAAAGGAGTCAGACAAAGACAAAATTATCTAAGATGAGTTTATTTTCAAAACTTTCCCACGCTCTTAATTTTATCTACCCACAATTTAATTCCTGCTCCAAAAATGAAAATTTAGGCTCCTTTACTTAATTGTTTGAAGCACATTTTATATTACTTACAGCCAAGCTGTTGAATACTAACCATTAACTGAAAATAATCAAAGCCAAGAAGGAAGCCCTAATTAATACAACAATAATCAAAGAGGTTTTCTCATCTATTGTTGTAGAAGTAGAGCTCTGGAGGAGAGATTAGAAGGTTCTGAAGTTTTATAATGAAGACTCTTCCAGAAAGGAGAAAGACAGACTAAGCCTGTTGTACTGATAACATTCTGTAGGGGGAAAAAACTTACCTGGATTAAAATTTTGAAAGCAAAGGCTTAAATTTAAAAAAAGAGAGTTGCCACTATGTTTATTCAAGGAAATGTAAAGTCAGAGGCCAAACTTCCCAGGATATGAGTACAGGTCTTTAAATAACAGCATTTGAGAAGAGAGGGCAAGATCATACAAAAGACTAACACATAATATCAGGTAAACCAACAGCTTTTTGAAAGTTCCTGAACTGTGGGGAGAAAGTGAGAAGAAAAGAAAATATTAATGGGAAGAACTGGCTTCTCAAGTGACTGACAGTTACACAGATGGTGAGATAGTAGTTTGTATGGGTTCAAGCCGTGCCATTTCATGTCATAAACTCAAGTTCTCTGACCATTCTGTATTGAAGACTGGTGCTTCTGAAGGTTAAGATTTTCAGGTTAGTTTTATGGTATGAAGAAAACGAAATTTTGAAAAATGGTGTGGTAGCTTCAAAAGCACATTCTAGAAAGTAGCACAAAATCAATATAGAGTAATCACTTCAGTAAACATACTTTGATATTTTTTTAAAAGTAAAACCTCCAAAAACTTAGCTTCCTTTTACTGACATGCTAATTGTGAATTTTTGTTTCTTTCTTTTCCTCATTTTTTTAAAAAAAGAGTATGCTAAGATCAAGATTAAATATTAATCACACAAGATATTTATATATTCTGCACGTAAATATATATTAGTAAATAACAGTAGAAACAGCTTTCTTCTTTGATTCTGTGAATAGTAAGGGCCCACTTCCACCCTGGATTCCCATGGCAGCTGAGCCCCTTCTCCATTAGAGGTCATCCTGTGCCACTAAAACATAGTGCTGAGTTATTTGTTCAGTTGTGGCATATTAGGTCCTTAGTAGTCAAAAAGATCTGAACAAATACAAGTCTTACAATACATTCTATTACCCTTTATTAGTGGGAAATTTAAATCTGGAGATCAGTATTAAACAAGTTCCCAAAATCCATGTGTTTTATGATAGGCACCAAAATCTGATCTCTGATTAAGTTGTATTAGAAGGATTTTACCCTTGTCCAAATTAAATAAATAGGTGTATTTAATTGTATTTTTCTTTAGAGTCAAGTTATGATAGCAGTGCCTCCAAAGAACTAAGCACAAAGAGACTCAAGTTCCTATTTAAGCAGAAAGAATATATTTTTCATTTAAGGTCCTGACATTTGACCTCTAGTGTGCAATAACTTATAATATGACAGCATACCATATGTTAAAGGTTTCTACTGAGGGTTGAAGAGGGAAAAATAAAAGCTCCATTAAAATTTATGTTTTGTCAAGGCTGGAAATATGGCTCAGCAGTTAAGAGCACTAGCTGCTCTTGCAGAGGACCCGGGTTCAATTCCCAGCACCCACATGGTGGCTAACAACCATCCTCCAGTTACAGGGGAATCCAATGCCCTCTTCTGACCTCCACAATCTTTGCATGACATGGATACACTTACACACATGCAGGCAAAACACTCATACACATAAAATAAAAAATATTTTTTAAAAAAATTATGTGTTTTTTTTCAATCTGGGGGATAGCTCAATGGGCAAAGTAGTTGTATTCAACTATAAGGACCTGAGTTCAAAGACCCAGCACCTACATAAAAGCTAGGCAAGGTAGCATGTGCTGTTAATACCATCCCTGCATGACAGGCAGGCAGATAGATCCCTAAGGCTTGCTGGCCAGTCGATCTGCTGAACCCATGTGCTCCAAGATCAGTGAACAGTCTTGTTCCAAAGAGTAAGGTGAAGAGTGATAAAGGATCTGCTGTCAACCTCCGAGTTGTACATAAACAGGCTTGCACATGTATCTGCAAAAATGTGACTCTCTCTCTCTCTCTCTCTCTCTCTCTCTCTCACACACACACACACGCACACACATACACACTTTATCAGACGTAGTTGGTTTTTTGTTCTTCCTATGACAATTTATATAAGGGATAAAAACATTCAGGAAAAACGATTTTCAAATTCTGGAACAGAGTGTGTAAATATACAATGACCAGCACTGAAGGATTTGGTGCTTTCAACAACCCCAGGGAAAATATTTGGGTAAACTTCTTTGTCATCACACAAACTACATCTGCTACTTCTGCCCTATCTTTTTGGTATGTACATTGTTAAGTGCCATCCTATGCAAATATATTCACACGTTGAATGCAAGGAGATGATTGCCACAATGACTCTGAAAATGTTCTCATTTCAGAAAGGAAATTCTATTTCTCAAGGGCACATAGTTTTGCCCCTTAATATATGTTTTTGAATTTCCAATATAAATACATTCATCTTTCTGCCCTGAAATTATTATTGACATTTTGCAAAGCTAAGTTATATTTGCTTCTTCATAAAAATTTTTAATAATTTTCTTTGTTACATCACAGTTGCAGAGTAACCATAGCAACCAAGTTAAGTAAGACAGTTATTGCTATGTGCATTGCTAGAATATGCAAGAACTGGAAATGTTATTAAAGCACATTAAAAAATAGAGTTTCTCTCAATTTTACAGATACATTTTGTGACAGTGTCCTTGAAATCATCTTGCTTGAATAAATCATTGTTAAAATTAAAGTTAAAATTAAGGTTATCTAATATATCTCTCCACTGAATCATTCAAAAGCAGTAAAAATAACATTAGCTCAACTCACAGATGATGTCAAAGATGGTCTGATTTTGTTCACAGAGTCATTACTTGTGAAATCTGGGAGTTTTGGGTCATTTTTTAAAAGGAGAAAATTTGGTATTATGGATTTTCTGCAACCAGGAATTCATAGACTTGGATTATCCTAATCTGAAATTTATCAGATCTCCCTTTTTACTTTTCTGTTCTACGGGCAAAGGCATGGGTCTACATATCTTTAAAGAGTAAAAAGTTGATTGAGCAAGATTGTAGTGCCACCAGCAGTGAATCAGTGTTCCCCTTTCCCCACATATTCTCCAACATTTAGTATCATTTGTTCTCTTGATCTTAACCAGTCTGACTGGGGTAAGATGAAATTTTAAGGTGGTTTTAATTTGCATTTCCCTAATTACTAGTGATGTTGAACACCTTTTCAGATGCTTCTTATCCATCTTTATTTCTTCTTTTGAAAACTCTGTTCAGTTCCTTAGCCCATCTTTTTTTGGGTGGGGGTTCTTTTTGAGCCAGGGTCTCCCTGTAGCCCCAGCTGTCCTGGAACTCACTATGTAGACGAGGTTGTCCTTGAACTCAAAGAGATCGGCCTGCCTCTGCCTCCCAAACACTGGGATTAAAGGTGTGCACCACCACACCCGGACCTAGCCCATGTTTTAACTGGGTTACTTCCTTCCTTGATTGTTTTTTTGAGTTCGTTATATATTTTGGATGTTAAACCTCTGTCAGATATGTTGATGGTGAAGATTTTCTCCCATTCTGTGGGTTTTCTCTTCACTTCCTTGGTTGCTTCTTTTGATGTATAGAAGCTTTTTAGTTTAATGTGGTTACATTTGTTGATTCTTGACCTTGTTTCCTGGGCAGTTAATGTCAGGTTTAGAAAATCCTTTCCTACACCTATATCTTGTAGGTTATTGCCAATGTTTTATTCTAACAGTTTCAGAGTTTCAGGCTTCACATACAGGTCTTTGATCCATTTGAAGTTGACTTTTGTGCAAGGTGAAAGATAGGGGTTTAGTTTTGCTCTTCTACAGTTAGAGATCCAGTTTTGCCAGCACCATTTGCTGAACATGCTGTCTTTCCTCCAGTGACTGTTCTTGGCCCCTTTGCAAACTTGCTCAACCCCTATGGAAATCAGTATGGATAACTCTTAAAAAACTACAAATGGCCGGACATGGTGGCACATGCCTTTAATCCTAGCACTTGGGAGGCAGAGGCAGGTGGATCTCTGTGATCTCTGTGCATTCAAGACCAGCCTGGTCTGCATAGTGAGTTCCAGAACAGGTGGGACTTTACGGAGACCCTGTCTCAAAAAGACCAAAAAAAAAAAAAAAAAAAACCCCACAAATGAACCTACCATTTGACCCAGTTATACCACTCCTTGGCATATACCCAAATAACTCATCCTATTGCAGAGACATCTTTACATCCATGTTTGGTGCTGCTCTTTTGACAATAGTTAAGAGATGGAAGCAACCTAAATGTCCCTCAGCTGACAAGTGGATAATGAAAATGTGGTTCATTTATGCGATGGAGTTTTACTCAACAGTAATGAAAGATGAAATCATGAAATTTGCAGGTAAATGGATATGGAACTAGAAACTGTTATACTAAGTGAAGTAACACAGACTCAGGAAAAAAAAAAAAAGACATGCTCTCCCTTAAATTTAGATCCAAGCACCAAATCCTGATAAGTGATTGTGTATCCATACATAACTACAGGAACCAGGACAATGAAAAGGAACCAGGGAAGTAAAGGAAAAGAAAGAATCTGGAAGAGAAGAACAGTAGGAAATAGGTGTTAATAAGGGCGATATGAATAAAAAAGGGGTTGGGGAGAGGGAAGGTTATATAAGGAACCTAGGGGATAAAGGGAAAGAAGGAGTTCAAGAGAGGTGGGACCATAGGAAAAGGGTATTATTAAGGGAGAAATGGGAAAAACACTGGCACCTTAAATGGGGAAACCATGGTGGAAGGGTTAGACAGTGTGAGAGATAATTAGTGCCTAGCTAGTTTTAAAAAACCAGAGGGAACAATATTAGTCCAACAACCTACTGACAATTTATACATACAACTAGAACAAAGAATATAATATATATCTAGGCAAGGTTTATCTGAGAGCATTTGGTCTTTGCTCAAGCTTTATCTACATTGCACATGGTAATTAAAATTACCAGAGTGGTAGAACTAAACTTCTTGGATGTTTAACAGCCATACTGTGAGGCCTATGCTAATTTGGACAGAGGGATATAAAGGACAGTTTTTGCTTCTTTCTCTCCTAGGTTGACTAAGTTCCAGGGGACTATGAGCATCTCTCAAAATATCCTGTAACTGTGGTGAGTCACCTGTCCTCTTGATCAAGAATACTGTGGAGATCCTACCAGATGGACTTGAACCAGTGTCCAGTCTACAAAGAGGAGGGTCAACACAGAGGAACCATTTCCTCCATGTTTACAAGTGAAGCCAGCCATGGTCAATCAGGACCTTTGACTTATCTTCACATAGATGAAACTGGTAAAAGGAAGGAGCCAGGGGCTCCTCCCAAGCCCATGCTACCCCTGAGGAACAGATCCTCAAACGACCTTAAGAGTAAAAATAAATTGGTTTAACTGGGCTAACTGTAGGTCTCAAACACCCAAAAGGAAAGTATAACCAAAGATTAATTGGGTCAATATAATTTTTTAAGAGTCCATATATATAGCTAAAGGCTACACAACAAGAAGCAATGCCAGACAGGAGCCTTCTTCCTTTGAGTTATTGGCCAGGGTGGCCCAAAAGACTCCCAGACAGTAACCCAGCATAGAACTAGGAAAATGAACAGCAGACCCCAATCTTATATGAAGGAATCTTGGCAACTGATTGCTGCCAGATGAGGAACAGCTGATCTTCCTAAAACAAGGGTCTCCAGATAGGCTGACTAGATTCAGGGGATGGCCAAGCACTGGGGGATGGCTAGGGGGGAGGTAACAACACAGTCGACAGTAACAGGGATGACAGAGTATATGGGCTCCAGTGGGGGAGGGGACTATGAGAGGATGCCATTTGGAAAGTGGGTGTATAGATGAATAAGATTGTGTGGGATATTCTGTATGATATACACACAAAATATCAAATTTTAAAAAAGACTTCTATTTGATGAGGAAGCACAAAATTTACTTCATGTTAATTACTAGAGGTGATAAACATTACCATTGAAATCTACCTGATGACTTTATATCCACACTCAGGTGCCAAGGATCTGAGTAAAACCAACTGTGACTAGCAATAATCAGATACATAGAGATTAAAGACACATGTGCAAACATCTAAATGTTAGTAGCATTAAAAATGCAGGTTATTTTAAAATGAAATGGAGATCTTCTTTAAAGGTTAAAACTCATTCAATTTTATGTCTCACAGGGTTTATACTGAGTTCAATATAGTATAACTGTATTAATTCAACCATAAACCTAAAAATTACAGCCACTGTTGAAAGAGATGTATCATTGCTCTGGAAGTTGTTACATAATATGTTAAAGCTGTAATGTAATGCTTCTTCTAATCCTGTGGTTATTAAATAAAATAATAATAATAATAAGTTGATTGATTTTGGATTAAAGAAAAATTACAAATATAAAAGTATTCCTAAGTCTCACCTCATTTCAGAGTCCTATAAAGTTTTGGGCCAACATAACTATGATATATTTGTCTCGATTAGAATGTGGACAATATCAATTATTCTACTATTGTCCCTTTTATGTTCAACACCTAATTTGTGAAACTTGTCATGTTTATATAATTTCTTGAGGCCCAGAAGAGTTTATCAGACTTAGTTTTTAGTGTTAAGAAGTATTATATAGAATGTTCCTTAGTTTGGGAATATCTTAAACTTTCCCCTGGGCTTATGAGTTTTGGGAAGAACACCACTTAGCCAAAACCAAGTACTGTTGATTGTAAACTACACCATTTGTTTAAGCTGTCTTCTAGTCTTTTCTGTAAGGAGAGTGTTTTACTCTTTCAAAGTGAGTCATAACATCAACCTATATCCAAAGTAAAGTTCAAAATCTGCCTCTAGACATAGGGAGCACCTACTTATACTTTGTGGGATTCTGTTCTTCCCTCTTTCTTTTCTTTCTTTTCTTTTCTTTTCTTTCTTTCTTTCTTTCTTTCTTTCTTTCTTTCTTTCTTTCTTTCTTTCTGTAAGTTCTCACTAGGCAGCCTTGGCTGGATTTGACATCACATGAATCAACTAACGTTAAAATA
>NW_008337147.1:9204833-9228757 GCF_000622305.1 Nannospalax galili
GTCCTGGAACTCACTATGTAGACCAGGCAGGCCTTGAACTCACAGAGATCCACCTGCCTCTGCCTCCCAAGTGCTGTTAAAGGCATGCACCACCACACCTGGCCTTGTTTATTTTTCTTATTATGTAGATTTGTGTCAATCCATGTGTATTGCAGTGGAATCACTGGTTATTTCACTGCTCAATTTGCTCTAGTTTTGGTTACTGCTGTGTCATTGATATAGCCTCATCCTTTTGATTTCTGAGCACCTCCTTGTTCCTGGACTTGTGAAGTCTCTTGGCTCATCTTGTGTTTTTCCTGCCCCCACTCTAGATTAACCATTTTTGTTGGAAAATTTTGATTAGATATCAAGGTTTGGTGCAGTGGTCTCCTTAGCATATTTTGTGATTAAACTGGTTTCAGCTGCCTCAGTATTCTCCTTCTACCAACACTGTATTCATAGAATAGATTTGGATAAAAGAAAAAAAAGGTACTTACTATAAGACTGTCTCTTATTTGCCTCAATTCTTATAGAAAATATAAATGTATATATT
This sequence comes from Nannospalax galili, assembly GCF_000622305.1. Lineage (NCBI taxonomy): Eukaryota > Metazoa > Chordata > Mammalia > Rodentia > Spalacidae > Nannospalax > Nannospalax galili. Next base: position 9,205,366 of record NW_008337147.1, read on the forward strand.
TGTGTATATATACATGTGTATATATGTATTTGATATATATTTGTATATACCCTGAGATCACTGGAATATCCATGTTTTAATCTATCACAATATAGAAAAATCTGGCTAATAATGACAAACATTTGTGAAAAGAGGCATTTTATTATTTTTTTGCTTCCAGCTGTTAGTAATAGATATTCTGATTCAAATTAGAATGTCACTCTCTTGTACCACAAACAATAAAGAGCCAGTTTAATTTGGCAGCTGAGCAACACAAAGGATCTAATTGGCTTCATTCAAATTTTCTTAGGTAGTTGTCATGGTTGCAAAATGTCTAATGCAAATTCAAGTCATAAATCATCAGATAAGCTCATCTAATAGAATGAAGTTGAAGTATTTCTCCTGAAGCAGTTTTGCCTTTTACTGGGAAAGTATGATTTCCCAGAAGTTTCCAGATTTTCCATATAGCCCAGAAGGCATAACGGTATTTAGCAAACCAAAGCCACCAGTGAAAAGGAGAGATGGAGTTCACACTATTCACTTAGACACAAATCATGGTTTGTCATGTGGAAGTCAAGCAGAGGTCAACTTTTTTACAGCATTGACAACCAACCCATATCTGAATAAAACCAAAACTGAGTAAGCAAGTACCAAATGATGGATGGTTGTTAGGCATTACCTCATAATATAATTTTTATATTAAGTAAATATGAAATATTCTTACTGTAGAATAAGTTATATCATTTTACATTTTAAGAATTTTTGTGATCACCTCTGAGTAATGGAAAACAGATGCAAAGTTGTGGATTCTGCATTTATGATTATGCTGAATCCTTAGGCTCAGGTGATGGTGCATGTGTATTGATCTCTGTAGAAGATGCAACTGCACTATTTGGGACTCAGAATCATGATACAAAGTATATTCGATACTTTTCTGTTTCTATGATAAAACACCATGAAAAACAACTCATAGAAGACAGAGTTTATTTGGGCTTACTGTTTCAGAGGGAGAGAAGTTCATCAAGGCAGGAGGCATCACTACATGAAGCTGGAATGGCAACAGAAGCTGTAAACAGAGCTCACATCTTCACACAAGAAGCAGAGACAGCAAGGGAAAGACTAGTATGGGGAGAAGGCAGTGATTGCTCAAAGCCCATCCCTCACAGATGGGAGTCCTCCAGGAAGGCCACACCTTCTAAGGGTTCTGTGACCCTCCTCAGACAGTGCCACCATCAAGTGTTGAAATTATTGAGCCTATGGTGGACATTTCTCAGTCAAATCACCATACAAAGTAAGAAAGGTAAATAATTTCAGGAAGCATATTAGAGTGGTGTTTTATCAAAAGCAGTTCTTCAAAACCATTGAAACTGATGAAGAAGTATTCTTGTTTTCACGGCTTTCTTTGCTTATATATCCTTAACCCCTCCCCAACATGCAGGTAAGTTCAACTGATTGTGTGGGAGAGGTAGTGGTAACTGACTCTGCCCTCGACTCCTTGATGAGCATGGGAAGGAGGTGTGACTATGGCTTGCCGGCATAGTGGTCAGAGGACACTTTCAACTCACACTCCTCCCCTTCCTTCAGCTCTTACATTCTTTCCACCAACCTCTTCCACAAAAGTCCCTGAGCCTTGGAGGGGGTGATAGGTGTGAGATGATCATCTTCCCATTGTGTCAAGGCACTGAAATTTTGGGTCTCTGCATCGGCTGTTTTCCATGGGCTTTTGAGAAGCATTTCTTAATCTTTCCTTCAGTATGTATATGGGAACTTTTAGTTTTAATACTCAAGAATTTCCTAGCATCTGAGAGTACTGGTGACTGTGTTCATGTATAAACTACAATACATTTCTGAAACTTCATTCTGCCCTTCTGAAAATGGCATGAATCACACTTTCTTGGAAAATCTATTATCTTTAAAAAATACATTAGCATGTACATAAAGAATCAAGGATGGGAAAAGCTCTATCAGCATAATTAATATTAGAAGGATTGTTGAGAAATAGACAGTCACTTCACAGAAATTTAGTAGGAAAAGATATTCATGATTCCTTATCCATTATTGTAATTGCCATTTTAGTTAATGTCTTAGGAATTAAATTAAGAAATTAAAGAAAATTGATTTGCTCTCATTATACTTTAACAAGTAAAGAAAATTGATCATCATTTCTGATGTCTGGGTTGTATCTAGAGAGATTTTCTTTGTGGAGAAATTTTATCACCTTGGTTTTTCAAGTAATGTCTATAACAAGCAAGTTAAAGAGTTTGCTTTCCAAATTCTGAACCTTGTACTGACTAGTTGAGTGACCTAGGCCTAATTAACCCCTCTTGCCCTGGTTTCCTCATCAAGAAGGTTTAGAATAACAATAATTTAGTTTTGCTTTTTTGTCCCCATAACAAGGTTTAGCAAATGCTGGCACCAGTTCCTGGCAAAGTATAAGAGTTATATTTGTCGTTGTTACTATAATTATAATAATCTCCTTGAGAAGTAAAAAAGGTGCTGTTCTTTTTAAAGCTGTCCTTTGCAGAAAACACAAAAAAAATGGCAAAATGAAAACAATGAAATATGAAAGGTAAGAGTTATGTTAAAGTAAGGTGAAAGAGTCTCCATAATTCAGAAAATAATTTCATTGTTCCATGAGGAAACTACCTTTGAAATTTGATGAAGAGAAAGTTTATTTATTTTTTCCATACAGGACTACCATGTGCATGTGTAGGTAGGACTGTAGCAGAGGCAATAGTAAGGGTAGAGAGTCCAGCATATTAGTAACTTTTCTAGTTGCTTTGATCAAATACCTGACAAGAAGCAGCTTAAGAAAGGGTTTAACTTTGGCTTAAGGTTTGATGAGATATGGCTCATCATGACAGGGAAGGCATGTCAGCAGTAAGATGAGATGGCTGGTCTCTGTTTTATTGGCAGTCCTGAGATAAAGAACCAGAAGTGGAATTTAGTTCAGAAATCTCAAGGCCTGTCCCCAGTGACCCAGTTCCTATAGTTAGTTCCTACCTTAAGGTCTTCCCTGAGCTGGGGACTGATAGTTTAAACACATAAGCCTATGGGAGATATTTTACATCCAAATCACTATACTCAGACTGGAATTCTAGTCAATTCTATAGGGACTCCAGTTTTTCATTCTCAGATTCCTGAAAACTAAAGAATAGTCTACTTGAATATTGGAGCTATTAGATTATGGTGGTAGAGGTGTTTAACTTTAAAGCTGCTACTGTTTTGAACTCTACGCTCTTTAATCAATTTCTCAAATGATAAAAATTTGTAGTTTTTCTTTAAAAAGACTTCATCTTTTGAAATCATTGCGATTTGGAGGAAACATTTCAGAACTGCCTTTTCATAAAGATCCCCTTTTTAGGTGCTTCTTATCCATTTTTATTTCTTTGAAAACTCTGTTCAGTTCCTTAGCCCATCTTTTTTTTGGGGGGGGGTTCTTTTTGAGCCAGGGTCTCCCTGTAGCCCCAGTTGTCCTGGAACTCACTATGTAGACCAGGTTGTCCTTGAACTATTGATTCATCTCTCTAAAAAGAAAAATAGTAAGTACTTATTGAATAAATGTAAAAGTACTCAGATATGAAGACATTCTCACAAAAATGTTTATCTATTAAATACAGCATTATGAGGCCATATATGGATAGATAATTTATCTGTATACATATATAAAATGATACAAATCACAGTCACTATCATAGCTATGTTCATTCCCAAATTTGAAACAATACAAATGCCTATCAACAGGCAAAAATAGAACTAAGTTGTGATAAATTTATGCAACTGAATAAACCTTGAAAGGATAAGATGGCAGAATTTCACAAATATTTTGTTGCATGTTTTAAATCAGACACAAATAATACATTATCTGATTTGTAATTGAGTTCATGATAAGCAAAAGAAACCCTTTATTTCTATGGTTAACAAAGTTAGGGTTACTCAGAAGAGAAAACAAAGAAGATGCAAATTTCGAAGCAGTGTTTATGTGCCTCATGGTATGAGGGAGATATTCTACAACTTGATTTGCTTAATGGTCACACAGGTGTATAAATTTGTAGAAAAAGTTATCATGACCTCACTCTAGAAAGCAGGTATATGGAATCCAGTAATTCAAAGACCTGAACTCAGGACTCCATCCACTTGAAACCAGAGATGGAGACACATCCATTTTCAAGGACTGGTAAAGTTAATGAATGTCTTTCCAAAAGCAGCTCACAGATTCAATGTAATTGCTATCAAAGTCCCCATGACATTCTTTACAGAAATTTTTAAAAAGCTAGTTGAAATCATCAATTTGACACAATGTAGAATCATCTGGGAAGAGTCTCAATGAGGAATCACCTATATCAGGTGGCCCCATGGGCATGTCTGTGGGAGATGTCTTGGTTATATTCATCGATGTGAGAAGACCCAGGTCACTGTGGGCAGAACCATTCTCTGGGCTTGGGTCCTGGACTGTATAAAGAAAGTGAGGTTAGCTGTAGTCAAGCATATATTTCTTATTGCTGTTCCTGATAATGAATGTATGTGACTGCCTTCCTTACACTAGTGGTGCTGTGATCTCTCCCCTATAAGGGCCTGCGACTTGGAATTGTGAACTAAAAAGCATCCCTTTACTCTGTTTTTTTTTTTTTTTTTTTTTTTTTTTTTTTTTTGGGGTTTTTGAGACAGGGTCTCCCTATAGCCCCAGTTGGCCTGGAACTCACTGTGTAGACCAGGCAGGACTTGAACTCACAGAGATCCACCTGCCTCTGCTTCCCAAGTGCTGGGACTACAGGTGTGCACCACCACACCCGGCTAGAAAAAAAAAATGTCCCTTTATGCTTAAATTGTTTTTTATCAGTGCATTTAATCATAGCAACAGAGAGGAAACTGGGACACGTGGAAACACTAAAGACCACAAATAGACAAAGCAATCCTGAGATAAAAAAATAATGCTGAAGGCGTTACCATACCTGATTTTAAGTCATAATACAGAGCCCAAGTAATAAAAACAGTATGATAGTGGCACATAAAATGATACATAGATGGATGGAATAGAAGACCAAGATTTAAGCTCAAATAATTACAGCCACATGATTTTTGATAAAGGCACCAAAAATACACACTGGGGGAAGGACAGAATCTCCAACAAATGGTACTAGGAAAACTGTATATTTACATAAAGAAAAATTAATCTAATCCCTATATCTCTCCCTGCACAAAAATCAGTTCCAAATGAATCAAAGGTCTAACAGAAAACCCAAAACTTTGAAACTGCTAGAAGAGAAGGTAGGGAGCATGAAACCACATATATACATAGATAAGGTAAATAGGATCCCAGTCCATCAGTAAATAAGACCAAGAATTGATAAATGAGACCTCAGGAAAATAACAAGCTTCTGTATAGCAAGGAAACCCTCGAAAAAGTGAAGAAGCAGCCTACAGAATGAGAGAAGAACTTTGATACTTATACTTCCCACAGAGAATTAATATCTAGAATACACAAAGAATATATATGCTTCATTTTCACCTATGACTATGTATGTATATATATATATTTATATATATATATATAAAGAGCCCTCTGCATCTCTGGGCGGCCGAGCCCCACAGCTTCCTGGGGCCAACGGCTTGCCTGGGTAAGTTTGGCAGAACCCATTGTGCCTTGACTCTCTCAGCCTCATTCACCCTCCCAGCTCCCCCACCCCATGTCTCCTCCTGGCACATTTCCTGTCTTGCCACCCCAGACCTCTGTACTGACCTCTGGACTCAAACTCTCCATGACCTCCTGATCCTTTGCATCCAGACAAAACCAATTTCTCCCTGTAGTCCCTAGGAGGCCTCTGGCCTCTTGTCATTTTCACCTCCTTCCTGGGGCCAGCATCTTTCCTGGGTCCTGCTCCCAGGTCAGCTAAGCCCTCAAATTCCCGAGGTCAACATCGTTCCTGGAGGGATCCAAACCTTAGGAGAAAGCCTGAGAGCATCTGATCCTCATTCGACTTGGGCCTCTGTGAGAACTTCTGAGGAGCAAGATGAAAGCAATTTGGCCACTCCAATACAAAATCAAAAAAGAGAACCTGAAGCTTAGATGAACCAGCTTTTCATGCCCAACAAGGAAACCATGAAGGCACATAAAGTTTACAAAAAGAAGCAGACCTAAACTCAACAAAGGAAGGCTTGAGTCTCACACAAGAATCAGAAACTACAAAAGAAATCCACATGTCAAAGTTACAGGGAAAAATAACATGAAAAACCAAAATAATATATGCCCATCAAGTGCCAACAGACCTCTACAGGAGAACAATGAGAACCTCTTAGAGATAACCCAGGACATGGAACTCAAAAGAACAATTATAGACATGCTAAAAGAATTCAGTGAATTTAAAGAACACACAAACAAATCAACTGAAGGAAGATAAGGATAAGTTTCTGAATGAATTCAGAAAAGAGTTGGAAGTATTGAAGAATGCTCAGGCTAAAATGAAGAAGTAAGTGAAATACTCAGTAAGCCAATTACAAATGACAGGAGAAAGCCTCATCAATAGAATGAATGAAATAGAAAACAGAATATCAAGAATGGAAGATAAAGTGAATGAATTAGACCACTCAAGAAAAGATTATGAAAAATTTAAGAAAACACAGAAATGGAATATGCAGGAATTGTGTGATACCATAAAAATCCAAACTTATGAATCATAGCATACAGGAAGGAGAAGAATCTCATGATAATGGTATGGACCAGATCTTCAACAGGATTGTAGGAGAAAATTTCCCCAAATTAAAGAAAGACATGCCCATACAAATACAAGAAGCATATAGAACACTAAATAGACAGGAACAGAAAAGAAACTCTCGATGGCACATCATAGTGAAAACACTAAATGTACAGAAGAAAGAGAGAATACTGAAAGCTGCAAAAGAAAAACAAGTCACCTATAAAGGAAAACCCATCAGAATTACAGCTGACTTTTCAATGCAAACTATGAAAGCCAGAAGAGCCTGGACCAAAGTATTCCCAGTTCTAAATGACCACAGATGCCAACCCAGATTACTTTACCTAGCAAAAATGTCTATTATAGTTGAAGGGGAAAGAAAAATCTTCCAAGGCATAAATAGGCTGGAAGAATTCATGTACACAAAACTAGCCCTTCAGAGAGTTCTTGAAGCAATACACAAAGCTGAAGAAATGAATGACTATACCCAAGGGGTTATGGAAAGAAACTTAATGAAGGTGTAACTATGGAAATGCACAGCTACTCCAAGAATGTGAAGAGAAATAAAAATGACAGGAATCAATACACATCTTTCATTAACAACTATATATCAATGGACTGAACTCCCCAGTCAAAAGACACAGACTTGTTGAATTGATTAAGAATCAAAATCCATCTTTTGGTTGTTTGTAAGAAACTCATCTCACTTTCAAGGACAGACATTATGTTAAGGTGAAATAATGGAAAAAATAATACCAAAAAAATGGTACTAAGAAAAAAGCAGGTGCTGCAATTCTAATATCTGAAAAAACAGACTTTAATCTAAAACTAATCCGAAGAGATAAAGAGGGCCACTTCATTCTGATCAAAGGAACAATTGACTAAGAAGATATTACAATCATGAACATATATTCACCAAACTCTAGAATACCCAATGTCATAAACAGTACTAAGGACTTTAAGACCCAGATTAATTCCAACTCATTAATAGTAGGGGACTTCAATACTCCATTGTCTCCATTAAATAGGTCAACACAACAGAGAATTAAGACTCAAAGAGACATCTGAATTAAACAATACCACACATCAAATGAGTCCAACAGACATCTACCAAATATTTCACCCAAGCACCAAAGAATATACTTTCTATCAGCACCCCATGGAAGTTTCTCCAAATTTGACCATATGCTGGGGCATAAAACAAACCTCAATGGATACAAAAAGGGTGAAATAATTCTATGCATTCTATCAGACCACAATGCAATAAAGATTAAAATCAACACTGGAACAAACTCTAGAAACTACATGAACACATGGAGATTAAACAACACACTCCTGAATGATGAATGGGTCAAAGAAGAAATTAAAAAAGAAGTAAATTGTTCCTGGATCTAAATGAAAAAGACAATACAACACAACAAAACTTCTGGGAAATGTTGAATGCAGTCCTTAGAGGGAAGCTTATAGCTGTAAGTGCCTACATTGAAAAATCAGAAAGAACAAAAATAAATGACTTAACATTGCAACTCAAGGCATTTGAAAAGCAATAACAAATGAAACCCAAACCAAGCAGACAAGAAGAAATAACAAAAATCCAAGCAGAAATTAATGAAATAGAAACAAAAAAATACAAAGAATCAACGAATCCAAGAGCTGGTTCTTTGAAGATATAAACAAGATGGACAGACTGCTAGCCCAGTTAATTGAAAGAAGGAGCACCTCCAAATCAACAAAATCAGAGATCAAAGTGGAAAGATCACAACAGACACCAAAAAGATCCAGAACATTATAAGGGAATACTTTAAAAACATATATGCTACTAAATTTGAAAACCTAAAAGAAATGGACATATATCTAAAAGCATGGAAACCACCAAATAAAACCAAGAAGAGATTAACTTAAACAGACCCATAACACATAAGGAAACTGGAAGAGTAATACAAAACCCCCCAACTTAAAAAGCCCAGGACTAGATGGATTTATAGCAGAATTCTACCAGACATTTAAAGAAGACCTGAATCCAACACTACTTAATTATTCAAAAAGATAGAAATGGAAGGAGAACTTCCAAATTCCTTCTTTGAAGCCAGCATCACTCTAATATCAAAGCCAGGTAAAGATACAACCAAAAAGAAATCTATAGACCCATATCTTTAATGAACATAGATGCAAAAACTCTCAACAAAATACTTCCAAATCACATATAGACACACATCAAAAAGATCATCCACCATGATCAAAATGGATTTATTCCAGAGATGCAGGGATGGTTCAATATACATAAGTCAATAAACATCATAAATTATATAAATGGACTCAAAGACAAGAACCACATGGTCATCTCAATAGATGCAGAGAAGGCCTTTGACAAAATTCAACATGCATTTATGTTCAGTCCTAGAAGGAATTGGACTGGAGAGAACATACCTCAACAGAATTAAAGCCATATAAAAGAAAACAAAACTAACATCATTCTAATTGGAGAAAAATTAGAAGCATTCCCATTACAATCATGAATGAAGCAAGGCTGTCCAATATCTCCACTCCTTTATAACATAGTGCTTGAAACTCTTGCAAGAGCAATAAGACAAGAGAAGGAAATTAAAGGAGTAATAATTGGAAAAGAGATCATATTATCCCTTTTTACAGATGATATGATATCTAAGAGATGTCAAAAAATTCAACCAGAAAACTTTTAGAAATTATTAACATGTTCGGAAGAGTGGCAGGTTACAAAATTAATCTACAAAAGTCTGTAGCCTTTCTATATACCAAAAACAAACAATCAGAGAAAGAGTATAGGGAAACACCCCCTTTCATAATAGCTGCAAAAAATATAAAATATCTCGGAATAAAGCTGACCGAAGATATTAAAGAACTCTACAATCTTTAAAGAACGAGACTGAGAAAGATATCAGAAGATGGAAGGACCTCTCATGTTCATGGATTGCAAGCGTTAATATTGTGAAAATGAACATCTGACCAAAGACTATATGTAGATTCAATGCAATGCCAACCAAACTCCCCATGACATTCTTCACAGAATTGGAAGAAACCATCCTAAGATTCATATGGAAGCATAAAAGACCTCAGATAGCCAAAGCAACCCTGACCACTAAGAGCAATGCTGGGGGGATTACTATACCAGATTTTAAACTCTATTACAGAGCTAGCTAGTCATAAAAACAACATGATACTGGCACAAAAATAGACCCATAGATAAATGAAACGAAATTCAAGACCCAAACCCGAGTATATGCAATTTCAGGCACGTGATATTTACAAGCAGCCAAGAACATTCACTAGAGGAAAGACAGCATGTTCAGTGAATGGTGCTGGCAAAACTGGATCTCCACTTGTAGAAGAATAAAACTAAACCCCTATCTTTCACCTTGCACAAATGTCAGCTCCAAAGGATCAAAGACCTCAATGTGAATGCTGAAACTCTGAAACTATTCAAAGAAGACATTGGCAATAACCTACAAGATGTAGTTGTAGGAAAAGGTTTTCTAAACCGGACATCGACTGCCCAGGAAACAAGGTCAAGAATCAACAAATGGGACCTCATTAAACTAAAAAGCCTCTATGCATCAAAAGCAGCAAAAAAGTAAGTGAAGAGAAAACCCACAGAATGGGAGAAAATCTTCACCAGCAACATATCTGATAGAGGCTTAACATCCAGAATATGTAATGACCTCAGAAAACAATCAAGAAAGTAAGTAACCAAATTCAAAGATGGGTTAAGGAGCTGAACAGAGAATTCTCATAAGAAGAAATAAAGATGGCTAAGAAATATCTTAAAGGTGTTCAACAATATTAGTAATTGGGGAAATGCGAATTAAAACCACTTTAAAATTTCATCTTACCCCAGTCAGACTGGGTAAGATCAAGAAAACAAATGATACCAAATGTGGGAGAGGATATGGGGAAAGGGGAACACTCATTAACTGCTGGTGCAATTGCAAACTTGTTCAACCCTTATGGAAAGCAGTGTGGAGAACACTAAAAAAACTACAAATGAACCTACCATTTGATCCAGTTATACTGCTTCTTGGCATATACCCAAAGAACTCATCCTATTGCAGAGACACTTGCTTCATTTTAATTAGTAGAGATGAAAATCATTACCATTGAAATCTACCTGATGATTTTATATCCATGCTCAGGTGCCAAGGATCTCAGAAGGTAACTGACTGTGACTAGTAATAATCAGATACATAGAGATTAGAGATGCATGTGCAAACATTTAAGCATTAGCATTAAAAATGAGTTTTTCTGTATGAAACAGTATATTTTAAAATGAAATGGAGATCTTTTTTGAAGGTTAAAACCTCATTCAATTTTATGTCTTATAGGGTTTATACTGAGTTCAATATTGTATAACTGCATTAATTCAAATGTGAACCTAAAAATTCACAGCCAATTTTGAAATAGATGGAACTTTGCTCTGGAAATTGTTATTGAATATGTTAATGTTGTAATGAAATGCTTCTTCTAATTATGTGGCTTTTAAATAAGTAAAATAAAGAATATAGCCAATTAAATATGGGTTGTAAATCTCAACAAATTATTCTTAAATGTAGAAATAAAAATGACTAATAAACAGTTTTCAAAGTATTCAACATTATTAGCAAGCAGGGAAATGGAAATTGAAACTACTTTGACAGTAATTTGGGAGAGCTATAACCCTAGTAAGGTCAAGAAATCAAATGACAACAAAGCTGGCTAGGATGCAGGGAAAGAGGAACGCTTACTCACTTTTGGTGGGAGTGCCTAAGAGGGTGAGGTCATTAAGGAAATTAAAGTGGCAATTCCTTAAAAAGCTGAGGTAGGCGTACCTGTACCCTAGCTATCCCAGTCCTGGGCATATACCCAAAGGACTCAATATCCTAGAATAGAGATGCACATTCATGTTCATTGTTGCTCTATTCACCATAGCAAAGAAATGATGTCCATCAACTGATGAATTGACAATGAACCTGATGGTAAGACTCTATTACTAGAGAAAACACATTCTTGATTAATAAAACGTGGAGAAATCAACCAGGTACTGACTTGCCACCTTCATCCTTAGTTAGCTACATCCTCCAACCAACTAGTTACTGGCTAGCTTTCATAATGCTAGAAGGTGGTATGTGTGCTGCAAGAGGAGGAGAAAAGTAATATCAATTTTATCTAGCTATGAACCCCTCAAAGAACAGTAACCACTGGCTCGGAAAGCTATGTCTGTTAGTACAGTGCAATAGTGGTGTGAATGTCATGGAAGTAACCAAATAGACTCTGATTGGATTAAAGGCCCGCTGCATGAGATGGAATCCATGCCTGGCATCAGTATCAGGGCCAAAATTCTGTGACTAGATAGGTGATAGGCCCTAGAGGATGACCTACTACTAAATGGACACAGTATTAAAATGAATCCTAATGACTTATTGCTATTTCTGTAGATTATTACATCTCTCAATCCTCATCAAAGAAGCTGCTTCTTCATGTAGAAGGCAGTTATCACAGAGACACACAACTGGTCAGTGTAGAGAAAGTAAGTGACTGCAGAGTGCTCAGGCTCCAAAGGTACATGGATGTCACACCCCTCTCTCCAAGGTTCAGAGGTCTTTGTGAAAGTCAAGTGGAAAGATTAAAGAGCCAGATCTGGTGGATGATTACAAAGAAACAATACTTTCCAGAAAGCAGGGAAGTTGCACATACGATTTCACAGCAATTGTAAAAGCATGCACAGGACCACCTCAAGGTCAAGCCAGACAAATCACAGCATGAAGGGGGTAAGCTCCTAGCTGAAGGAGCTGTTGGCATTTAGTAGATTCTGGGTCAGAAAGAGTCAATTTTCCTTAAAGGTATGGCCCTTGCTTGCACACATTCTACACTCAAGAGTACTTGGACAACACATTTCAGGCTTGATGGGGAAATAGGAAGAAGAAGAATAGGAAGTTGGGTAGGTAAGGAGGCAAAGTGGATCTGGGAGGAGGTGGGCAGATAGAAATATGATCAAAATATATTGTATGAAATTCTCAAACAATAAAAATATTTATGAAAAATGGAATCATGAAACTTTCAGGTAAATGGATGAAACTGAATAAAAATTATACTGAGTGAGAAATTAGACCACACTCAGAAAAGCAAAGACTGCATATTTTCCCTCATATGTAGATCTTAAGTTAAAAACTCTAATTTTGTGCCTTCAACTTAGAGTTCATATAGAGGCCAATAATCTAGACAGAGGTTATTGGAAGGAGGATACCTAAAGGGAGTAGGGCTATTAAAACATTGGTAATATGAAAGGAGAGAGAGAGAATACTGGGAGTAGAAAAGTTTAAATAGGGAGTGGATTATGGGATAGAGGAGACAAGGGGTTAAGAGGAGGAGGTATGAAAAGTCATATAGAAACCTGCTATCTTCTAATGAAACTGAGTTGGAAAGAAGATACCCCGCATGGCTAGAAAAAAATCCTACTAGAAGCTATGGAGTATGATTTTTTAAAACCTACTATGTCAGGTGTGGAATACTTTCTTGTGAGTTCATGGTCAGGAAGGCACTGGACGCCCCCCCCCAAAAAAAACAGTACAGCCTTTTGCCATTCCTTTTGATTGCCCATCAGAGTTAGTTTTTAAAATCCTGTTACTAAAAATTCCACACACTTTAGTTTTACAATATAGAGAAATCAAGCTGAACTGAGAAGCCTCCTCTTTGCCAGTTAGCTTTTACAGTGCTAGAGGGTGCTATGCAGGGTGCTGGGGGGAGAAAAAGCATCAAAGGTCTTACCCATCTGTAAACTCTTTTAACTATGTGATCAACCTGGCAGGAATGTGCCCACTCATACCATAGTGGAAGGAGTGCTCTCTGATTGTGTTTGAGTCCCACTCCCTGGGTGGGAAGTCATACCAGTACTGTAAACCCACTTAAAAAGTCATAGTGGGGGAGGTCATAGCTCCTGGGACAGACTTAACTCAGATATTTTGCCAAACTGACATATTATTGGACTACCTTGTACATATATATGTTTAAACTCATAAACAATTGCCAATCTTAGCCTTAATCAGAAAAACTTCTCTTTGAAGTGAAATGCAATGAAGACACAGATGCCCAAGGTTCCGAGAACACATGACAGTTGTGTCCTCATCAGTAAAACGATATTTATATCATCCTCTCCAAGACTCAGGGAACATTGCAGAAGAGAGAGCAGAAAGAATATAAGAACCAGAAGATGGAGAGAAGGGGCTATGAAATGCCATCTACTGGCTATGCAAAGCCATCATAGCATAAACTCTCAACAACTCCACTGGGTCTACCTAAAAATGGGCTTGTCAACAGCTTGGCACAAAGAAAGGGGAGCCCAGGGAGCCCTACCCCTCACTATTGAACTGTTTCCTACTGATAGATTCAGGGAAACTAGTGCCTTCAATTTATTGGCCTATGATTGTGAATGCAATATATAGTACCAATACAATGGTCACTGATGGCCCTGAAATAAATGAGTCATGAAGACCAAACCAAAAGTCATAACTCTGGAAAAGGGGCTAGTAGAGACGAGGTGGGGTAGACAGGGGCAAGAGAGAAGAATGGGTATGTGGGGTTATGAACCAGAATGAATTATATACATGCATGAATTTGTCAAAGAACTTAAAATTTTATCATGCTGAATATTATTAATGTCACTTAGGCACTTAACTGTATGGTGTGTACATTTTTATGTCTATGGGTCTATTTATGTTTATATAACTTTAAAGAATTTCATGAAAGATTTCTGAGTATAGTGAAATTGGTAGATGGGAAGATATTATAAAAGTATAAAAGGTATTATTAATCACACCTTAGACAGTCAGCCTAGAACGGATTGCATATAAAATATAGAATTTATAACTAATTCTGAAATTTAGGTAAAGACGTGTACATTTCAGTATAGTGCTCTTCCAATATTCATTATTTATCTTACATTCAATTTTTGTTTGTCTTTTTGTATTTTTATTTGCTAAGCATAGAATTTTCAACCTGGGATGAAGTCAGGGATCAGATAATTCCAAATAATTCTCTGTCTCCATCTTTGTCTCTGTCTCTCTGTCTCTCTCTCTGCCTCTCTCTCTCTCTGTCTCTCTCTCTCTCTCTGTGTTTCCTACTGAGTTCATTATCATTGTCAGACTACTAATGGGTTGATTTCTTACATGCCAAGTAAAAATTTTCTTGCTAATATTAAACAGTAAAAGGCCCTCTTTTGTGGAGTTTAATTAATTAATCTAGGCTTTTTATCCTTTAGAACCAGGAATGAGCAAAAACACTGGAGAGAGAAAACTCTTTACTGGTAACAATTGAAACACAAAGCTGCCCATTCAAGCTGACAGCATGGGTGTTTGAGTCATCTCTAAGCCCTGCAGGAAGCATGAGCAGTGCCAACAGATGGCCACCCTCTTTTCAAGATTGATCTTGCCTTTCTGGCAACAGGGTTCGACTTCAGCTTTTCCAAGAATGGTCAGCATGTCATGTGTTAATTGCTGGCAGGGGCCACCCAATGGCTTTATAGCCCAGCTCACAGTGGGCTCCTGATTAAGGAAAGCAAGCAACTCCCAGCTCTAGCCTGAATCCCTACAACAAAGCCACGAGACAGGACACCTTTAATATTACATGCATGGTAGGTGGCAAACAAGAGTTATTTTTGGCTGTGTGCCTGTAACTGTAAAGCTTGCATTGAGTGGCTTTTAAGCAGCCACTTTTCTATCAAGCAGAGCAAATGAAACCAGGTACCAGACAGCTAATGGGATGCTAGCATGCACAAAGTCTGGTCATTTGTATTTTTTTTTTTTTTCAGTTAGGGCTAGTAAGAGGGAGAAGGCATGTGCATTACTGGACGACAATGAGCATCATCTGTTTCTCAGTAGGAACACTTGAGAAGGAAGCTGGCAGACCGCAGTCCCCGAGGATAGCATTAGGTACTCTCGTAAGTGGAGATTAACAGGTTGTTAAAGATATTTCAGTCTCTAGCATTTTGTGCATGAGAATTTGTGAAATAAAACTGAAGAGAACCTGGGAGCATATCTTCATAAGCAGTCACTAAATGGTTGGCCCATACAGAGTCTATTCTGTAGCTACTCTAACAGCTCCTGAAAAGAATCAGACAGGAAGTTCATGATGTCAGGGTATACAGAGACAAAACAGAAGAAACATGGTACCTTGACTGAACTTAAAGAAACATAGCTACATTCTGTACAGACAGCTGAGAATTAAATATATTTAATTCATCAATGCAAAAAGTCTACAATGAATGTTTAGGAAGGACCACATCAGTAAGCGAATTCAGAATTTTAAAGCCAATTGTATTGGCTTTTTTTCCCTCAATGCATGATTTATAAAATGACAATAGATCATTTGGAAATGATAGATCAAATACAGAAGAGAAGTAAATGTTACCCATAGCAAATGCTTCACAAGATACTTCTGCTGGTGAACTGCCTTCATATGGTTTATTATGCATCCATCTAAAGCAATCAAAATACTCACAGCCCTCCATAGAACAGAGTATTTTACTTAGAATTTGTATTGCAGCTAAAATTAAAGTCCTTTTTCATTTTTCTATTTTTATTAGGAAAGAAGAGACATCTCATAGCCTTAGGGAAATAATATTTCATATATATGAGCAACATTGTTTTTGAATATTCTAACTTTGTATTTTCTGAGGCAAATATCAATTTATAGAGACTGAAACACTTCAATTATTTGCAGAAGTGGATTTATGACAGCTTGGCTGTCACTTAGTTACCTGTCTTCGTGTTTAGCACTTTTAGTAACTATCAACTGTCTATTGTCTTCACATGAAATGTTTATGTAGATGGATTCATACGGTGAAGAAACCTGGTTGATTTCTTTAAATACTCCTCTTTCTCATTCATCATACTCAATTTCTCCCCAAACATATGCTTCTCTCCTCTAAATGAATCCTCCTGCTTTTTGGCACTGGGTCAGTATAGGTTTTGACAACTCTTACCTGGAATTGTATTGTTGAAGTAACTGTACCTGAGCTAGGTGTGTTGACTCATATTTTCAATCCCAGAACTCTAGAGGAAGGAGACTAGGCTACTTGGTGGGTTCTAGGCCTGCCTGAATTACACTGTGAGAGCCAGTCATAAACACACACACACACACACACACACACACACACACACACACATGCACAATCTCTCATCTCTCTATCTCTCTAGATAGATATCTAGATAGATAGATGATAGATAGAGAGATGATAGATAGATAACTCTGTGTGACACCAGCCTCAACGACATTACCATTAAGAAGACAAACATATACAACACACATGTGCACAAACAATAATTTTTTCTTAGCATATGCATCTAGATGTGAAAGTTCCTTTCTAAACTAGCCAACTTTATATGTGTGTTACTGACAATATTCTAGATGTTTCCAGATTTCCTGAGACAGACAAGATCCTTACATATTTGGTATGGTATCATTTGCTGCCTCTTCCTCCTTCACTTCTGCACCACATAGATGCCTTTGTGCTCCCTCTCTCCTTCCTCCTGTCCCAAGGGTCCTTCTCTGAGTACATTCATTTTTACTTAAGGTTCAAAGCTTAACTCAGGTGTTACTTAGGTGCAAAGTTCCCATGGTTTTATTAATTAATCAACTAACTCATCCTTGATTAGTATACTCGAAGGAATCAATTTCACAGAGATGTTGATATCCAGTAGTGATTGGAAATTATAAATTATAAAATCATTTTCTAAGAACTAAGACGAAGCTAGAGAAATGAAGAAAATTTGGATAAAATAGAGTTGAAAGTGTAACAGAAGCTTACTGCTATAGAATTTATTAAACAATGTTGAGTAAGTAGTCACTTCTTGTGGTAAACTATTCTGGGTACTTAGACTAATGTCATCACTAAAAACAACTTGACATGCTGGATAAAATATTGTGGCAAAATATCCTAAATGCATGTATGATTAATATAGATATTTAAATAGAAAAAATGAAATTTAGATTCTACCTCAGGCCGTACATGCAAATGAGTCTAAACAGAATATAGATATAAATGTGAAGAGCATTTCACAAAATTTCACAAGACATGTTGAAGGATATTTTTGTATGCAGAGTGGGAAAATATTTCTTAAGTAAGCCCAGAAAGCGCAACACAAAGGAAAAATTGTGAAACTTTGAGCTTCAAAAAAGACAAAAAAATTATAATTTTCTATCTCTGAAAAGATAATTTCAAATGGAAAAATGGCAAGCAAAAACTAGGAGGACATTTTGATTAGTTGTAAAGCTCAAAAATTAATATTTATAACACCAACAGAACAAAACACAGCAATAAAAAAAACTATGATACATCCACCACCACTGACAAAGATTGTGGATTATATGAATTGCAAATTAAAAAGAGGACACACATATCAATGGCTTTTGAGTAACACACATGTACACACACATACAGGCACACATATGACTAACTAGAAAATTGAAATAAAAATACTGTTAAATATTAAAAATATAAGTTAGTTATGAAATAGAAATTTTATTTTACTAAATGGTGAGGAAGATAAAACTAAAACACCATCTTTAATTAGATTAACACAGTCATTGAATCAGAAATTTAAGTGTCTATAAAGAAACTCTTGTACTTGTTAAGAGGTATGTACAAAGATGTTAACAGTTTTTGTTTTTTTTTTCCGTCTTTTTGAGACAGGGTCTCCCTGTAGCCCCAGCTGTCCTGGAACGTACTATGTATAGCAGGCTGGCCTTGAACTCACAGAGATCTGCCTGCCTCTGCCTCCCGAGTGCTGGGATTAAAGGCGTGCACCACCACACCTGGCCCGGAAACCATTTTTTATTTATGCCATTATATATAATACCCAGCACTAAAAGCTAATGAACTGATGTTATTTGTGTTATGCCCAAAATAATACTAAATGAAAAAATATGATGCAGGAAAAGATGATTAATTTATACAGACTTTGAAGTAAGCCAAACAATGCTACATATTGGTTGGGACAATATAATGTAGATATATACTTGGAAATTGATCAAAAATATGTTTTGTGTACTGCGGTTTCATCTGAGAGGATTTAGGTAAGAAATTAATGGAGGGTTATACAGTCATTGAATGCTTTCTGTTAAACTGCTTTTCAGGCTCATAAGTATGGGTTATACTTTTTATATCTTTTTTTGTACATCTGAAATGTTTTATAATAAAATTCAAAGCATGTGTATTTTGTTGAGGTTACCACTGGTGAGTCATTGAATACTCACACAAAACATATTAAGGAGAAATTTCACTGCATGCTTGTTTACTTTTCTAATGATGATATTATTTTTATGAATTAATATAAATATGCACAATTATTTTCCTTTGTGTTCACTTTTCTAAAGGACACTAACATGTGTTTTGCAAAGTAATTTGCTGAAAGAATCAATTTAATTCATTTCCATTATGTTTCTACAGTGAAAGGAGTCTCATATGAAGGACTTGTGGAGATCCAAGGAGAATGTCAATCATTAGTTGATTAGCATGAACATCTTCGAGTGTTGTATAATCTCTGATAACCATTATAGAAACTGATTCTTCCAAGAGTATCCAGAGGACAGGCACCTATAGCTGTCATCTGCCACCTCTAATTTATTAGCTGACTTACAATCTGCTTTCATAGGCATTTGTTAAATTCCTTAATCTTGACCTTCGCTATTTCAGTAAAATGCACTTCATACCCTCACTACAGGTAATCAATAAAAATAAAATAATTTTAGTGTCAAACAAACAAAAAAAAACAAAAACCCTCAAGAATACTGAGAAGTGGAGAGCATCAGAGAATTTAGGGACTGTTGGTGTGACCAGTTTCAACACCTGGGCTAGTATCCATTAATTAATCCATAATATTTCAAATAAATCACATGATATTTTAGTAAAACAAATGCCATTTTCAGTGCTCAGGTCTTTCTGGATAGTCTTTAAAAGCTGATTCCTTTACAATAACTCTGGTATTATATAGTGTTTAGCTTACAGCAACATTTTCAGGCATTCTTCTTTCATTGAATGGTTGACAAACTTTCATAAAGGGACTGAAAACAAACAAGAGGTAAAATATATGACAAAATGTTTGCATTTATGTAATTTTTATAATCCAACCATTTGCAAATGCAAAACCACTTTTGTGAACTATTGTAAAATGGAGACCATTATAAAATTGGAGACCAAATGGATCTGTCCATGACAAAGCAACAGAATGCTACTTCAAGTTCATTTCTGAGTTTTTGAGAATGATTGCCTACACCCCTGTGGGTTTCAGAGCTGCATAAAGTGGAGATGTGTTTCCTGGCTTATCCTCCTGGCCCTCCTAAAGTCCTCAGCACACCCTAATGCAGCCAAGATACCTTCACCCACCAGCAAGGTTTCCCTCCCCACCTCATGTTCATCCTTGCTTCTTTCTCAGCTGTAGTCAAAAATCCTGACAAAAATCATGGAAGTGAGTCATATTTTGGAAATATTGCAATAATAGCACACAACTGAAATTAACATAGAAATATTAAAACTGAAATGGTGAACTCAAATGACAGTTAGTGAGCAGCTGGGGAAGAGCTGATTTTGGAGTATGCTCACCTGATCTTTAACAACTGTTGCTGTGTCTCCCTCAGTGTAAACATGTTCAGACTACTGTGCTTTATAGAAAAAAATAACCAAAAGTAATTGTGTTTATTGCTTTCAGGGTACTCATCACAACAGACTTCATTAGACTATGGTTCCCTAGATAGACTCACAAGTCAGGATTTTTAAATTACCATTGGGAAATGATGTGAATTATACCAGCTAAATATGCTACCTTTTTACCCTACGAAATTAAGTCTGTTGGTCATTTTTTATTCCTGAAGCCATTTGATAAGAGACTCTGATTAGAAATGTGTAAATAAATTTCCTAGTTCTCTTATAAGAATTCCTAAGATGTCTGACAAAAATGATTCCTTTCTGAGAAAGAGGAAGAAGGTGAGGCAGGGGTAAGAGTAGAGAGAGTGTAAGGGTGTTTCTGAGAAAAGTTCTTGTAAAGATGTCTGTAGTTGGCTTGTGTTATAGAATTAGTTACATGAAAATCTGTCACACTGAGCAACTTAGGAGCTCTAAAATGGGAGTAAAATAAGACACTTGAACAGATAATTTGCAGGCACGGAATTCCAATGACCAATGTATAAGAAACAATCTTCATTTTCATTAGCAGGAAAGGTAACTTAGAGTAAAACATCCAGCCTATTTCCTGCCCAGGGAATTGACTAACTTGGCACCATCAGTAGCATCATGTCTTGAAAAGTACATGAAAAAATAAGCATCATCAATGTATAGATCTATAAATTACTAAATATTTTGGAAAGTTAACCTATTACTACTCATTATCATTCATCTTTTAAACTGCTTTTATCATGTAGGGTTCTTTTGTTTAAAAAAAGTATAAATTACAATAGATAAACTCACATAGAAAATACTATAGATTGTAGCATGCAAAATGGCGTTTCAGGTTTAGTTGGATATAGGACCCCCAGAACTTTGTTCTGTCTTCCATTTTTACTATTTTCTTTAGTTTCTGTGCTGATTTAATTTATGTAACAAAATAATATTTCCTGAACTTACATTATAGAACCTTTAGAATGTATGAGAAAGAAGTCTTAGCATCTGGCTCCAGAAATCTTAGTGAAAGCCTTTGCATATTACCTGAGAACTCTGATCTGTTCCCAGAAACTCTCAGTGACTAGAACTGTACCATAAACTTGTACATGTATAACACTTGTTTCTTGAGATTTGGTCTCCTGTATCCCCAGCTGACCTCACATTCACTATGTAGTCAAAGATGACTTCAAACTTCTGATATCATTGCCTCTACCTCCTAAGAGCTGGGATTACAGCAGTGCATCAACCATGTTTGGTTTATGAGGTACTAGAGATGGAATCCAGGGCTCCATGCATGCTAGGCAAGCACTCTACTCTCTGAGCCACATCCGTAGCCCCAGAATACATAACACTTTTGAATATGCATGAAATGAGCCCTGTTAAAACTACATGAACTCTGAAACAAATGGTTCCACAAAGCACAACTAAAGTATGGTCAATTAAGAGGCTGAATTACAATTTCCTTAAGAGGAAATATCAGTCTCTAAGTTCTATACATAAAGATCTCACCTTTCAACTCTATTTCACAGTGTCTGAATATCAGCAAGAATGTTTATTACCATTTATCAATAGTAGCATTTCTATTGTCAGAAATATTTTGTGACCAGTATTTTGATAAAAGCCAGAGAACCCTGAAAGATTCATGGTTGACAAAATTTTGAGTAAATGCTAAGAACTACAATACAGATATTTAATGAAAAGTGAAAATCCTTCTAAAATTTACTGTTAAGGAGAACAAGCAGGATTCATGTGTGGCATTTGATACATTTCACACACAAAATGAAAATACATAAAATACTTTCTCATGTACTCATATTTACATGTTTTCAAAAACAAAGGAAAATCTCTTGATTGATTCTTATCATGGAGAGGAAAAGAGAAAAATATAGTATATACACACTTTTTGATTTAAGATTTATTTAACTCTGGGTACTCGAGGGATGCCTCAGAGGCTAAGAGCACTGGCTGCTCTTTCAGAGGACCCGGGTTTTAGTTCCCAGCACCCATATAGCAGCTAACCACTGTCCTTAACTACAGTACCAGGGGACCCAACACCCTCTTCTGACCTCCAAGGGCATTGCACGACATGAGTGCACTTGCATATATGTAGATAATACACTCATACACATAAAAAATGAAAATAATAAATAAACATATTTTTAAAGATTTATTTAATTAATCATAGAGTATTTCAAATTGGTTAAACCTCCAAAGGAAACTTAGGAATTGGAAATGTAGAGGATTTTAGGTATAGCTTGATCCATAAATAAATGACTGCAAGGTACAACTATATCTCAGATTCTTTGTGAAATACTAGCCTATAGCCTACATGTTAACAAGTACAACCATTCACATAGTTGCATCACAGCTTTTTTATATTTTGTAAGGTAAGGAGAAGCAAAGTTTAAGTTATATATCTGTCCTAGTTTCATTTATGTTGCTGTGATAAAATACTCCAACAAAAAACAACTTAGGGGAAAAGGGACTTGTTTCAGTTTACAATTCCAGGCTACAGCCTATCATTGTGGCAATCAAGGCAAGATTGCCACAATCAAGCTAATCACACACCATTTAGTAAAGGATAGAAAGAAGTGAATGAATACCTGCTATGTTGTTACTTGTGTTCAGCTTACTTTCAGAGCACCCTTCCTAGGGAATGGTGCTACTCACAGTGGTCTGTTTTTCCCACATTAATTAATTACTTGGGCAAACCAATGTAGACAATTCCTCAAGAAGATACTCTTTCCAGGTGATTTTAGGTTGTGTCAAGTAGCAATTAAAACCAGCCATCATGCTACAAAAAAAAAAAAAAAAAGAAAGAAAAAGAAAAAAGAACAAAAACAAAAGAAAAAAAGAAAAAAGAGGTGGGTGGGAAGGAGAGGTAGGAATGGACCTGGGCCAAGTTTAGGGTAGAAATGGAGGTGAATATAATAAAAATATATTGCACAGGTGCCAAGGATCCAAGTGCAACCAATTATGACTAGTAATAATCAGATACATACAGATTAGAGATGCATGCACCAACATCTCAGTGTTAGTAGCAAAAACAATGAGTCTTTCTGCA
>NW_008337147.1:9228795-9246105 GCF_000622305.1 Nannospalax galili
AAAGGTTAAAAACTCATTCAGTTTTGTGTCTTACAGGGCTTATACTGAGTTCAATATTGTATAACTGTATTAACTCAACTGTGACCCTAGAAACTTGCACCCACTTGTGAAAGAGATGTACTCTTGCTCTGGAGTGTGTTACTGAATATGTTAAAGCTGGAGTGAAATGCTTCTTCTAATCATGTAGTTATTAAAAATTTTTAAAAAATGATAAAAAAATAATAATTCTTCAAAGCACAAAAAATACATTGTGTGAAATTTTCAAAAATTGATACAGTATTAAAAAAACTAAACATTATATTTTTGTACATTAAATATTACTACTTTGATAAATATTATTTTAATATAACTACAAAATTAAAAATGCCAAAACAAACTAATGATCTAAGAAATAATGGATAGTAAACCCCCTGTGTGTTTGTAAACAGAGGTTAGACACTGACAAAATATGAATCCGAATAGAGTTAAGTGGAGAAAAATTGGAATAATCAGCATTAGGAAGTTCATCCATGGGGCACTTGAGTCCAGTGGGAGAAAATACAGTCCATTAGGCCAAAGAGGCACACTTTTTCCTCTGGATCTAAGGAAGCCAAATGTTTTCCATAAAATAAGGGCCTCCTGTGTTGTCTGCGGCTACTTTTGCCTTCTTATTGTGCATATTTGAATCCCCTCTGCCAACTATGTCATAGCTGAAGTCATATAAAAGTCAGGAAATACAGCTGCAGTTAGAATTGAAGAGTTTTACAGAAACTGGAAACACTGAGGAGTTGATACGAAGCAAGAACACTGTGGCTGGACAACTCGTTTCTGAAGCAGTACAGCCACCAGGGATTAAGAGGATCACTTAATTCAGAAAGGGCATGATGCTTTCCTTTCCATGAGCTAGTCACCGACTTCAGCAAAATTCTGTTCTCTCTTCGGTCAAGAGTAGTTTTCTCATGGTCCCCTTGCAGTTACTGCTTCTCAGCTCCAAACACACCCTTCTTTGCTCAGCTTTCTGATTCTGGAGTTGAACTTTTCAGTACTTTTTTTTTCTTTTCCAGATGATGTGAAACTTTTTCAGGAGAAGTCACTGAAGGAGCACCGGAAGACAATACAGGAGAAAGGCACTTTTTCTTGGTTCTGGTGAACTTTTCTTTTTGCTTCTTTGTCACAGCTTCTTGTTCTATGTCGGAGACCCAGGGACCTTCACCCCTTTATGAGCTTTATGGCTTTTAAAGAGAGAAATGTTCTGTTTACTAGTTTTTGCTCCCCAGAAACCTAATTTGTGGCTTTCTGACTATTGGTCCGTGCCAGCCTGTTGCAGACCAGCTGGGATACAGGATAGCACAGGAAACTTCTCTGTTCACCAAAGGTACAACACCGTATCTTCCTCAGTGGCCCCTGGATCTCAGCTTTAGAGGTCTTTTCCAGGTTTGCTCTTTCGAGGCTCTGTGTATAGGTAATAGGTGCTCCCTGCTCTTACTAGCATTGTATTTGTGTTTTCATTATCATACATTCATACATAGTTATTAGCCATGCTTTTCTTTTCTTTTCTTTTAAACAGATCTATTTTATTTTTGACACAAGTGTGTGTGTGTGTGTGTGTGTGTGTGTGTGTGTGTGTGTGGTGTTATGTGCATGTGTCAGTGCCAGCAGAAGCCACAGGCTTTGGATGGAATTTCCTACAGTCATGAACTGCCTCATGTGGGGGTTAGGAACTGAACTCAGGTACTCTGGTAGAGAAGTATACACTCTTAACTGCTGAGCTATCTCTCCAGCCCAGCCTTGTTTTCTAATAAATAAGTCTAAGTCTTTATACTGTATTTTCCATTTTACCTGGCTAATAAAATTTCCAGATTTTGGTGGACCCTGACAAATGCAATGAATAAATACAAATATTTTCCTTTTGGATGATGTTGAAAGCCTTAAATACAGTAACATATAAAGTGCTGAAAAAACACTAGATATGATTATTATTGAATGGCCATAAACTCTTTATTATTTTTTAATTTTGCATAATAATTATAATGGTCAGTCATTAAAAGTGAAATGTTTCTTTCAGATATTACAGGATGCTTCTTATTTATAGTTATTTTTTATTTCCACCTTAGTTGTCTCTGTTTAAGAAATGGTGCAACAGGACTGGAGAGATGGCTCAGTGGTTAAGAAGACCCAAGTTTAATTCCAGCACCCACATGATGGAGTAACCTTATGTAGTTCCAGTTCCAGGAGATCCAATGCCTTCTTTTGACCTTTGCCGGCATTGCATGACAGGGGTGCACTTACATGCATGTAGGTAATACACGCATACACATAAAAAATAAATAAAATTTGAGAAAAAGAAACATGGCAATAGACTGTATGAACACGTACTTATCTAATGACTCACTGGTCATCTGACAAAGCTAGGTGATGCCCACAGCTTTAATGAAACATAGGGACTATGAATGAAAGTTCTCAGAGATAACCTGCATCTTGAAACAGAACTTTCTGAAAGGCCAATTAACTGATTAGAACTTCAGTGATTATGGAGAGTTTGGAAGGTTGCACGTCCAGAGCCCAATTATTGTTTATCTTAGGCCATCTTTAGCTCCCAAATAGCCATTCGTTGCCCACCTCTGTATCTGACTTAATATCCTGTGACTAACAGACAAAAACCGTTTAGTTTGTATTAACTTAGATGATCAATAGCTTCCACCAACTCAAGGCCTAAGAAGCTTGTTAGCAACTAAGGTCTAGAGCAGAACTCTCCCCTTTGCTATAAACTTCTTTTCTGATGTATCAATCTATGTATTTGAAAAATGTCTTGATTCACAGCTTTCTTTGTTCCATTGCTATAAAATCTTCATGAAACTGTGACCGTGTTGGAACATGGAATTAGGGTAACTTGAATCTGTGTTCTCAGGCCATAGTTAGAATAAGCTCCAGAA
The DNA here is from genome assembly GCF_000622305.1 of Nannospalax galili. Lineage (NCBI taxonomy): Eukaryota > Metazoa > Chordata > Mammalia > Rodentia > Spalacidae > Nannospalax > Nannospalax galili. Next base: position 9,231,708 of record NW_008337147.1, read on the forward strand.
TAAGCTATCTCTTATTAAGCCCCTTTGAGGTGAGATTTGTGCTTTTGTTCAACAGAACCATCCACATTTTCTACATTTGTCTTTTACTCAATTATTATTTAATACTTTCTTAATGAGGAAGGTTTCAAATTCATTTTGCATTTGAAGCGATTTCAAAATGTTTACTGTTCTTGCTGATACAATGGAAAGCTGGGTCCCATTTCAGGGTTCTTAGTCTCATTCATAAAAGATTTTGATGATGGATTTAAATGAAAACTTTGGGATAATTTTATTACAATTTATGGAAATATCCTCATGGCAGGCAAGCTGTGTCTCAGCAGCTGCCATGGAGGTGTGGGGGGGGTGGGGGGTGGTGAAAGCCATAAAGCATAAAGACGTGGTGGTTTAGAGTAAGCATGGAAGTCAGACATAGGATCGATTAACAGCTTGATGGGGAGGAGGGGAGAGAAAAGTAAAGAAATCAAAAAAATGCTGGGGCAGCCCAGATCATTAGGGAAATTATGCTTAGAAAAGAAATATAAAGAAGAAAAGGAGAGGTTATGCTTTTCTGGAGAATTCTGAAAAATGGGAAGACTTAGAGAAAGCTACTTGTCTATGGTCTGGTCCATAAGCACTGCACTAAGGGCTGGGGATTCTAGGTAGTAAAAGCACCATCTCAAAAAAACATTTTACTGGTCTCTTTATCATGACTTAAGGTAAACTTGCTTTTCTAGGGGTGGTGTTATGACCAGGTGATTGACTTGGCAAAACTAGAAAGTTAGGTCCCAGTCAGGCCAGAGATTATTATTCCCTTACTAAATTTCTCACAAGGACTTTTTGTTACCATGGGTGAAATTGTACTTTTAAAGCACATTATTTTAAGCCAAGTAAAAAAATTTAAGAGAAGTGGGTGATGGTTAGAAATTCAACAATTTTGTTATGAATAGTTAGATGGAACTATCCATCTATAACCTAGGTAATTTTGCCCTTATTGTTTTGTATAACTCCAGTAGGAATTCATTCGTTCAAAGGACACAATATGAACTATGATTTCACTTATTTGGAGTGACACACCACATTCATCATGCTATTTTAGGAACAGACTTTGTAATTTCCCAAAGAGATAATATATTTCATTTTAATTTCATGTTGTATGCCTATCCATATAATTAGAAGAGTTTTAATCCATTACAAATACCACCAAAAAGAAGCCTGGGAACTTGACTCCTGGTAATTGGGACTTCTTTTCAACTGCAAATTGCTCACTTGGTGAGCATTTCATTCACAGACCTATTTTTTTCAAGAAAAGAATCATTTCAAAACAATACTACTTGAAGTTTAATTTATTTTTCTGATGCACAATAATTTTGTTACAAAATAGGAAATTGATGGAAAAGGATTAAAGTTATGCCTACTGGGAGTCATCAAAGCTTATCTCAAAACTAAAACAAAACACACAGTAGTAATACAAATTTATTAGGAAGAATTAGAGTTGCAAGTTTAGAGAGAATCTGTAAGTATAAGCTAGGTTCCTATCAGAAAACAAGTGACAAATATAAAATAATAGCCTGTTTTTCTGGATGTTTATATAAAGATTACTTACAATGCTATGTATAGTGATCATAGAGGATGAGGCCATTCTCAGGAGTTGATTCCCAGTAGATGTATTCTCTCTGCTAAGCCTTGGCAGGATGGCTGGGATGAGGAACCAGGTATAAGAACCTAGAAGACGAGAGCTTTTTGGAGTGGGCATTCTAGGGAACCCACTGGCCATCAGATCAGGGAAGGAACTATAGCAGCTGACTGTGCAGAGAGACACACCTGGGAGAATGAAGCTCACGGTCGTATCCTCCAACTCTCTGACAATCTGAAGAATTTTCAATAGCTTACATTAACAGGAAACTGGCAGAATCCAAGGGAATTCCTTGATGTCCTTCAACCATCCTCCTGGGGGGAAATAAAAACTTGTAACAAAGGAAAGTTAATAATAGCATAAATCAATATATTGTTTTTCATCCATTGAAAATTCAGAGCTTGGGGCCGGAGAGATGGCTCAACAGTTAAGAACACTGACTGAATTTGCAGAGGATCCGGGTTTGATTCCCAACACCCAGATGGCAGCTAACAACCATCTGTAACTCCTGTTCCAGGGGAGCCAAGCCCTCTTCTGTCCTCTGTGGGCACTGCACAACACAGATGCACTTATACCCATACACATAAAATAAAAATAATAAATAAAATTAAAAAAAGAAAATTCAAAGCTCAAAGCTCACGTTAATGATGTATGTTGTCCGCTTTTTGTTTTTGTTTTGTTTTCTTTTTTTGAGACAGGGTCTCCCTGTAGCCCCAAGTGGCCTGGAATTTGCTATGTAGACCAGGCTGGCCTTGGACTCAGAGATCCACCTGCCTTTGCCTCCCAAGTGCTGGGATTAAAGGTGTTCATCACCACACCCAGCTCTCTAATGCTGTATGTTAAGTGATAAAAAGATGAGGGGAAAGAGACCAACAACAAATTTCTTGGGCAGTTAAAAGAAAAATGCATAGTTTAGCTGGATACAGTGATGTGCATCTGTAATCTCAGTGCTCATGAAGCACGATGAGGGCAGAGACATTAGAATGGGCCAGCCAGCTAGCCTAGAATATGTTGTGCAGCAAAAATGGCAGGCTAGACCCTGTCTCAAAGTGGCACTTGCTCTGACCTGTTCTCTCTCTCTCTCTCTCTCTCTCTCTCTCTCTCTCTCTAAGTAAAATGTAAAATTTCAAACATTTATTTCTTTTTAACTGAGTATGGGTATAAACTTCTATACATGTATGTCTAACTTAAATATTCTTGAGTTGATTAATTTTTTTAATCTTTCAGAGATTTTTGTATATGAAATGGAATATGGTACAGAAAAAGCTCTCTTGACACTGGAAGAAAATCGTTTTAATGTTCTTAAGATATTCATGCGTCATAAATTTGTCTTTTCTTTTCTTCTTTAGAGTCAGCATCTCCACAAAACCCAGCTAATGTGGAGCTATGTAGACTAGGCTGGCCTCACAGAGATCTGTCTGCTTCTGCCTTGTCTCTACTTCCCAAGTACTAATATTAAAGGCATGTGCACCCTGTCTGGCTTTACAAATTTATCTTTTCTGAGGATTATGTAACATGGAATTCACCTTTTATTTCTTTCCTTATGCATACTTGAAGTTGAGAAAGTTAGGCACGTTGTACAATGGAACCGAAGTTCAACATCTTCCTTATAATGCCATACAAATTTCTCCTTCAGTTAAGTATATCCTAATGATTTTAATCACATACATTCTGAAAAGATTTATAATCTGTGGTGGGTGTTGTCTTATTTGGGAATATTTTGTTCTCTGTATTTCTTATTATGATTTGGAAGGTAGTGAATTTACTTTTCAAAATAATGTTTAGATGGTGTTAATATTAATTAACATAACTAAGAGACAGTAGCCCAGATGTAGAAGGGGAACATGTAGAATTAACAGGCCTTTCAGCAAGAAATCACACAGTATAAAACCAGTTTCCAGATAACTGAGAGTTAATAGCCTGCCATTTTGTTTACTCAGTGTAGGTGGGGCAGAGGAAAAAATTAAAAGAAATCCTCTAGGGGCACTGTGGGGTTCTATAACACCATTGAAACTTGCAGATTTACACAAGGGATTCTGTAGGTTGAGTGTTTGGGGAAAGTAGATTTCTCAGCATGTTCTGGGATGATAAGGGTTTTAAAGCAGATGGATATAATGGGAAAATAATTAAACCCTTTCCAAATAATGCTATAATAATATTCTGTTCTCTAAGGACAGGCAGAACTGGAGCTCTGAGCACAATTCATCCATTTCTACCTATGATTTCCATTCTATTCCAGGGTTTCATTAGGAATAATTTTCATGTGTATCATTCCCAAGAGCCACTTTATTGTTCTGATGGCACCATTGCTTTAAGTAAAGATCTACAGTGTGAAGTAGGAAAGGGTAGGAGGGAAGGGACAGAAGGGACTTGAGCAAAATAAAGGAAAAAAGGAATTCTCAAAATATATTTTATATGTTAATTATACAATTTTGAAATGCTTACGGTATCAATTTCTTCTAACTCTTGTAAGAATGTTGGAGAAAAGGGGCTTTAAATATTGATGTGACTTAAAAAGCACATTTTGCTTCAGATTAAAATTATTTTTCCACCAATGCTGCCTATCATATTTATTAATGCTCCACTCACTGAGTCTGGTTTCTCTGGTTTGTATTCTTCCTTTCTTTCTCCCAGAATTTAGCCAACTTCACCCTCAGCATATCTTGAATTATCTAAATATTGAGCAACTTTTTATTTTTTAAAAAATTGGTAATATGTGTAAAACTAATTTCTACATACTCCTATCTTCTTTAGTTAAAAGTGTGAATAACAGAGCAAATGTAATTCAAAGTGACTTCTAGTTGGATTTTAAGGACCTTTACTCATGTGAAATTGAGTTCTTACTGGGTAAAAGCAAATGAAAAAAAACTTTCATTTTCTCTTCTGGCTGAAGAGATCAGGAATTAAGCCTAGACAGAGCTCTTCAGGAGAAAAGAAAGTTTCTTTATTTGCAGTATAAAATGGCAAAACCATATGTTGTATTTCTTTTTAAGTTAATTTATGGGCTATAAAAATCCCTGATTAAAATAGATAAAGACATATGTTGTGTTTCTTTTTAAGTTAATTTATGGGCTATAAAAATCCATGATTAAAATAGATAAAGAAGCACACTGGTAGGTGATGAGGATCAGTTCATTGTCATACAACTTATTGCTAAACTTCTATCAAGAAACTTGGCATGCAACAGAATGCAGGATTTATTTGGTAAACAAACATATAAAACAATACATTGCTAATTTAAAAATTGTGTGGTTAAAATAAAAAAGGAATTAAGAAAGAAGAGAAAGTAAGAAAAAGAGCAAAAGGAGCTTACTGGAACTGCAGTGTGAGAGATAACCTGAGCACCTGTTAGTGCATAGATCACACCATCATTCTGTCAAAATCTTGAATTCCCTTATTTGTGAAACTAACAACAAAAAATTGTAAGCCACTGGGAACAGATCTGGCAAACACAGAAAATAAACCACTTGAAGAATAAGAAATGTTGGCTGTGCCTTATCCATTTGACCCTAAATAAATCACACATCAGAGCTGAAACTCATTTTCCTAACTAGAAAATTAAAGATTAGACTATATAATTAAATTTCCTTCTAGATCTTACATTTGATGATTGGCAATGTAAACAAAAAACTGTTTATCCCTCTATGGAGACATATAGTCTCAGAAAGCCCAGCAGAACTCTCAACATTGCTTGTAGTGACAGTTTCAGACTCAAATTATAGTTAATTAGGCCTTCATATCCACACAGTAGAAGAATCTGAACCAAGCACAGGCAGCTCCTGTGGGACACACACACACATACACTCTTAGTCTCTCTGATAACTTGCTTCTGAATTTTTTATCTGCCTATGTAGACTATTAAAAGGCCACATGTAAATGATCTACTTTTATACAAGTCAGAATCTAAGCTTGGGATCCAGGTCTTTTCTCTTCTGAAAGCATTTTCATGTTTTATGATGAAAAAAACACATTGTAAGTACTTAATAATACTGGGAAATTAGAAAAAGATCTATCGATGACTACAAATTTTGAGAAACATTAAAAAAACCTATTTGTCAAGATGATGCAACATGGAATTATATGAGAGGAAAGCTTCAACTGAGGGATTTCCTAGATCGGATTGGTTTGTGAACATGTTTGTGAGGGATTGCCTTGACTATTAATTGTAGGAGGATGTAGTCCAGCATTGGTAGCACCATGCCTTGAGCAGGTGATCCTGGGCCGTATAACAAAAAGCTAGGTAAACATGAGACAGGGAGCAAGCCAGAAAATGAGCAGAAAGCAGCATTCCTCTGTGGTTTCTGCGTTCAGGCTCCTATCCCTGAGTTCCTGCTCTGACTTCCTTCAGTGTTAATTATGACCTGTAAGTGTAAGACAAATAAACCCTAATCTCCCCAAGTTGCTTTTAGTCAGAGTGTTTTATCACATCAAGAGAAAGGAGGGTAGAAAAACAAGATGTGATTGAATTGAAGTAGGAAAAAGCAATCTAAACATTCAGTAAGAGTTTTCTGAAAGGGCGATGACTTTTGGGAGGTCATAGGCAAAGGCACTAAGATTATTTCAGAGAGTAATTTTAGAATAGGCAGCCTCGGAGGACTTTGTCCTTTATTCTCTTTCTTAAATTAATTTTTCTACCCAAGGGGCATGAATATCAGATTCAAGATTGGGGTGGGAAGACTTAGCCTGGAGAAGGAAGTGGAGACTCTTCTGTCTTTAACGGTGATAATTTATGAGAGAACAGAACTCCCCAGTGTCTAGAAAATATGTTTTGGAGCTTCTTACTGGTCACACTATAGGTAAACATCAGTTCATCTTAAACAGTTGGAGAGAACAACATAATGAATTAAAAGCATAACATAATGAATTAAAAGCATAAAAGTACAAGAATGTTAAATATCCCAGGTTTGAGCTATTATAGCACTAAAAGTAGGCTTTTAAAAGAAACATATATGCTTACAAGCATATATACAATATATGTAATATTTCAACTGAATAAACGGGTAATGTACCTGTTAAACAAAGAGCCGAAAATAAATGCAGATGTAACACAAGTCAGAATTATTGTTAATGTCATAAATTTTTCTGTTCAAAAATGTACTTTAAAGGGAAAAAAATAAGCCAGGCGTGGTGGCACATGCCTTTAATCCCAGCACTCGGGAGGCAGAGGTAGGTGGATCTCTGAGTTCAAGGCTTGCCTGGTCTACATAGTGAGTTCCAGGACAGCTGGGGCTACAGGGAGACCCTGTCTCAAAAAGATCTCCCCCCCCAAAAAATAAATAAAATAAAATAAAACAAAGGGGAAAAAAACAACCTAATTACTTATCTGAAAATAGTGTTTAAATAAGCTGAAAATGGAGTTAAAAAGATGGGGAATCATGACATCTGACAAAATGTATGTGGGTATAGCAATTTTATTATCACAAATTAGAGATTTTTGTTGAGAAAAAAATAGAACAAAAACATTTGTTTCATTTTAGTAAGAATATTAATCCACTAACAGCTCTTAATCAGAAATGTAAATTGATATATTTTGCAAATATAAACAATATGTGCAAAAGCCTGATAGAACTTCAGATAATAATTGACCACAAGGAGTTACATGTGGAATTTCTAAAGGCAAAACTTTACATCAAATATTAAAAGATGATTGATATGCATGAGCTTTATAGCCAGAAACTAAGAAGTCTATTTTGTTTTAATAATAATACAATTGAAATCTTATACAGCAACTTTGGCACCAAAGAAAAATTAGTAAATTGTATCATGCCCATAATTCCATAGGCTACATTCTCTTTTGGCAATGTTGTTCATTGTAGGGAAATTAACAACAGAAGCAGAGCTACTGAGGTTTCCAATGTTAGAACTTCATTCAAGAAGATAATGGAGCAATATTTTTAAATTGTGAGGCTGAAGAAAACCTTCACACTTCAGTATTTATATTCTTCATTTAAATGTGAAGGTAAAGTAAAATTCTCAATCATGCAAGACTGAGATGTTTTACCATATAAAGAGCCTCTCAGAATTTACTATTATACAGAGCATATCAGTAAAAGGAAAATAAAATCAGGAAAGTTGGGAGAATATATAGTAAGATACTATATACCGAATAAATATATCTTTACTTATTTTCTTATTCATGAAAATATTCTAACAAAATAGTGCCAAGGACTCACAGGCCAAAAACGGAGGCAATAGTGATACGGGAATATAGGGATGTCTTGCAGATTGTCAGAACCTTTTTTGGCTCTCTTGAGCTTGTTTTCAGAAGCTAGGGTCTTGGAGTCAACCCAAGCCAGAAGCTTCAGGGTTCTTGCCTCTTGAATTGGGAAAACGAAATTCATGGACCGCAGAGCATGAGTTTTAGATGAAATATTTTTTAATAGGGAGCTTAAGAGAGAACAAGAGAGTAGAACTTCTGTACAGCAGGAGGTTAACCACGAGTGGACTATCTCGGGCCTCACTGCCTTGGGATGAATAAAGCTTCATGGAATGGAGGAAAGTGGAGAGTTGAGGAGGTGAACTGGCCTCGTCCAGTTTCTGTTCTAGGTATGGAGGTACCTCACCTCTTCAGTCATGCCCTGAGTATGGTTTACAGGAAAGGGGTGTCCCTTAGGAAAGAGATAAAGAGAAACAAGATCTTTCACCTAGCACCTCCAGCCTCTGGCCATGACGACCAGAGACATGTTTGGCTTAACACTCTGGCATCTCTGGCCTCTGTCAAAGGCAAGGCTGCTGGTGGCCCCTGGGATATACACATACAGAGACATAAACACACACATATAAATAAAATAATAAAACAATATAAAGAAAAGATACTCAACATAGTCATTATAGAAGTAAATTATAAAACGTTAATTAAATACTATTATGAACATGTTAAATTAAAAACATCATTATCATTATAACATCAATTATGAGTGAAGATGCAAAGAAACTGAATAAGCCATATGTTGCTGGTGGGAGTAAGAAAAGATAAAGCCACACTGAATAGCAGTTTTCCAATTAGATATTAAATTAAACATGTTGTGACTCAATGACCTAGCAAATAGACCATGAAGCGTCTATGTTAAAGAAAGAGAAACTTTTCAAAATGGAAGAGGAAAGATAAGTAATGTCTTGATGGTGTGAAAAATCTAGAGGGAAATGTATTCAAAAACCTACTGGAAACTACACATACAATCTCTCTACATGAGTCCACGTGTATAGCTGAAGGTTATATAACAAGAAACAGTGCCAGACAGGAGAAATTTCCCTTTGAGTTGTTTTCCAGGGTAATCTAAGAGACTGTTCAAATTACACAGTCTCTCACCACAACCTTTGATTGCCTCCCAGAACTTGAAGGTAAGACCCTATTGCTGAAGATAGAACATAATTCAAACACAGGATTTGGAGCAATGGAGCTGGAACTGACCTGGAAACCACTTCCCTGAAGGCTAGCTCTCATAGTTTTGGAGAGCACTATGTAAGCTGCTAAGGGATAGCATCAATTGATGGTCCAATTCCAGCTTTAAGGCCTAATAACTACATCAGTGATGAGCACAGCAGACTATATTGGGGCAGTAGTGACACCTCTATCTTGGGGGTAATCAATAACTACCTAATTGGATTTAAAACCCACTCAATTTGAGGAAATTCATGTGTGGTACTGTAAACATTCCCAAATACACATGGCTGGATAGGTCATAGACCTTAGAGAAAACCCCAAGGCTGTCATATCCCTAAGCAAATATAATTTCTTATTATGTGCTAACTATGGATCCTTATATGTACAGAGAAGTATGCCAATCACCACTCATTAAAGAAGCTTAACAGCATCCCAACTGGTCATACACAGAGATTGTCTGTGAATTGCCCAATCCTAAGTGACACATCTACAATGGAATCTCTAAGACCTAAGACTCATAGAACATAGTGGAACAAGGGATAGAGAGAACACTAATGAATCTCTCAACTGTCATCAATGAAGCTTCCTCATGCAACAGAGATCCATGAACACAAAAGGACATAAATGACCAATGCATGGAGAATCAGAGTGCAGAATGTGCGTCTTTGGACAGAACTTTTATATTAAACACCACCCACCCAGGGCTCAGGAACCATTGTGGAAGAGGGGGTAGAAAGATTGTAAGAGCCAGGGAGGAGGTTCATGACCATATGGAAATAGAGTCCTGCAGGCTCCTGGGATCTTACTCATATGAACCTCCAGCAATAGTGTCAGCATGCATAAGCCTCATAAAGACTCAAGCAGACAAACACCCAGCACAGAAATGTGGAAATGGACAGCAGGCTCCAATCTCGACTGAAGAATTATTGGCAGCTGATTAATTTTGAGTGAGGAAGAGCTGATCTTCTTAAAGTGACTCTAGATAGGATTCTAGATAGGTTGACTAGACCTCAGTGGATGAACTTTCAGTGAGGGAAGTCTGGGGACACTGACTTGACTTCATAGGCCTTAAGATAAATGACAAAAACTCGTGAAATCCAGTAGGGGGCAAGGGAGGGTGCCAATGGGGAAAGGGTTTATAAAGATGAATAAGATATTACATATGAAATACATGAAAATTCAATAAAAATTATAAAAAAGCCATTTTTATTGAATTTTGTGCATTTCACCTGTCTTAATCATATTTAGATGTGGGGACCTAAAGGCCCCACCTTGCAAAGGTCCAAGAGGAAGTTACTGGGGTACGGCCTGACTTGTTTAAAAAGTCTGAAGGACACTTCCACACTGCTGAGGAGTGCATGATCAGCATGTGACCATCCTTAAGATACACCCTCAGGGGGGAGGGGGATTTCCAGATGCCTTTATAAGCTCTGTAACACTTGCAGTAAATGAGTCCCTGCTTGACTAGGCTCCCCATTGTATCTGATTGTCCCAGGTACTGGGGGTGGCGTGGGCTGGCAAACGATGCGCTTACTCATCCCCAATCATCATTACGTGGGGGTCGCTGGTTCGAACCCCCCTGCAAATGGCATCCAGCATGGCAGTCAAAGGAAGGTGAAAAGAAGAAAAGAAAGAAAAATAATGATTGGGGCCAATCAAGAAGTTTGGGGTAAGCAAGATCCAAAAGATGGGTAACGAAATTAATAAGCCTGAGGACCTGCTGCTTAAAGCGCTGGGGCTAATGTTTTTACTGGGGATACATGGGAACATGTGGAACGTCTAGCTCAACAAAGGGAGGTTCAATTGGGGGTTGATCTGCTGCTGGAGTTCTACCCTATTATTTCGGCCTTAAAGGCATGGAATCATGGGAAGAGTGTGAAGAAGAATGCAGAAATACAACAGAAGTGAAACCAAAAGTGGCCAAAGTAACAAGTGGCACCTCGGGCATGCCCTGGCCAGCTTCAGAGCCTCCTGGGCAGAAGGGTGGGGCAGAGTGGAGCACATTGGGGTTGGTGGTGAAAGCCGCCCATCCCACCCGCCTTGAACTAACAAGTGAGGGGGTCAGGGGGTGGGGCACTGTCCCGGCTGACGACCGGCGCGGGTCCAAAAGAGGATTTAAAGGAATTTAAAAAAGGCGGTGGCTGAGGATGGCCCAGGATCACCCTGAGTAGATACTCTCTTCCAAGTCTTGGCTCATCAGCAGTGTACTACAACGGATTGGCTGTACTTGCCAAAGCAGTCCTTCCTAACCCTATACATACTAAATGGTGTGCCCTCTTTAAAGAGGATGCAGGATACAGGCTGAGAGAAATGCAAGTGCCAACCCACTGGTCCCCATTACTTTTGGGATGTTGACTGGTTCAAGTGACCAATATGCCACAGGGGAGCAAGAGTCGGGCATTCCAGCCCCATATACAGAACAGGTCAGGGTCATAGGATTAAATGCTTAGAGAAAATTGGATGAGGGGCCTACCAAATACCCCCTTACAGGGATTAATCAAAAGCTTGGTGAACCCCTCTATGAGTTTATAGACAGAGTAGAAAAGAGCTTAAAATGAAAATTGCCCCCAGGCCCATTGAGGGAGCAATTCACTAAACTCCTGGTATGGGACGGAATGGATGCTGATCACAAGATAGCCTGTGCTGGCCTTAAGGACAGGTCTATGGGGCAATGGATAATTGCCTCCAAGGAGGTGGGAACCCAGAGGGGGCAAACCAAAGCCATGGCTGCTGTCTTACAGGCACAAACAGAGGCTCTGTCCCATGCCCTAACCCAGGCGTTTAATGCACTAAATCAGGACAGCAGGTAACAAAGGGGCCTAGAGGAATAGAAGGCCCATGTTTTGGCTGTGGCTAGACTGGCCATATTAAAAGAAATTGTTCTCAGCGAGAGAACTGGCCTACACCTGGAGGTGGGGTATCAAAAAGACCCCCATCTATGTCCTGTCCCCAGTGTCACAATGGGTTCCATTGGCAGAAGGATTGTAAATCCAAATTTGCTATTGAAGGAAAGCCTTTAAACTAAGTGGGGGGCAGCCTCTAGCCCTGTTGACAAAAGGAGGACTTCCCTGTGATCGGCTACATTTACAATGCCCTGGAGGAGGGATCGAGAGAGGAGAAAAACCTATGGTGAATTGGGCAGTCCCTATTATCCCTGGCGTAAGGCTCAAGATGGATCTTGAAATAGATGGCAGGAGGTTTCACTGCCTAGTGGACACAGGGCTGATAAGACCATTCTTAGAAAGGAAGAGGTCCCATCACAATGGCACCTAGTTTCTGGGCCCTGAATCCTAGGTGTGGGAGGATATACCCCATCAGAGGAGACTCAAGAATGGCTCACCTGGCAGGATGCAGATGGAGCTAAAGGGGAGGTGCGACCCCTGGTGGCAGCAGAGTTATCTGCCAACCTCATAGGAGAAGATAGTTTGTCGGATGCACAGGCCTGCATAACCATTGATAACAAGGCCTTTTATGATGACTGTTTGGACCTTGAAGAGCCTGATAGGCTTCCAGAGTCAGTAACTCAGGGGTTGTCTTGCCATATCAATTACAGGGGGGACCCAAAGAAAGAACATCAGGTTCACTCCCAATTCTAAGGGCCACTGCCCCTCAGGGTCTGGCTATCTGGTGGTCCCCTGGGGTGCCAGTGTGGGTGGAGCAGTGCCATTGCCTGAGACAAAGCTACAGGCCTTAAAGGAAATTGTGTGGGAACAATTATGGTTGGGCCGCATCCGGCCTTCAATAACTCCATGGAACACACGTGTCTTTGTTATTAAGAAAGCCTCTGGCAAATGGATAATGTTGCAAGACTTGCAAAAAGTCAATGCTAGAATGACCCTAGTGGGTACATCCTTAAGGGGACTGCCTTGGATCCCTACTATTCCCTCAGATTTATTTCTTATAGTTACAGACATTAAAGATTGTTTTGTTTTTTTTTTCTATCCCTCTACAACCCTAGGATTGTGAAAAATTTGCTTTCTCTGTACCTTCCACCAACTTTAAAATGCCTGATGAGAGGTATGAATGGACTGTTTTACCCCAAGGTATGGCCAATAGCCCAGCATTCTGCCAAAGTTATGTGAAGATCCTTTTGGTGCCTGCTCACTTGCTGCCACATGCCACTGTGTATGTTTATATGGATGATATAATCTTGGGAGCTCCAAGCCCCCAACAATTAGAAGTTATATATAGAAGAGTTACATAAGGTTACTCAGATATGTCAACAGACAGGCAGGATCCATGTATCCGCTGATAAAATACAGACTATTACTCCCTTTAAAATTCTGGGACCCATACTCTCTTTGGAAGGAGTAAGTCCTTTAAAACCACAACTGGCTGTCAAGCCCACCGCAACCCTGACAGAGCTACAAAAATTATTAGGAGAAATTAATTGGCTATGAGCCTGGATGCCTATTCCCACTGAGGCTTTAAGACCACTGTTTCAGTTGCTAGTAGGGAAACACCCTTCAGAACTAACTGTCCTGGCTCCTCAATACCTGGACCTCTTACATGAGGTCCAGGATGTCCTGGACTGAGCCCAACTTGCCCGGTACATGCCTAGCAAAGATCTTGAGTTATGAGTACTCTCCGGTGAGACACTGATGACATCCATCCTTATACAGGATGGGAAGCCCCTTTGATGGGTGTATGCCTCTCTGGGAGGTGTACGGCCAGTTTATACACCCATGGATCAATTGGCTGACCTGATTGAAAAAGGATGTGATGTAGCTCTGAGACATTATGGCATAGACCCTTTTAAAATTGTTATCCCCTATCGGCTTAGGGATTTTGAATAGCTCTGCAGAAATAATAAGCCGAGTGGCCATAGCCTTGGAAGGGTTCCTGGGAAATTTGGACTTTCATTATGGCCCTCATAAATGGTGACCTCCTTTCATGCCCTCTGTTGGGACACTCCCCGGCTCTTTGTCAGGGAGCCCTTAGTAAAAGCCTACAATGTTTTCACTGATGGAGGCAGATTTAGAGCTGCAGTGGTAGTATACCCGTGGGCAGATGAAAACTCAAAAAGATATGTCCACACTTATGATGGCTCAGCTCAATTCAAGGAATTCATGGTCATTTCTTTCTGACAGTATTCAGACTCATACGCTCCTTAAGGAGAGAGAAGCCCCTATCTTCTTACAGCATCTTAGGGGGCACCAAGGATTGCCTGGGCTTTTATCCCAAGGCAATGCAGAGGCAGACAAGATGGCTTATTGTATCAACCCTTTCTATAGGTACCGCCTCTGCAACAGCCAGGAGTAAACCCCAGGGGACTCAAGCCCATTTCCTTGTGGCAAACGGATGTCACATACTATGCTCCTTTTGGAAAGCTTAAGTTTATTTTTGTGTCCATCGACACATTCTCACATGCCTGTTGGGCTACTGCTCATACAGGAGAGAAA
>NW_008337147.1:9246554-9252640 GCF_000622305.1 Nannospalax galili
AGTAGGCCAGGATCTGACTGACTAGCATGATGGTTCATAGACAATAGTTCATGAGACAAAATTCCTCTCTATTTATATCCATCTGAGGTGAAGGACCCAGTTCCTTGGCTTCATTGCCAGTCAGCCTCTTTGACAACTGGCTGATTGGCTAAAAGGTACATGGTCTCAGAAGTATTTCAACTTGTCCTATGCTCTTAATAATGCTTATCTTTAAGAGTCTCTACCAGATAGTTCGGTGACACAGGACCCTTGGGTCTGCCATAGCCCACCTCCTCATGATTATGGACTCCCCCAGGAATATACCCCCTCAGGTTGTCCATGCTTGGCTAACTGAGTTAGGCAGAGACTAAGACTTCATGGGCTGGCATTACCCATGCGGCTGCCCTTAATCATGATGCATGTTTAGCCAAGGATGGGTAAGATGTCCCATGACAAGCACTCCTAAGACAAGACATGTACATGGCCAGGTGCATCGTCCAGTGATGGGCAAGGCTTGGTCAGAGGTGACACAACCTAGGACAGGCAAAAATTCATAAGATTAGAGGAAAGAGATAGTCATCTCTCCTCAGGGAACCATCTATGAGATGGGTAACCCATGAAATAAAGTCAGTCTGGCCTTAAAATAAAAATAAAAGGGGGAGATGTGGGGACCTAAAGGTCCCACCTTGCAAAAGTCGAAAGGAAGTTATTGGGGCATGGCCTGACTTGTTTTAAAAGTCTGAAAGACACTTCCGCACTGCTGAGGAGTGCATGATCAGTGCGTGACCATCCTTAAGATACACCCTCAGGGGAGGGGGATTTCCAGATGCCTTTATAAGCTCTATAACACCTGCAATAAATGAGTTCCTGCTTGACTTGGTTCCCTGTTGCGTTTGATTGTCCCCAGTACTGGGGGTGGTGTGGGCTGGCAAACGGTGAGCTTACTCATCCCCAATCATCACTGTGTGGGGGTCGCCGGTTTGAACCCCCTGCATTTAGGCACACTTCCTTTACCAGCACCCTCCCATAGCTCTCCCCCACACCAGATTTCATACATTTTGTCACTTTGTTAAGGCCTATTGAGGAAAGTTTGTGTTCCAGATGTTCCTTGGTGTGAGTTCATCCACTAGAGTTAACCTATGTAGCACTACTTCCTTAAAGATCAACTTTCCCTCACTTAGCAGTGATCAGTTGCTAAAAGTTCCTCAGCAAAAGTTGAGGCTTCTTACCCATTTCCCCATTTCTATTCTGGGTTTTTGTCTAGTTTGAGTTTCCATGGGTCTTTTGCATGCTGTCACCATTGCTGTAAGTTCATATGAGCAAGGTCCCAGCCACCTGGAAAACACTTTTCTTGTAGTCATTCACCAACCCTGGCTCCTAAAGTCTTTCCTCCCCCTCTTTCTCACTGGTTCCTGAGCCCTGGGTGGCAGAGGTTTAATATAGGAGTCCCATATAGGGACACCTACTCTGCAGTCTTATTCTCTACTTTTTTGGTAGTTGTGGCTTTCTTTGTTAATCACTATCTGTTTTATGAAGAAGCTTCGCTGGTGAGAGTTGAGAGATGCATTAATATCCTTTTTGCCCCCTGTTTCATTATGCTCCCTGAGCCTTAGGAGTAGAGGCTACATTGTAGATGTGTCACTTAGGGTTGGATATCTCATAGACAGTTTTTCTCTGCATATGACCAGTTGTGGAACTCTGTTACAGTCTCCATTTGTTATAAAGGAAGCTTCTTTGATGATTGGTGAATGGTATGCTTGTCTGTAAACCTAAGGGTACATACTTAGCATACATTTGTTTAGGGATGTGACAGAGGGACAATTTCTTCTAGGATCTATGACCTCTCTAGCCATGTGTATTTGGCTATGTTTACAGTACCACCCATGAGTTTCCTCACATTGAACAGCTTTTAAGTCCAATTATATAGGTGTTGATTACTCCCAAAATAAAAGTGACACCACCACACCAATAGAGAGTCTCCTGTGCCAGCCATTGTTGTGGTTATTAGGCTTTATAGTTGGGTTGGACCACTGATTGATTTTCTCCCTTAGCATATTGCATAGTATCCTCTGATACTATGAGAGCTAGCCTCAGGGAGGCTTCCAGGTGAATTCCAGCTCCATTGCTCCAAGTTTTGTGTCTGAAATATGTCCTATCTTCAGTAATATAGTCTTACCTTCCAGGTCTGGGAGACAATCAAAGGCTGTGGCAATGGCCTGTGCTATATTGGGAGTCTTTTGGATTACCCTGACCAGTAACTGAAAGGAAGTTTTTGCTTGTCTGGCACTGTTTCTTGTTATATATCCTTCAACTATACACATGAATAATTGTATTATACATATTATATGTTATGCATAATATTAAATACATAATACTAAACATAATATATAATAAGTATATTATACGTATTTTTCAGTAAGCTTTTGAATTAATACATTTCCCCTCTGGTTTTTTACACCACTGAAGCATTATTTGTCACTCTCCTTTTTCCCCTTGTATAACCCCCTTCCTTCATCCTTCTCCAGTTAAAGTAACTGTGATTACCCCATTTCCCCCTTGACAATAGCCATCTCCTATTATCCCCTCTCTGGAGCTTCCTCTTTACCCCCATGGTTCCTTGTGTAACCCTCCCTCCTCCTTTCCCACTTAAATAACCCCCATTTCCCATTTTCTCCTTGATAAAACCTGTCTCCTACTATCCTCCTCTCATAGGCTCCTTCTTTTCCTTTTACCTCCATGATTTCTTTCCATTTTCCTGGCTCCTGTGGTTACATCAGGATATATAGCCACAGCTAGGAATTTGAAAGTAATGTCCACAAATGAGAAAGAACCTATATCACTTGTTTTACTGAGTCTGTGTTACTTAACTTAGTATAACAATTTCTCGTTCGATCCATTTACCAGGCTGGACATCTTAGATGGGATGAGCAGGTGGGAACCTAGGCCAAAGGATGGGGACAATGTGAAAAGGGTCTAACTAGCTAAGTAGAGTCCAGAAACAGAAACTTTTAGGAAGTTTGTATCAATTGAAGAAGGAAAAGCTATAGAAGCATAGATTTCGGTAAGCTGAGCATTAGAGATTTGAAACCTCTTTCTGATGTTACCATAAAGATATAATATAAATACTTGGTTATATGTGTATAGGATGTAAGACAAGGATATGGACTATAAATCTATATTTTGTAATCCTGGACTTCTAAATTAGAGTAAAGCTATAAAACTCAATACCATTACTAAAGTTATAAAAATTCTCCAAAGCCTGGTGTGGGGGACTACACTTGCAATCCAATCACTCAGGAAGCAGAGGCAGGAGGCTTACCACAAATTCAAGACCAGCCTGTTTTACATGGTGAGCTCCAGACCATCCAGGGCTACAGTGATATCCTGTCTGAAAAAGAAAAATAAATAAAAATACCCCAAACCCAAAGTGTTACAGGGATTGAATCCTACAATATTTCAGCCTTAAGTAGTTATAGAAATAATGGCAAAAAAGCAAAGCAGATTGAAGCAGTAAAAAAGGGGGTGGGGCAGCAATAAGGAAACAAGATGCATGGATTCCTTTGTTATTGAGGCTATCCTTTACAGTTCTATGTAAAATATTAATCCAGAGCATTTTTTTAAACTTGAAATCGACTTTGATGTTCTAAAATAAACAAAACTTATTTATGAAGTGCTTTTTATTTACAGTTGGCTGAATATTTAGCATCACTAAATCAGTGTTTATGAGTGGAACTAGGTATATGTAGTGAACAAAATTTTCTCCTGTTTAAATATTCAATTAAAATCCTGAATGATTTTTTTAGTATTTATCTAATAAATTTGGCTTTAATATTTATTCAACGGATCATATGCAAAAACAGAGAAATTCCAAAATTTAATTAAAGTTGTAGTATTAGTGAGGTCACAAATAGACTCATGTATGTAGGATAAAGGTGCCCAGCAAATCCACATGAAAATGAGCCAGTGCTGCATTTCAGGAGCTGGTTTTCTGAGCTTCATATTCATTAGAAATCATAGAAAGTCACGTTAAAGTTGTGAGCCCATGTATTTTTCCCATCAGAAGGCTGAACAAAGTATTAACAGGGATATGAAAAAATGAGAATCATTGAGAATTGTTACTGAAAAATAGCTATTAGTTTCTAGAGAGAAATTTGGCAGTGCCTAGCAAAATTAATTATGCTTAGACACTGTGACACTGCAATTCTGTGCCTGTGGATAAGTCCCTGAGAAGCTCGCATGTAGGTCCACAAGGAGTATCTAGAAAGCTCTTGATCACAGTGTGTTTGTGAAAGTGCAGCACTTGAGGCTGCTTAACTGACTAATGGCTAAATAAAATGTGGTGGCTACATAGCCCTGTGGACTATGCAGAAGTTAGAAGCAATCCATTAGATATGCATACTGCAAACACAATAGGCCTTAAAACTTAAGGCTTGGTAAATTAAGAAACAAATACATTCTTTGACATCCATTTTTTAATGTCAGTGTAAGCAAACCTCCATTTTAAACCAGCTTTTGTTTATTTGCAGAAACAAATAGAAAGACACATATTATGATGCCTTTATATGGGGGATGAAGGGAGACCAGGTGGAAGTGAAACAGGAATGATGAAGGAAGGTGATGGGAAAATAACAGGGAAACAAAGTCAAGAGAAAAGGGGCCTTACATAGATCTATGGTGCATGGTGTATGAAGCAGCTAGGCTAACTTGGGTTTTTGAGGTCTTCAAAATAATTATATTCAATGATTTAGTAATTACTCTTGTACCTCATCCACTGAACCCCCAAAAGACCACCAAGGACCCAACACACCAAAATGCAAAAGCAAAGGTTTATGGTTTATTCGGGCTTAAGCTCGGGCTCTCAGACCTCAGCAACTCAATGGATCCGTGCTGAGAGCCCAGAGTAAGGGAGAGTGGAGCCTTTTGAAGGCTTTAGATAGTTTCCGTTTTTACCTTATAGGTCAGTTTTTATGAGCAGGCTTGCTTAATCTATAGTTTCCTGGAAGGGGGGGTGGGGAATAGCAGGGGGTCAGGGCATGCCAGGGTATGTCTAGGCATGTCTAAAGCAGTAGCCAAGCATTTTACAGAAGCTAAAAGAGCAATTAGTGGGGGTCTGGAGGGATTAGGGGGTAACAGGTGAATGAAGAGGGTCTCAGGGTTCCACAGAATAACCTTATGGTCTTATTTAAATACATTAGCAAGGATCAGGAAGATGGCTGGGTAAAAGTATTAGTGGGGGTCTGGAGGGATTGGGGGGTAGTGGGTGAATGAAGAGGGTCTCAGGGTTCTACAGTTACAAAATAATATGGATGGTATCTAATTATTCATGTCCCAGAATGGAAAAAGGTAAGAAAAATAGTGGATAATGTGTGTGACTTGTGTGATCATCAGGAAATTATTGCTTTCATCTAGTAGTGGTTGAACAAACATTGATACAGTTTTTTTGAAGACTAATCCTTCATTGTTTTGAAATATTTAAAATGCATTTATTGGAGAATTTATTTTTATAATAGTAAAAGCTGAGTGACGATCCATTCATTTCTTCTAGGCATCAACCTTAACAGGCAAGGGTCGGGGTGCTTATGCAGTTTGTTCACAGAGAAGATTGGATATAGTTAAATATTCAGTAATTCACTATGATGTTAAGTAAATTGAGATCCACAACCTAAATATAGCACAGTGTAGCAATAAAAAGAACAATGTTGAATGACAAGTGGAGATATGGCTATATAATTAATGTTCTTATTAATTGCCAAAGAAATCAACTAACAAAACAGATGTACTATATGATATCAATTATATTAAAACAATTAATTTAAGGAAAACATACCTTTGTCCATGAATATGTATATGCAAAACTGTAGTCTGAATGAATATTCATCAAACTGAATCAGTAGCTATGTGTAAAAGGTCAAAAGGACTTTACAATTTCCCACTCTCTCCTATTGTATCTTACATGCATGTATTCATGTATATATTTAAGTAGCTTAAAAAAGCTTACTCGTCTCCTACAGATAATGCCGATGATACCTTAATTATGTTCTACACATTCTTAGAAAGAGGTTATTCAATTAAATAATTTTGAAAAAATATTAAGACACCTATTTCAT
>NW_008337147.1:9257820-9285305 GCF_000622305.1 Nannospalax galili
TAAGGAAAACATACCTTTGTCCATGAATATGTATATGCAAAACTGTAGTCTGAATGAATATTCATCAAACTGAATCAGTAGCTATGTGTAAAAGGTCAAAAGGACTTTACAATTTCCCACTCTCTCCTATTGTATCTTACATGCATGTATTCATGTATATATTTAAGTAGCTTAAAAAAGCTTACTCGTCTCCTACAGATAATGCCGATGATACCTTAATTATGTTCTACACATTCTTAGAAAGAGGTTATTCAATTAAATAATTTTGAAAAAATATTAAGACACCTATTTCATTAGTCGATAAGTCAATGTGTGCAACTTGTCATTTTTACTCTTTAATTTTTGGGATAGGGTCTCATTCTGTAGGCACCCAGCCTGGCCATGTACTTACTATGTAGCCTAGGCTGGCTTTCAACTAGTGATCCTCATGCCTAAGCCTAAGCCTCTTAGGTGCTTGTATTACAGGCATCAGCCACCACACCTGGCAAGAGCTGATATGTGACTTTGGGGGGCATCTAGTCCATGGATCTCCATGTAAGTACTAGTCTCCCAAAATAAGCTCGAAATGTCAAGAGGCCTCTAAAAGGCAAATGCAGAGTCATTCACAATTAGAGAATCATAGAAGCTTATTTTTTGAAGCTGTTACTAAACAAAGCATTCAATAGGTTAAAAGTTCCAGTTATTTTATCTTTGAAGAACAAAAGAAAAAAAAAATAAAAAAAATGTGCTATGAAGGGACTGCCATTTCCCTCCATCGCCAAGCCCAGGAACAGTCTCAAGTTTTGTGCTCTCAAAAAAGAAGAATTCAGACAGGGTGCAGGAGTACATCATGCATGTCTGAGTTTAATCAGAGGAAGCAGTGAAGAAGGAACACATGCTAGAGGAAGAATAGGGCAGGCAGAGCAGCAGCAACCTCCACCCTGGCTCCAGTTCTCTTCTCTAGGCTGTCTCCTCCTTCGTGCCTCCCCCAGAATGGACAGTTCTAAGAAAGAGGTGGAATTTCCTCAGAAGCCTATTTTGCATGGAATTCAGTCTGTTATAAGCAGATGTATAAGAATGTCTGTGGGAGTTCAAGCACCCCCAAAGTTTAAATGCTTACCAGGGGAAAGAGTAAGAGCACTCTGTGTATGCTCCTGTGGAGAGGCATTCTTGGATATGATCTAGCTAGCATGGACCCCATCACTCATTGCTGCTTGTGTTCAGTTTGGAGGGCCCTCAGTTTGTCCATCTGGAGTCGACAATGCCATTTTCCTTGCATCTTGACTCTGGTTGACCACCATTATTATCCACCACTTATTGTTCCTTATGCTTTGTCTTTGGGGTTGGGGCCAGCTGGCCATTCCCTCCTAGAGCTATCCTCATGTCTGACAAATTATATTGATCAAATTTCTGTTGTTAAAAGGCTTTCTTCCAAATAGCCTTGCCTTTTAAAATGTAGAATTTAGTAGTACTCTCTGGTTTGTTGATGGTAATATGATTTTTTTTTTTTTTTTTTTTTTTTGAAGCAGGGTCTCCTTGAAGCCCAGCTCTCCTGGAACTCACTGTGTAGACTGGGATGGCCTTAAACTCACAGAGATCCGCTTGCCTCGGCCTCCCAAGTGCTGGGACTATAGGCGTGCACCACCACGCCTGGCTGTAATATGATTATTTAAAGCATTACTATTATTACAAGCACTCTGTGAACCTGATATTTCATCTGCAATTTGTCTGCTCTCTGAGTACAGTACTATTGTTACCTCACAGTGGAAAAAAAAAAAAAAAAGATGCTGCTCTGAGAGATTAGCTATGGTGACTGAGTCATAGAAAGGAAGAATGGAGGCAAACTGACTCCAGAGCCTAGGTGTTTATTTCAGCATTTGCTCATAAACTGTTCCTTTCAAATAATACTGAAACAACCTTAAAAGGCATGATGATTTTCCTGTTAGAGATAGCATCCACAAAGTCAATACTGTACAAAACAGTATTGACACGTTTTCATGTGACCAATAAGAGCATATGCATATGATGAGATGCTGAACTTTAAAAGGAAGACAGGAGAAGACTCTGCTAATCAATCTTGTTATTACACTGGTGTTACTTTGACCCTTCCAGGCTCTATTAGCTCTGCTTCCCTTGGCTTTCAGGGAATGAAGCCTTGTTCTCATCCTTTCCACCTGAAATGGGCTTTACTTTCTCTCCTCATTTGTCCAGATATTAAGATATCCTGGAAGGTCATGCCCAATTTAAGCTCTAATTTTAGATTTTGGAGGTCATAGTGTCTCAAATGTGGTATTTACTATTTTTTCTGTAACTGGTAATTTTCTCATAGACTCCTGGGAATTGACTCTTTCCCGTCATCTGGCATTGCCCAAGGAAATGATAAACTATATTCCCCTAACCACTAAGGCAACAGAAAAGTATTTGTTGGCTCCTTCTTTTGAAAGTAACTAAAGAAATGCAAATGAGAATTAAAAACAATACCACCATCAACAAAACCACCTTAGGCTAAACGAATTGCAAAGGTTTATTTATGTTGTTTTTTCTTTTCATTTTTTTTTTCTGGTGAGCTGTTGTTAACCACAGAAAACTACATATATCTTAAGTGTTTTATTTTCAAATATCCATCTGGTTCAGTTGTTTTATGTAGTTATTTTCTCCCTTGTGGCACTCATTCTATAACAATGCATGGATAATTGCATCCATGAAGACTCCTGCAGTGCTATAATAACTATACAAACTAAAAGATGGATTTTCAATAGAATAAAGCAATCCTGAGGATCATACATGAGCTCTATAATCAATATTGTACAGTTTTTGAATGGGGCACTGAAGTGAGAAAAGATCCCTTGTCAGAATTGAGACACATGAAAGGCTGTTTTGTTCCTCCCTATGGTTGAAAGACTTTCTGCAATTAGAAAGAGGTAAAAATATTGACTAAATCTCTAGGCTATGTTCTGATTACTTGATATTTTATGTGCAGAACAGTGCTTGGCAAAGAAGAGAGAGTCTAATCAGTGTCATTACATTGGATTGCATCTCTCCACAGTAAAAGCTAGCTATGACTAGAAGTAAACAAACCAAAGTGCTCCCATTATGCTTACCATTTGCATTTCCCCATATATCTGTGTGTTTTATTGTAGCTTAAGTTTTCTTGAAGAAGCTTGAGTAATCTTCAAAGCAAAATGAAGAAAATAAAATTCATTCCATTCTTTTCTCCTTGCTAAGTCCTGTTCAGCTCTCAAAAATCAGTTCTAGTAACATTACCTCAAAAAAGTATTCATTGCCTCTTCACCCTTTTTCAAATTGAACGGGGTGTTTCACCTTACACCATCCCTAAATTCTTACTAAATTAGTAAGCAACACACTTTTTCATAGCTGCAGTTTTATGCATCTTCCTCTTACTTCCAAAGCCCCGTTAACTCTCAGAATATGTTTTATTCATGATCAATTTCTCTTCCCTTCTTCACGTGGCACATCATGCATAGTAAGTGCTGGAGAAAGACTTTTGTCAAAAAAAGGCGAAATATCACCTGAACAGTGACACTGATATTCAGAGTCCATGTGAAAGTCTACAATCCTCAGTTTTGAAATTATTTGGATTATCACTTTGTGAATAAACACCAGCATCCAGCGAAATGACTGCAATCTTTCATTTAAGGTCAGGTAATCTGCACATAGATTTTTTTTAATGCCATGAGATAATTTTTTGTGTAACATCACACT
Organism: Nannospalax galili; assembly: GCF_000622305.1. Lineage (NCBI taxonomy): Eukaryota > Metazoa > Chordata > Mammalia > Rodentia > Spalacidae > Nannospalax > Nannospalax galili. Next base: position 9,261,523 of record NW_008337147.1, read on the forward strand.
TATAAGCAACTATGGGCTTTATTTTTATGACAGAAGCATCACTACAAACTCTGCTACCTAAATTCTTGATGTCATTTCTTTGAGTATTTCCTATCAATACACATCAGATTTTATAAGCTATCATAAAGGTACCAATGAGGCCTCTTCTTCATCTTGTAAGGTGTTTTTAAAAGTGTTTCATCTCTTTAGGCTGCTACATCACCAGTCATAACAATGTCACATTAAACCAGCATCCTCCAGTTCAAAGTAGTGTGCAGTTAGATCTCACTGCAGAAGTTTCTTCCATCCATGGTATTTTCAGATGCAATGGAAATGCATCCATTGACCTCCACTGGGAGCCTGAAACTAAGGAGAATATACCAAATGCCAATTCTGTACACACACACTGGTTTTACATATTATGATTTTTTTCTATATGCATATACAGATTAAATACCTTTTCCACTTTTACTGTTTATTATTCACTGTGGCAATAACTTTTGCATTTTGAGGTGTGACAGCGAAACTAGCACATTTTTTTTTTTTTACCTTCGTCACAATTTCACAGGTAGAAAACTTGTTCTTTCTCTTCTTAGCAACCTTAGTATACCTGCTTTTTTTGTTCCTTTTCTTTTCCTTTTCAATTAAGGAGAGACTTCAGGGCTCCTCTTTAGAATATCCAAATTGCCAATACTGCTACTCCTCAACATGAGGGCCATCATTAAGTAAAATAATGATCACTTAAACATAAGCACTCAACACTATGACATTTAATCCGACACTCCAGATAGCACATGCATGGTTCAGGTGCAGGTGGAAAGGGACATTCATGGTTCAGGTCCAGGTGGAAAGGGGAGTTCATCCTGCTGGTCAAAACAGTATAGAATGTACAACTTGTGAAATGTTTACTTGTGATAGTTTTCCTTTGGTATTTCAGATCAATGTTCACCACACATAACTGAAATCCCAGAAACTGGAACCCAGGATAGCAGGGAGACTACTCAGATTTTGTTAATAGCTGAGTAGTGTTTTCTTTTGAAAACTATGTGTAAGTTGTTGCTTAGGTCATGGGTAATATTCTGTTGTACATGAAGAGAGGATGCTGAGAGAATCTTGGATTGGAAAAATTCTCTTTCACCTTGTAAAAGAAAAGGCTCTAAGTTGATGTGTGTGGTAATCATAAATATAGTTTGACCACTAATGAATAGATGCTGGAAAAAGTAAAATGTTCTCTATCTTAGTAAAATCTTGCAAGAATATTACCCCTGTCACAATATCTTTCCTTTTCCATTCACACTTGTTTGAGGAATACAAAGTATATGGTGTGAAAATATGACTTAACAAGGTAAGTATATTTCCATGTGAGCCTGAATTAAAACTATATTTGAAAACCATGATGTTTCTAGAAGTTAGAGAAATATTCCTGGATACTGCAACCTAACAATATAAAATGATGTTGTTTTTATAGATATTTACAAGAAATGTGCAGTAAATCAGGACAAAATGGCAATAGAGTTTTGGGGACTTCCTATGAATGCATTATCCAACTCAATGGGAAAGATTTGCCAATCATTACAATTACCAAAAAAAAAATTTGAACAAAGCAGGGCATGGTGGCATATGCCTTTAGTCCCAGCAAAGGCAGGTGATCTCTGTGAGTTCAAGGCCAGCCTGGTCTACATAGTGAGCTCCAGGTCTGCTGAGGCTACAGGGAGACCCTGTCTCAAAAAAGTCAAAAAATTTTTTTGAACAAAATATTGAGATTTTTTCCCCTTCCTCCAATGTATTAGTACATGTTTTATGATTACACAAGGCAGGATCATATTGGTATAAATAAAGATAAGTAGAAGATTGTACCAAATAGGTACAGGTGAAGGGATGGAAAATATATATCATCTATAATTTATAAAGTATTTATATCTGATATGTAGATAAATTTCTAAAAATCAGCCAAAAATAGGCAAGAAATTTAATTCATTGATTTAATGAAGTAATGTCATTTACTTTGGTCTAAATCTTTGAATAGAGTTTAAAATATTAATTAATTTAGTCCCCATAACAAACCCAGGAGGTGGAAAATGTCATTTGGTCTCTTTAAAATGAAAACACACAGTGAATTAAGCAGTGTGTCTGAAGTCCCAGTTTAAGTAAAGGAACTGTCAGTTGAATCCAGGTAGTCAGGCTCCAGGCAGGCATAACAACTCATCAGGAAAAACAAATGGAAAATAAGCAAAGGAAATGAACAAGAACCCACAGAACATGGCACCTTAAAAAGTGAATGTTGCCTTTCTGTGTAGTTGAGCTAGGAGCTTGCTCCAGACAATGCACTGTGAGTTACTGCAGTGATAAATTTTCGTTGCATGCGCTCTGTGAGAGCATACTTTATACACTGTTCTGCATCTTCCTCATCTCACCTAACATATCTTAGAATTTTAACATTTCAGTTCATGTAGAATTTCCCTCTTCTTCCTCTCTTCTTTCCATCCCTCCCTCACTCCTTCACCTTTCTCTGCATCTCTCTTTTCCCCTTCCTCCCCTTATTTCCTTTCTGCTTGTCTTTATTCTTTCTGCTGTCTCATATTTTTGAGATCTAAAGATACTAGTGACTCTGTGCTGTGGAATTCACACTTCCCTTATTTAAACCAAACTTTATTCACATGACTGGAGTGGGGAGGATTCAGTGGCATTGATATAAAATATTCAGAATTTTCTTGCTTCCAGGATAACACCATATCATTACCTAAGGATTTACTTCTCTTGAAAGAAAGGACATTCCCATAGGATGTTCTTCCTATAGATTCCCATCTCCCTTCTTCCCTCCCTCCCTCCCTTCCTTCCTCTCCTTCTCCTTCAAGCCTCAGTCCTCTCCTTGTTTTTTGATGTGTGTGATGTAGGCATGTGTGCATGTTAATACATTCACACATGTAGCTACATGTGGAGGTCAGAGATTGATGTAAGGATGTCTTCCCCAATTCCATCTCTAACTTACTTTTTCATAGAGGGCCTCTTAACCATGAGCCACCATTTCAGCTAGACTGGCTGCCAGTAAGCTACCAGGATTCATTTATCTGCATCTGCCTTGGCCCTGGGGTTACAGATACCAATGGCCAAGCCCAGCTTTTCTAACTATGCTGGTGGTAGAAATCCAAATGCAGTTCATCACTTACATATCAAGCACATTAACCACTGAACCATCTCCTGGGTCCTAGATTCCTATTCCATTGCAATTTTCCTCGTTTGTATTCAGATGTCATTATTGAACATGGAATGGTTTCTTTTGGCATTTTCATAGAGTTTATGACTACAAAGAAAGAACATATTTTCTAGTGGTTTCCAAAAGAAAAACTTATTTGCATGAGCACATCCGACCTTGGAATTCTGGGAAGGGATGATTTAGGGTTAGAATTATTTTTCTTCTTTTTTATTATAGATATAACCTGTACCAATTTCCTGTGACAACAGTCCTATTCTGTGGTTCATAGTAATCTTGTGACATTCTCCAAATCTGACCAAGGTATAAAGAATATAATAACATATTATCATTCCTGGATAATTCCAAGTTATCTCCAGATAATCACTTCTTTGTGGTGATTGTCACAGGCTGTCCATTCTGACTACCTTGGTCCTTCATATAGATGCTTTCATCAACTACACAAGTTAAATCAAACTTTCCTTCCAGGAACAGTTATGAGATTTATCTTAATATTGTAGCTCTTAGGAGATTACAACTACTTCACATAGCAGAAAAAATCTTTAACTTCAATTTTCTTGCCTCCTTGAGGCAACCACATATTGTTGCCACCTTAACAATAGAAAAAGATAGAGCCAAAGCAGTAAATAATCAATATTAGTTGGACATATAATGTCACCTCATAATCAACGGCCAATACACCCTTTTCTCCCCTGAGACTTGTTTTGCTCTGAAGTAAGAAGGTTTTCTCTTCCTTCCACTTGGATATTTGTACTTTGATCCTGTATGACAACCCAAGAATCAAAGATGTGGGGCCGATTAGATTGTGGATATGAGACTTTTTCCCCCAACACTGGTAGCAGTGTTAGGCCAAAGGATACATGGCTTTCAACTAATGACAAACATGACAGTGAGACAGGCTTCAACCTCATCCCTGGAGAGTTTCCTGGATTTACGCATAGGCTTTACGCTAATTTATTTTAGATGATACCACTAATTAATGATAAATGTTTTAATTTTGTAGACTTTAATTTTTCACACACACACACACACACACACACACACACTCACTCACAAAAACTATAGCTGTGGACTTATGGCTATCTTCTAAATACTACAGTGGTATCCAACCACAATCAGAATAAAACTAAAAATGCTTATAACAGACTCTAAGAAATGCCTATACTTTTTTAGTCCCATATTCTATTCACGATTGTGTATTTCTCTCCTTAATAAATTTATCTTTAATGACTTTTGTGCTGTTCCTGAAATAATCTAAGCACGATGCCATCATTGAGGCTCTTGTGGTAGCTGTGTATGCTGCACAAAACGGTTGTCCCTCAAGGTCTCTAGATAATTTCCTTTTCTTACCTTTTCCAAGTGTTCCTTGAATTTGCCTCCTCCTAGTGAAATCTCTCTGACCACCTTCTTATAATTGCAAGATTTTCCCTAGGAATCTTATGTGATTTGCTTGTATTACTTTTCTCAAAAGCACTTCTAATCTCTGAATGTATAGTAGACTTTTAATATTTGTTGCATATGGTGCCTTTATCTTTCTACTAGATGGTAGACAAGTACATCCATGTTTTACTCTTTCATGCTTCTTTAACAGGTAAGGTAATATCGACACAGAGTAGATGCTTGATTGATGGTTCGAGAATAAAAGACAGTAAAGAAGATGTGGAAAAGGATAATATTAATACTTACAATGATAATAGTAGCTGAATATCTGCCAGATATCTTACAATAAAACACTTAAAATAATACTGTAAATATTAAAAGTTTAAAGATAGGAAAGCTAAGAATCTTGTAGAGTCAACATTAAGTGTAAGAACCTACAGAGAGAACAGAGTGGGAATGAGTCACAGCCAGCTGACTCCATTTCAGTCTTCTTTGTGTGTCTGAACATTGACTTCGTCTGCAATATTCTAGCATCAATTCATTCAGTTTTAATTATTTGCTATTTTGATAAAGAAACATTAAAGCACTGCATCAGACCACCTGATTGGAACTTTGGAAACTCAGGAAAGATCATGGTATTGGATTTCAGGGGTTTTCATCTTGGCTCCAAGTTCTGGTTAAGTCATCTTAGCACCTTGTTTGTCTCTCTGTGGCTCAGTTTTCATATCTGTACAAAGGAAAAACTAGTTATATCCTCACTGTCAGTTTTGTTAAAAGAACGAATGAACTACTATAAATAAATAAAACTTGCAGTGACTGGAGAAATGACCCAGTAGTTAAGAGCACTGGTTTCTCTTGTAGAGCATCGAGGTTCAATTCCCAGCACCCCCATGGTGGCTAACAACCACCTGTAACTCCAGTTCCAGAGTACCTGGTACCCTCTTCTGACCACTCTGGGCATTGCACAACATGGGTACGCTTACATACATGCAGGCAATACACTCACACATAGAAAATAAAATAGAAATAAATGAATAAATAATACTTGAATAATGTTAGGTTCAAATGTTATATTCATTTATGTGACATAGAATTTTTAAATTTCATCATGTTTCAACAAATTTTTTTAATGTGTGTGTGTGTGTGTGTGTGTGTGTGTCTGTTACATATGCCCAGGTACCCAAAGAGACCAGAGGAGTGCATTGGATCCCCTGGAACCGGAATTATAGAGACCTGTGAACCAACTTATATGGGTGCAAGGATCCAAATTTCGGTCCCCTAGAAGACCTGCACATACTCTTTAATTGTTAATCAGCTCTCCAGTCCCCCAAATATTTCTTTTAAAAATATTTATAGTTATTCTGGTGTGTCAGCTGAGTGTTTATCCTGGTGCTATTCTTTGATCTGAAAACTATTTGTCATTTAATGTTTGATTTGCCTAGGCTTTAAGCCTACAGAATTAAATAAAACAATTCCTATCCTCAAGAGCATGCAGATTTTAAAAACCAGGAGAGAAGGGTATTGATAAAAGAAGCCCAAAGGCTTAAAGAGGCATAAACCTCTTAAATTCACAGAGGTTAGAATTACCTAACCTAAGATTACCTACCCAAGATTACCTAACTATGCATTTGTGGTTATCCCCCCATGTTGGAGAAATTGTTGACAATACAATCTTGCAAAGTAGAGATGGTAGAGACTGAGGAATTCTATCTTTTAATGAATTTTCCCAATTAATCTTTGCCTTACAGCAAAAGAGTAACCTTGCTTTCCTTCTTCCACTTGATGCCCAAGTTGCTGAACAAGAGCCTAGTACCAGAAATCATAATAATTCTTTGAAATCTTGTTGAAATATTGAGTGGTAGAAGGGAATGCTGTGGCCATGAATTCTTATCTGACTGATTCATATATCATTGTGGAAAAGTCAATATTTTACTAAACTGGGAATCAAAGAACCTGGATCTGATCTTGGTCAAGTGATTTCACTTGTATACTCTGGCAAGTGTTGAATGTCATTAACCTTCATGGCTACTATGGATATGGATGAGTCACAAACTGAAAAGAAAACTAAAATAGGACACAGTGTCACTTCATAGAGAGAGCTCATTTCTATGCTGATTTGTGACTATGTTTCCCATCATAATGAATTTTGCTGGCTTCTTAGGCTAAGGCTGGTGCCTAACGCATGGCTTTCTACAGAGTACAAATTCAGAAATATTTGTTCAATGAATGAACTGTCATCCACAAAAAAGCATATTAGTAGCTCACTGTTTAGAAAGACACATCTATACATCTTTAGCTATCTCTAATCAGCCCCAGTCTCATCTTTTAGACTCAATTCATAACACCTGCAAGTCCTTTCGTTCCTTCTATTTCTTTGCAATGCGGCATTCACTCAGAAAGACTGTTCAGCCACAGCTGCGCCAATTAGTCTCCCTGCCTGAGAAGAGTGACAATAGCGATATTTTTCTGGATGAATGATGGACCTACTGGAGAGTCCACAAATCAAAATGTCAATTTTCTTTTCTTATTCCATTTCTTTTGTGTTGTGTGTTTGTGTATAATTTCTTCTACAGAAATGCCTTTGGATAGAGAAAAAAAAATCTCATTTTTTCCTCAAGTTTAAGTAAATAATGAAACAGATCTGTGACAGATTATGGCACAGTCTGGAACTACAGTTGCTGATTACTAAGTGTGGTAACAACATGAATATTTGAAAGGAATGGTTTAAAAATGTTGATAGGACCTAGGAGGGTTGGCTGGTGACTTGGTAAAGATAAAGCATGCTTCAAACAATTGCATAAAACAGAAAAATGTTGATTTCCAAAACTCAAGCAGAAAAGTCTTGGCTTAAAATATCTTTTGTTCTAATTATAAAACTGCCATATCTTTACAGTTTGACCAAAGTCTAAGTATTTCATATTTCTAAAGTATACCATCTGGGGAAGGTTAGGAAGAGAAGGCATGATCCATGCTGGGTAAAGGCTTTCCAGTGTGCATACTGTCAGGTCATACATATACCTCAGCAACCCCTCAGTTATCTTGGTAAGTAAGATCAATAAATTCATTGGTTCCCCAGTATAAATTCAGTCAAACAATGGCTTGACACTAGAACCTTAAAAGGGAATAAACATTGCTTAGCATACCCAGGAAAAGACTTGAAACTGAATAAGCATTGCTTAGCATCCCTAGTAAAGGAAGTCTCACAACAGATGGAAAATTTATTTGCTAATGCTATTATGTCTCATAATTATTAAAAAAAGAAATTGAGAATGTAAAAGATGTTAAAAGGATATGGGAATGGAGATATTTTACAAAATAGATAAAAATGAGAAAGCCTAAGCAAGTGATGGTCTGTTTAGGTTTGTTATATGTAAAGGACAAGACAAAAATAATATACACATAATCTTAAAATGTCTATGGTCATAGTTTAGTAAACTAGTTTAAGGAACAACATACATATCTAGTCAAAGGTTATCTGAGAATGTTTTATTTTTTACCCAGGCCTTATCACATAGCAGATGATAATTAAAAGTGGCAGACTGGTGGAACTAACCTTGTTAGATGTTTAACAGCCATAGTTTGAGGCCTATACTAATGTGGTCAGAGGTACTTAAAAGACAGTTTTTGCCCCTTGCCCTCCAAGATTAACTAAGTTCCAGGGGACTATGGAACATCTCTCAAAATGTCCTGTAACTGTGGTGAGTCACCTGTCCTCTTGTTCAGGGAGAACATGGAGACCCCACAAGATGGACTTGAACCAGTGTCCAGTCTACAAAGAGGAGGGTCAACTCAGAGGAAACATCTCATTCATGCTTCCAAGTAAAGCCAAACATGGTTGAGAAGGACCTTTGACTTATCTTCACATAGATGGAACTGGTAAAAGAAAGGTGCCGGGAGCTCCACCCAAACCCATGTAACCCCTGAGGAACAGATGCTCAAATAACCTTAAGTGTAAAAATAAATTGTTTTATTTGTGCCACCTGTACGGTCTTAAACACCCAAAAGGAAAGTATAACCAAAGAGTAAAGTCATCAGTATATTTCTTTAAGAATTCAAGGGATTAGACTTCTCAGACATTAGGCTTAAGTCTATTTAAAAAGTTATTTAAACAATTATTTCTCATTGATGATTTTGTCCGTAACCAGAAAATGCAGCTCAGATGTTAGAATTCAAATCTTGGTCTCTAATACTTTAATGCCCACCTGTAGCTAAGGAAGACAACCAGCTATTGTTCTAAAATGATGGATAAATTTGTTTTCTTCCTCTATCTAGAAGCCTTTGAGAGGGATCTGACACTGATTCTAACCACTCCAATAGCTATCAAAATACCTGAAAGCAAATCCTGAATCCATCACTCTGGAGTCCAGCCTTGGAAGACCAAAGAAAAATGAAGAGGAACCCAATAGAGGGATGCTTTTGTAAGCCCTCTCATATGAACATTTGGAAATTACCCTGTTCTGACTTTTTTTCTGGTTCCCTGTCTAGAACTTGTAATGCTAATTACTCTTGCCTTTACTTCTCCTTCACATCTCACAGACTTTCTTTTCCTCCTTGTGATAAGAGTTATGCAATTTGGGAGTCTTTACACAGACTCACTGAAGGGATACTCTAATTGCCTCACTCTGTGTCCCTGTTCAGCACGGAGGAAGCCAGAGCAGTGCATCCTGATACCCTATTGGCAATTTGGGTAACCTCTTCAGAGGATGGTGTGATAAGAATAGGAGGTAGGAATTATCTAGGCAGTTAGGGTAAAAAGACCCCAAAGAAAAGTAGCCAGTTTCTTGGCTAAAACTCACAATGTCCTTGGGCCTCTTAACAATCTGCTCTGTTCCAAAGGCCAAAAACATCGAATTTATTTGGAAGCTTTTATCCAGTCCTTAAAAGATTTTAGTACCTCTTCAGATGGGAGAAATGTCAGAGTAGCCAAAAGCCCCTTAAAAAAATCAAATCAAAGAAGAAGAAAGAGTACATGAGAGTACATGATGTTGTCAGAAAAATAGTGACTCCTGGCGAGATATGGGAGGAGTTGGAGGAGGAGCAGTGGGCATGGATTTGTTCAAAACACCTTATATTCATGTACGAAATTCTCAATAAATTATTTATTTTAAAAAGGAAGAAGATAGACCAGTGGAACTGAGGAGGGAGAAGGAAGGTCTGATGAAGGGGTAGAAAGAACATTACCAGACCCTGCCGTCGGACTTCATTGGGCAATGTGCACTGAAGAGCTTTTATAAACTACAGAGGAAGGATGGGGTTCAGGCTGAGATAACTAGGCCTCCGTTCATGCAGATCTTAAACTTCATATGTAAGATAAGAGATGCATTGACTAAAGAAGCACACTTGTTAAAATGATCTCAGTAAGACATTTGAATTTTAGTCCACTAGTGACCATCATAATTTTGTGAAGCTATAAAATCTTTTTTGAAAGAAAAAATATGTGACATATGCATTTATTAGGTTGAAAGGCATTAAAAACAGTAAGATAGTTATAATAATTCCTCTCTTTTCTATTAAAACAGCTCCATGTTTATTAAGTTTTCAGAACTTTTGTTTCTAATATGGTCATTTAAAAGAGATTTTTAAACTAGCAGGCAAAATATAAGGTGAAAAAAATGTTTGAAAATGTCTCTACTACAGAAAGTTAAGAAAACAGAAGACAAATGGTAAATACACGAAAAAGAAAAAAATTAAAACAGAACTTCATAGTCATAAATCATGAGATCCAGAGAAGTTTCAGATAAGATGAATGGCTTGTGTCTGGGTGTAAATTACTTATATATATGATGACATTTTGAGCTGTTTTAGGGATCATCCAATATCACCTTTTTTGCAAAGTGCAATAACTTCTGATGCAAAATTCCTAGGCTCCTTTATGACACAGGCCATTTTATTCACACTTTGCTTCTTAAAACCTATTCTTTCCTTTTTAAACATTTAATTGTTTGGTGTATGTGGGGGCAGTGTATGTATGCGTGGGCACTTGCATCCCAGGGCAGGATTGAAGAGGTCAGAGAATATTTTGTAGAAGTTGGTTCTTTACTTTCGCCATGTAGGTTCCAGGAATAGAACAACTGTCAGTCATCATATGAAGTGCCTTTACTCAGGGAGCCATCTTGGTGGTCTAAATGTTTATTCATTCACGACACGTTAAATACATAGTATTACTTCAGTATATATGACTTGTGCTAGATGTTGCTAAGGATAGGGCACAGCATGCTGAACTCATTGAATCCATCATGTGCCATTAGAGATAATGCATGCAAGTAGTAAGAAAAAGTAACATATAATAAGACAGAGCAATGTGCTCCCCGAATCCACAGATTATGGAAACAAAGTTATTCTTACATGAGAACCTTTGAACTGGATCTGAAGTAAAAGGAGCTTTAGGTTATGAGAAGGTAAAGAAAGTCAATAGAGAGGTGGTGCAGGAAGGTGAAGATATATAGATCTTTGCTACAAAGCTGTACATTATTAAAATAAGCCAATGTAATTGGAAAAAAGTATAAGGAACCAGATTGCAAATATTAAAGAGGATGTCATTATGGCTGCCTGAAAAACACATTGCATCTATCTAGAAATGTGAGGAATTTGTAAAAATTATTTAAAATTTAAAATATGGTGTGAATTTATGTTGTTGCTTGCAAACGTGTATGGAATCTAGACATATATGGAATATGGTGGAATTAATAATTTTAATCTACTATGACAAATATAGTTAGTAGTGAAAAATATGTCCTAAATTCATGTATGCTCTAAAGGATAAATATAAATGTATGGATGAAATATGAGACCCTACCGAGTTCCAGAATTCTGGACAGCAAGATGTTAACTATCTTAGAGTGGATAACGAAGAGTGGAAAATGACTATAAAAGGGAAAAAACCTAGATATTTCATATATTAACCTTTACTTCTATGAAGAAATTAGCAATTTATTTTAATGAATATTTCTCATAGAGTATATTTTATGTGATTGAACAATACAAATCAATTTTAGCAAGTATGGCAACAGAGAAATTTGTATATTATGTTATCAGTTTTCTTTTATATGTGATAAATGAAAGGCACACTGATGATCAATCTATTGCCATCATATAGCTACCATCTGTCTTTTTGTATTGTAGGGAATATTTAGATATAGTCTACATTACAGGAAATTGGTCCATTGATCTACTATCTATCCATCATATCTAGCCAAGGACCTCAGCAACATACTATTGACTTTATTATTTAAATCCTTAGTATTAAGAAATGCATTCTACTCTGAAGACTGTTGCAAATACTTGGGGATTGACTGTATGAGGACGTAATAGTCTAAAAATTTATGGTATAATTTAGCAATTATCATTGAACCAATTATAGTTTCTATAGAGAGCAAATTGAAGTTACTCTTGGCAGTGCGAGTATATAAACCTGTATTGAGAAATAATATGGTATATGGTGTTACTACATGTAGAAACATCTTGAAGCTGGGTTTCTAGATCCAAAATTGTGAAAAACTATAAATTTGCCTGGGTTTCTGCATGAGCAGCAGAATATGTTCACATTTGACATTGTGATGCCTATATACACGCCTATATAGATGTATGTCTTTGCTTTATAAACAGAAAGATTAGTTTACTTATAACATATATATATGAAACAAATGAAAAGAATGTCTCCATCTTATGCAATTAAATAAAGAGTATTTCATTTTGACATAAAATAAATTGGTATAACATACTGTAAAACACATGTATAGAAAGATCAGTTTGCCTTAGATTGCAGCTTGCTGATTCCAACTGTTATTGCTGTGAACTTGGATTGTTTCTTAATATTCCCATACTTTAGTTTCATTATTTGAAACTGTCTATGTAAAGCTATAAAAAGGATTTAATAAACTAGTACATGTAAATTAGAATATAGTGCTTGGCAGGAGATGATATTCAATAGATGATAGCAGTATTTGTAAGCTAGTATTTTTATCATTACTAAAGAAATGTGTGAATATATATATATATATAATTGTAAGTGAATGTAATTTAAGTAGATATACTGATCAGTGCTATAACAATTTTATGTATTATTGGGGGTGGAGGCACAGTGCATTATGTATCCCAGGATGTCCTTGAAATGAATTTGCTGTATATCTGAGGATGACCTTGAACTTTTGGTCCTTCTGCCTCCAACCTCCAAATGCTGGAATTTCAGATGTGTACCACCATGCATGTTTTATGTGGTACTTGGGATTGAACTCAGGGCTTTATGCATGCTAGAAAGCATACTACAAACTAAAGTATACCCCAGCCCACAATGGTGTATTCTATGTTGAAACACTAACAACCGTTTTGAGATTTTCTGTTCAGAAAGGGATGAAAGTATGTGGTATAAGCTCTCTTTTTTATTTTACAGCCTGAGCATTAAAAAGAACAAGTTAAGCCCATCTTTGGGGCATTTCAGTGAAAGTCATTGATCAGCTTTTCATTTTATTCTTTACATCATCCTCATGATAAAAGTATAAGTTTCAACCACCAACCCACTGCTGGTTTGTTTACAGTTTTTCCTCTTTCAAGAGACTTTAAAATCTCTTTTTATAAACTTTTTTTTTTTTTTACTCAAAAGCCACCATTCTACCATTTACCCTTCTACATTTCTTTATATCCCGAGGATATATTTTTGTTATGTGATTTTTCCGTTGTAGTTGTTCATTTGGAAAGGGGTTAATATCGTTTTCTGACCCTGTGAAATAGGGGTGAGATAAAAAGTGTGTGCCCTGATTTGAGATACAGGAAAGTCAACTGTGGGAAGCTGAGGAAATCACATCTCTGACACCTGAAGTTTTACCAGCTTTTGAACAACTCATCACACTATATGAATTATTTACGCTTAGATTTCCACTGCAACTGATTTACATAAAAATTGTTATAAGTTGGGTAGAATCATCCCAGGCCTAGATAACACTTTTGAACTCACAGTTGTAACACACTTGGCACAATAGCTGTAGAACTTTAGAAAACCTAAATGACTTTGAATTATTTTTTAAAATATTTTATTTGTTATTTTTAATTTATGTTTATGTGTGTATTGCCTGCATGTAGATAAGTGCACCCATGTCATGCAATGTCTGTCAAAGACAGAAGAAGCTGTCGGATCCCCTGGAACTGGAGTTACAGACAGTTGTTAGCTGCCATGTGGGTGCTGGGATTCAAACCTGGGTCTTTTGCAAGAACAAGCAAATATTTTCTACTTATTTGAGTTTCTGATATGTGTATATATGTTAGTTTATGTGTGTGTGTGCATGTATATACATATGTGAGTATGGGTACAAGCATGCAACACTGCATGTGGAGGTCACAGGACAACCCAAGGTGTTGGTTCTTGCTTCCCACCATGTTTGAGACAAGATCTCTCCTTTTTGCTAAGTATTTGACTCTAGCTGGTTTGCAAATTTCCCATCATCCTCCTGTCTCCACTTTCCATCACTCCATAGGAGCACTGGGACTACAGGCACATGCTACTGTGCCTGGCCATTATGTGCATATTTGGCATTTGTACTTGGTTCATATTTCTTGCATGGCAGATGCTTTGGGTGTTACTAGAATGGCCTACACAATGTTGAGTAGTCCATCAACAGCTGGTGACCAGCAGGAGAATGGAGTATCTGGTAGCTGCTAGTCCGCAAAGCTGGATGCCTCATAAGTACCAATTTGATGCTGAAGAGTTAATGGCCTTCAGTTCACATTAGAAGGCTGTAAAAGCTGAAGTCTGATATTAGCAAAGGATGATACAGCAGCACCAATAGCAGCAATGAATGCATGCACGAGCAAAGAACAAAGGCATCCAAGAAAGCGTGACTACTCCATCCTTCTCTCTAGACCTCTTTACATATGGGCCACTTATTTGAAGGTACCACTCACTCTGAGGGCAGTCTTCACACCTCAGTTCTTTCTGGAAATGCCCTCACAGGCATTTGTTGGTTCCAGATCCCCAAAAGCCAATAATTACCAAAAATCATGATTAATCATCATACACGGTAAACTAGACAAAATTATGAATATGCAAATTATTAGTAATTAGTATGTTGGATAGGTATTTAAGTGGAAATTATCACAGCAATTTATTTCCATATAGCTTTTTTTTCTTGGAATAAAAAGTCATTAAGGTGTTTGGCAGGAAGAAATGAAGTATTGTTTTAGAATATGTAACAAGATTATTGCTGATGTCATCAGAGAGAATCAAAACTTGAGTCCCAAGAGACAAAACAGAAACTAAAAATAATTACAAATAATTAAGTAAACTATTAACAGGAAGTTTGCAATAGTGTATGAAAACTTCTGCTTCATTATTTCACTTCTACAAGGAAAAAAACATGAATGTGTGGAAGAAGTGCATCTGTCCCCTCCTTAGATTCATTCCCTCCCCACAACCGTCTCCTCCTTAGATCCAGCCCCTCCCTACAACCATCCCCTCCTCACATCCATTCCTTCCATTCTGCTCCTTAAGAGTTACTATCTGCATTTGTTTAACTACTGGATCATGAGTCATTTATGAAAGGATCCACCTTTTTCTAAAAAGTTATTTATTTAATAACCACATGATTAGAAGCAGCATTTCATTATAGCATTAACATATTCAATAACAATTTCCAGAGCAAAGATGCATCTCTTTTAGCATTGACTGTAAATTTTTAGGTTCACAGTTGAATTAATACAGTTATACAATACTGAACTCAGTGTAAACCCTATAAGACATAAGAATCAGGTTTTAACCTTTAAAAAAGATCTCCATTTCATTTTAAAATATACCGCTTCATACAGAAAAACTCATTTTAATGCTATTAACACTTAGATGTTTGTACATGTGTCTCTAATCTCTATGTATCTGATATTTACTAGTCACTGCCGGTTACTTTCTGAGCTCCCCCGAGCACGGATATAAAATCAACGAGTAGATTTCAATGGTAATGAGTTTCACCTCTACTAATTAACATGGAGCAAATTTATATGCTTCTTCAGATATAACTCATTTTTTATTTGTTGATTTTTTTGTGTGTATTTCATACAGAATATCCAAAACAATCTTATTCATCTATATACCCACATCCCAAACGGCACCCTCCCATAGTACTTCCCCCACACACTGGAGTCCACATACTCTGTAATCCCTGTTAATGTCCACTGTGTTGTCGGCACCCCCAGCGGTTCTCTAGTGCTTGTCCATCCACTGAATCTAGTCAGCCTATCCAGAATTCCTTGTTTTAGGAAGATCAGATCTTCCTCATCTAGCAGCAATAAATTGCCAATATTCCTTAAGATAAGATTGGGGTCTGTTGTTTGTTTTCCCAGTTCTATGCTGGGTTACTGTCTGGGAGACTCTTGGGCCACCCTGGCCAAAAACTCAAAGGAAAGTATCGCTTGTCTGGCATTGTTTCTTGTTATGTAGCTTTTAGCAATATACATGGACCCCTAAAGAGTTACACTGATCCATTTTATCTTTGGTTATACTTTCCTATTGGGTGTTTAAGACCATATAGTTGGCCCAGATAAACTAATTCATTCTTACTCTTAAGGTCGTTTGAGGATCTGTTCCTCAGGGGTCACATGGGCTTGGGAGGAGCCCCTGGCTCCTTTCTTTTACCAGTTCCACCTATGTGAAGATAAGTCTGAGGTCCTTCTTGACCATGGCTGGCTTCACTTGGAAGCATGGAGGAAGTTTCCTCTGTGTTGACCTTCCTCTTTGTAGACTGGACACTGGCTCAAGTCCATTTGGTGGGGTCTCCATGGCCTCCTTGATCAAGAGGACAGGTGATGCACTACAGTTACAGGACATTTTGAGAGACTCTCATCCCTTTAAGTATTTTATTTATTATTTTATGTGTCTTAGTACATTACCTGCATGTATTTTAGCACACCTGTGTCATGCAATGCCTGCAAAGCTCAGAAGAGGGCAAAAGAATGCCTATAACTGGAGTTATGGATGATTGTTAGCTAGCATGTGGGTGCTGGCATTTGAACCTGGGTCCTCTGTAAGAGCAGTCAGTGCTCTCAACCACTGAGCAATCTCTTCAGTCCCAGAAGAATTCATCTCAACCATCTTTTTTATATCTAATACTTAACACATACTCAGGTCTTAACATAATTTAATAAAATTGTTTCTTAAGTAGGTAGTATTTTGATCTCTTTCAGAAATTAAACACAGGAGTTATGTAAAGATATTTAGTCAATAATGTGCTTTCCATACATAGGGACCTGAGTTTGGATCCTTAGCACTCACCTAAAATGCCAGGGTACCTTGCTCATATGAACTTAGAACTTAGAGCAATGGTGTCAGCATGTACAAGACCCATACAAACTTAATCAGACAAAAACCCAGCATAGAATTCGAGAAATGGGCAGCAGGCCCCAATCTTAGCCAAAGAACTATTGGCAGCTCATCACTCCTGGGTGAAAGATAGTTGATCTTTACGAGAGAAACATGAGATAGACTGACTAGACCCCAGTGGATGAACTTGCACTGAGGGAGGTCTGGGTACACTAACTTGACATACTGAGCTTTAACATATATGACAGAATGCATGAAATCTGGTGGGGGACTATAGGTGGGTGCAAACGGAGAAGGGGGCTGTAAAATGATTAAGATGTTTTGTATGGGATACACAAATTTCAATAAAATATTCCTAAAAAAGTCAGGGGTTTGGTGGCAAATGCCTATAATCCCATAAATGGGAAGGCAGAGATAGGAGGATCCCTGGAGAGGTTGTCTAGTCAAATTCATGAGTATCAGATTCAATGAGAGACCCTGTCCCTAAATATAAGGGGGGGGGAGAGTGATTGAAGAAGACACCTGGCAGCAACCACTGACTTTCAAATTGCATGCACACACATGCACACACATATACAGATATGTACATATCTATGTACATATATGTACACAGATAGGTACATATAAACACACACAGTTATGAAAAGGCAAGCCTACTTGAAGAGATAAAAGGTTTCATTGGAAAATAAAATTTATTGAAAATAATTTAAAGTAAAATGGCCTGGTTTCTATATGAAAATGCATGGAACTTAGAGGCCCATTATAAAGGATGGAGAATATGTTTGAAATAAATGTAAAGCAATGGCCACTTAAGTTGGGACTGGAACATGAATGGAATTATTAAATCATGTTCTTTCAGATTTATCTGCAGGAAGTCATCAGTTAAATATGCCAGATGAAGAGTTTGTGCTGGAGAATCCTTGCTGGATCCATACCAAGACCAAAGGTATGCTTATGATTTATGACCAGTGTTCATCATGTGCTTTTTAACTTAAAGGGAGGAAAATCTTAAATATGTCCAGGCTTCCCAAAACTTTGTTTTTCACATAAACAAATATACCTGGAGACAAAAGAAGGCTTCATATTCTCCTTTGTTGTACGAGAGAGTGATAACTGGTCTGGAACATCTTCAGACCTCTAGAACAAAAGAAACATGTGAACTTAATTTTTTCTGACTTTCCCTTAGCATTCTAGGGAATGAACTACTAAAGCAACCAGCCTTCAGGTACAGTTTCATCAAAAAATATTTTGTAAAAGAGAAGAGATAGATAATATAAAAGTTAGCTCTGAAAATAATAGTGTGTATTGACATATCTAGGTGGTCATTTTCTTCTAGAAAATTCAGTTATGAGTAGCAGAGAGAGGATGTCACATAAGATAACTGAAGGCTAACAGTTAATGTTGTTTGTTCTTTAGAATCATCATCTTTGGCAAATCAAATTATCCTGATATTGCATAAATAAATTTTACTTATTTTCATTAAATAAATGTTTCAATACTTAGTTTAATATTTTGTTGTACATTCATCTATTGCAAAGGCATGAATTTGAATATTGAAGTTATCTTAATATTTGTACAGAGTAAACAGGGATCCTGGCTGGGGAAGAAACAGGGTCTGACAAGGCTAGCATAAAATTGGTAACACCTCTTTTTCTAACCAATAAGTTGAAACCACTGATGCATGTGTGACCTAAGATATCTAGAAATGAGGGATGACATTAGCCTCCGGACAATGCTAGTGCTTGAACAGAAAGGAGACTTTGAGGACAAGGAGAAGGTAAAAATCTAGGAAAGGACAGTGTCAGGAAAGCAGCACCCTCATTAAAGTGAAAGATACATCAAGGGCATATACAGTGACTAAAATTAGTAGTCAGATTTGTGTTTTCAAAATCCTGGCATTCCACTAATTGAGATTCAGGGAAAATAACTCGGTATGGAATTCGCAGAAATTTCAAAATTATCACGATTTTAAATAACAGTTCTTATTTTAAAATGACAGTTCAGTTTAAAACAAGAACTGTCATTTAAAAAAAAATCACTGGATAGAAATTTGGAGGGTTGGATGTGAATAAATTAGCTTTCTATTTTGACTTGAGTTTTCTCAAATTTGACTTCTTTTTAATAGATGAGCCCTGGAATTACGGTTTTCTTCCAATGTACTTACATTTATCATCATTCATAATTTTCCACAACAACAATGTCATATACTCTAATTAAATTTCTAAGTCCTTCAGTTTTATGTATCATACATTTTCCTAAAATAGTAAATTTTTCAGCTATTAAATATATAGCAGGTCACAAACTTTTGAAATTTAAAATTAAAATATATCTTGCTCAAAAAGATTAAAGTGACCCTTAGATTTATATGGCAT
Source organism: Nannospalax galili (assembly GCF_000622305.1). Classification (NCBI taxonomy): domain Eukaryota; kingdom Metazoa; phylum Chordata; class Mammalia; order Rodentia; family Spalacidae; genus Nannospalax; species Nannospalax galili. The sequence goes on from NW_008337147.1 coordinate 9,280,763, forward strand.
ACTCCTTTTCTGGAGAATACGGCAGAAATGTAACATATTTTACTATGAAATATGTTGCAGAGCTGGGAATCATTTAAATTGCCACAGGTTATTCAGAGTGAGATGTCAGTCTTCATGACAAAGGTATGTGAATCACTGTATGATCCTTGGGATTTGTGAAGCTGCGCCAGCTTGAGAACTGAGGTGAGTCTGTGATGCTTTGCAATGAAAAAAGCTGTACTTGTAGCAGCTAATTCAATTCAGTGAAATGTTTGGTAAACAAAGCTGTGTTGTATATGAAGCTGATGAAAGATACCACATAAAATATTTATATTAAAATATGTGTAACTGATCAATATTTAATAGAATAGTTTGTATTCATTAATTAGTTATGCTCAGAAGCATCTATCTAATACTCATCAACATTCCTTTTAACATGTATGCTTATGAATAAAAATGGGAGAGAGAAAAGAAATAACAATGTAGTGGTAACAGTGGAGTAGAAAGCTGTTGAAACAAAGAAAGTTTGAAGAGCAACAACTGAGTAAATCTATTCCTATACTACTCTTTCTTTTTGAAATTTATGAATCACATATTTCTGGAGGTTTGCATTTGATAATTTTAGACCACAGTTGACTGAAGGCCACAGCAGTTATAGAAAATCAAACCAAAGATAATGTATGACTCAGGACAAAAAGGTCATTCTTGAGCCTAAAGTGTATGCTTAGTGAACAGTTCTTCTAAGCCCACGTTAAAACTGAACTGGGATGTGCTCAGTTGTAGTATATTTCAATTTAGCATTAATATGAAATTTGAAATTATGTTAAGTGACAGAGGCTTTTTTTTCCCTAAAACTCATTCATTTTAAGGAATCCTCTGCATATTCTGGGAGTAGAGTCCATTGGCAGGGATTTGGTACTTATACATACAGAGTGCTTAGAGGTACTGTAATTTCTATAACAATCTTCACAAAGTGACAGCTAGCAATAACTGTTTACTTTAAAAATGGCAGGTAAGAAATATTTCATACTTAGCATCACCTACAGTAGATGTATTTCAGTTGGCTGGAGGGATTAAAATGAAGTTGGAAAAAATGTTGAAAACTGAACAATTATATTGTCTCTATGTTCTTTGAAGCACTAAAATTCCATAGTTTTTGATAATCCACCTGGGCTACACAATCCAGGGTTCTGACATCGGAGTTATCCTTACCATTTTTCATGTCCTGTCAAAACCTTAAAGCTCACATAATCCAGTCTATAACAGTCTTGGCAAAAAGAGACAGAGTATATCTTTTCATTCCTTTATTCACTGAGATCATTTTAGAATATACAATTGTTTGGCAATGGAAGTGATAAAAACCAGACATGTTGAGAGATCTATTGGTATGGATAAATCTTATCTTGTTTTCCTCTCTAAACTTGGCAGCCACTTTTGACATCTCTCTAGTTAATCCATCAAGGTTAAAGAACAAATCATGGCATAGTCAAGCACTAAATTTTAATTGACTGGGAATACATTAGTTCCCATGTCCTTTGGAATAAACCACAACACACAGAGAGTTTTCTGTGGTGTTTGTTTTATTTCACACAGCAGTCAGAAGAGTTGCTTATCTATTCCAAATTAGAAATCAGAAAACACATTTTTATCTTTCTTTTTAATCATAGAAAGATTTAGTGTTTTCAAAGATAAGTAATTGAACAAGGGATTATGGTTGATCCAGCACAATGAACTAATCTAATAATAGAATTAAGTGAGCCAATAATATACAGCTAGACATAATAAAGGGATTTACTGTGGAGGAATGGTTTAGTGGTTGTAGGGCTTTCAAGAAAGTTGTTCTCCAAAAACTGAAAAAGTGAGGAAATGAGAAAAGAACTCACATAGCAATGATATTGCAAAATTAAGTTTTCCTCGTCTTAGTTACATTTTGTTGCTATTATAAAACACGTGACAATGGGAACTTATAAAAGGAAGAGCTTATTTAATTAACAGCTACAAAGGAGCAAGAGTCCATTATGGTGGGGGGAGGCATGGCAAGACAGGCGGCTAGAGTAGGAGCAGAAACTAAGCTCTCACATCTTCAAACAGGCACAGGAAGCGGAGAGGGTCCACAGAGCAGACAAGGCTCAAGAGCTTTCTAAGCCCATCCCCATAGGTATGCTTCCTCCAGTATGGCCACGCCTTCTAAGACCTCCCCAAACAGCGCCATCAAATGGGGACAAAATGTCCAAATACTTGGAGTCTGTAGGGTACATTCTCATTCAAACCACCACACTCTGTATGATAGGAAGAGCTTGGTCAAGTGCCTATCGCAGGAAGAGACCAGCCTTGGTGCCACGTGGCAGTTTGGCTGAGTCAGACCTGTTAGGAACTTGTTGACAATTGGCAATGATGAACACAGGTGAAAAACACAGAGTTTTTACGTTCTCACCAATACCTCATAAGTGCACTTAGAAAAAGGCATAATATCCACAGTGTGACTTTATGGCTACTGTCCTGTTCTATTTCAGAAATTCTAGGGAGTGCTTGGAAAATTTGTAGTCTTCAATTTTAGTTTGTGGATCTGATTTAAAATTTGAACAAACAGGTATTCCATGAATACTGCTTTGAGAATCCATTTCTGATTGGAAGATAAACATCTATTCCTCTCAGTGACTTATTTTTTTACTGAACCATGAAAATCTTAATTTAACTAATTTTAACACTAGTTTCAATACCTCATACCTTTAAATCTACTTCTATAACACCTAAATTTTGTGGGCATGTGTATATTTATTTAAACACACACACACACACACACACACACACACACACACAACCAAACATACATTAAGATTATTTTCTAGAATGTTGCTATGCTAGGGCTCTCTACTCTGAAGGACAGGAGAATGTTTGAATGTCATTAATACATATTTACCAGATGTTAAATTTCAAATCATAATCCTTGAATCACAGGTCAGGTTAACTCTCTGCCATAACTATTAGTGAAGTCTCAAACAAATCTGCTTTTGTTCTTAATGCTCTTTGACCTCAGTAAGCTTCAGTTGAGCTCATCTGAGTATTCATTAATATCTTCACAATAACACATTTGAACCTGGAATGTAAGCTATGTGATTACATCTGATTAAACTCCAATTACTGACTTTTTAAAAATCTGGTGTATTTTGGTAGAAGATGTGCTATGTGTTTGAACAATTCTCCTCAAGGAAAGGTATAATTTAAATCAAATCATTTCAATCCGTAATTGAAACCAATAGTCAGGAAGACCTGCAATCAACACTTATATGGAAAAGAAAAAGCAATGAACATGTGTTGTTTGACACAACTTCAGATTATTTGAAGATGTTTTATATTAGAAGGTATAGACTTTGTAAAGAAGTGACGCACTTTGGATCTTTTATCTGTCCTTACATTAGAAAGGTATTCTTCAGATTTAGACACATCCATGAGTTCAACTACCCACTCAGCTGTGGTATTTATATGAAATAAACATACAGAATTGCTTAATGATTAAATTTTTACTTTCTGTCTCCCCAGATTGTAAGAAACCAGATTCTTTGTATTATCATTAGTCCTTTGATGCAGATACAGTCTAATAAATACTTCTGCTTGAGATAAATTTTCAAATTTCTCCTTTTCATTTTTTAATAAATGTCTATTTTGTTCTAAAACAACACATTGGAGAGTCCAATAATTGATGGCTTTGCTTAATGTGTGCCTCTAGAGTCCAGCATAGTGCTCAGCATATCACAGTTGCTAAATCAATAATTACTAAATAAAATTAATGATTTACATCATTTCCTTTTCCATAACTTCTTGTTTCTAAAAATTCCATTAAGATGTCTCACTGTGCATTGAAAGCAGACTTTTATTTTAGTGTCATCTAACTTGTATGCTATGAAAAAGAAATCTAGACTAGTCACTTATGAAGAGTTATCAATTTTCTATTGGTTTGAATACGAAAATGCTGAAATATCAAAGCTTACTCATCTCTAACATATCATTCAGGAGGTGCACCTTATTAACAGTTTAAATTAATGACCTTTGAAGGAGGTGAAGCATTATTCCATCAAGTGGTTTAATGACTATGCTATTTGTCAGTGTGTAACTGCCTTACAGTATTAGTGCCATAATATTTTTACTTAACTTTTAAAAAATATTTTATTTATTATTTTTATTTTATGTGTATTAGTACATTGTCTGCATGTATGTAAGTGCATCTGGGTTGTGCAATGCCTGAGGAGGTCAGAAAACAGCATTAGAGTCCATAGAAGTAGAGTTATAGGCAGTTGCTAGCCATCCTATGGGTGCTGGGAATCAAACCCAGGTCCTCTGGAAGAGCAGCCAATGCTTTAACTGCTGAGTCCCTTTTACTTAAATTTTGTTTCAGATTTTTTTGTAGAAGTGTTAAAGCTACATTGGTAAATAAGAAAGAAGCTTTCTTTTTTGGAAGGTGAGTGAACTATATGGGTAGGTGAAGGAATGGTATATGCAAGCTTGATCTCTAGTCCACAGTGTGTGTGTGTGTGTGTGTGTGTGTGAGAGAGAGAGAGAGAGAGAG
>NW_008337147.1:9285409-9291893 GCF_000622305.1 Nannospalax galili
AAAAGAACCTTTGAGCAATTTATTGACGGTGATCACCTCTGGGTATGGGAATTATGGAGGACTTTTCTCCAGGCATTACAGAGTTTTCTAATGTATGAATTTTAAAAGTTTATATGAAACTTTTAGCAATTTTTGTCAAAGCAAAAATAATCACATCAAAAGACAATCCCTAAAGTTTTGACATTAAATACTTCCATCATTTCACAATATATTGATGTTTCAAGCAATACCATGCATGCCTCAGTATGAGTAATTACTGCAAGTAAAAAAATCCCCAAACATTTTTAAGAAAGAGTTGGACCAAAACTAATGAAATAAAAAAACTATTGTATGAAATAAAATTTAAAAATCTGTTATCAAAAGAGAAAATAAAAATGTGAAAATATTTTTACTTTTCAGGAAATTGAAATGTAATTCCTATTTCCAAAGCTGGAAAGTAAAGCATTATCAGCTCTAAAGTTTTCAAACTCAAACAAATGTGACCAGAAACATGTTACAGAATTGCTCTTTGGAAAAAATTATGCATTAAATTCAACTATAGTTAAATATGCCATTTTAGCACTCAATATGAAAAGTATCTTTAATTCAGTCTGAAAAGAATTCTTCAAAGTCCAAGTTCATCTACTAGAGAACCAGTTTAATCAAGCCTGACTTTTTGTTTATTCACCATGACTCTCAAAATAATGCTCCATGAAATCCTAAAATATTGCATTCTTATTTGACCCAACTAATCATAGCAATCAGCACAGAAGTTTGCTTTCCCAATAAGTTTTTCAAAAATGTTCTAAAGAAAGAGAGATGGAACAGAGAAGAGGGAGAGGGAGAAGGATTTCATTTCATCGGTATATATATATATATATATCACTAGGTTTTAATGAGGTCATGTGGTTGGAGTCATATTGCAGGCATTCTCTTTATAGGGAATAAATCAACAAAGGCATATCCTTGTTCAGCATACTTACAAGTAGTACTAACAAGTATGAGTAAATTTAAAACAGTGAGAGGTTAAAAAAAAGAAGAGTAGTACTAAGCAGTAATGATCTCAGGAATGCAAATTTGATTCTGCATTCAACAACCAAATAAAAAAAAACAAATAGCAACATAATGATATGTATAATTCTCCATCTGAACAAAATAAAGGAAAAAAAATCAGTTCATTTCAGCAGATTGAAGAAAATATTGTCAAAATTCATCATCTTGTAAAAATTCTCCACAAGTAAAGAAGAACTGTAGTTTCTTTAACTTGATAAAGGGCATTTACCGAAACCAAACCACACACTATGGTTAATGCTTACAATGACTAAAATCACAATAATTGAGGAAAAGAAGAGGTAGAAAAAAATAAAATAATCTCTATTCACAGATACTATGGCTTATGCATAGAGAAATTCTGAATTCAACCAATAGTTCAGTGTAAGAAAAATAAGAAGTGGGCATGTTTCTGAGTGTTACACTACTTGCCTGCAATGTGCAAGGCCTTAAGTTTGATCTCCAGCACTAAACAACTCCCTTACCCCCACTCCTAAAAGGAAAGAATAAATTAAATAAATTTGTGTTGGGCATAATAGCTCATGTCTATAATCTCAGCATTTGTGGAGGAAGTTGGAGGTAGAAGGATCGGGAATCGAAGGACACCATCAGGTACATAGAAAGTTGGAGGTCAACCTGGGCTGCTGTCACAAAAAACATACAACAGCAACATAGATTCACTTGGGGAATAATGCATACATGAAATCTTTAAAAGTTATATTGGGCAATAACACACACACACACACACACACACACACACACACAAATACAGCAAAACAGCCTTAAAAGAGCATAAGTATAACTTACAGGCTGACAGTTGCAAAATTCTCATGAAAATAGTAAAGAATGATCCAGTTAATACAGAAATAAATGTCATGCTTATAAATTGGTTGATTCATTTTCCACAGATCAACCTAAACAATTTTACCCCAAAGTTTTGATAAAATTGAGAAGCTGATTCTACAATCTGGAGAGCAAAGGTAAGGGATTATGATTGTAAAAACAATTCTGAAAGGAGACTAGAAGAGCCATACTGTCTGTTTTCAAGAATACTGTTAATTACATAGTCCAGACGGTATAATATTGCTGCTGAAGATCATTTGAGATACATATCATAACTTATTGATAAAATTGCTTCCTAAATATAAGGAGCATAACATACAGTAGAAAATCAAGGATATGGCAGTTCCCTTCATTCTTCCTCTCCTTCCTTCTTGCTTTCTCTTTCATTTATCGTCTCCTCTTTCTCCCCCTCCCCTGTCGTTTTTGCTTTTTCCCTCTTTTCTTTCTTCCCTGTATTTTTTGAATTATCTAATTATTCTATGTTGTGGTTTAGAATTTGGTTAGAAGCCATGAGATTTTGCCTGATTTCTATGTTGGTCTTTTTTGTCAAGCTATGTATACTAACCAAACTTCAGTTTCTTGATCTCTAAGTTGAGGAGGTATCAGTATAAATTTGTGAGATTTTACGTGAGTATGATGAGAAAAAGACATTCAAATTTTTATTTTTAAAAATTAATGGCATTTTCTCAAGCCAGGCATAGTGGAGCATGCCTGTAATCCCAGTACACAAGAGGCAGAGGCAGGCAGAACTCTGTGAGTTCGAGGCCATCCTGCACTACAAAGGGAGTTCCAGGCCAGCTGGGGCTAGAGGGAGGCCTTATCTCAAAAAGACCAAAAAAAAATTAATAGTATTTTCTGGACATTGTGGCACCTTCCTTTAATCCTAATACCTAATAATCAGAGGCAGAGATATGTGGATCTTTGAAAGACTGAAGGAAGCTTGGTCTACATTATCTCCAGGGAGATAATGCCTCAAAAGAAAAGAAAAGAAGAGCAAAGAGAAGAGAAGAAAGAATACCAATAATGATGACATGAAAATTAATTTTATCATAATAGTAAATGGATTCATAATCTTTGAAAGCAAATATAAATAAAACCCAAACAAAACAAAATTAAATACAAGTAAGGACACAACTGCATACAAACATAAAATAGTTGCCTTTAGTTCCCATTCGGAAAATATCATATTCTCTCCATCCAATCTTATTGTCTTTGCTTTTACTGATCAGTAGAGGTCTTCAAGGAAGTTCCAACTCCTTAGCACAGCAAAGGGTATTCCTGAGCATAGTGAGGTATTTTTCTGTACTGGGGCAAAGCTGAAGTGATTATGAGGCATATTTTTATACTGTAGACTTTTTATCAAAATTCCTTGACTAATGCTTCTAAAACTTCTCAAGAGTGGACATTCTCTCCTTTCATACAAAGCTCAAAAAGACAAAAAGTTCTTAAGTGCATCATCTGGATCACACTTTCACTTACATAGATTTTTCCATACAATAGTCTTGTGTTAGTACTGTTACTATTCATACGTAGTTTACCATTGAAATTTCACTATCACTGGCGATCATCACAACACTGCAGTTGCTCATTTTTCACTAATATTCAAATATATTCTATTTAATGAAGCTCAGTTTTCAAAACTTGTCTTTCCCTCTGCTCACAGATCTGGGCATTCTGTTAAACTTTGTTTCTGCTTGCAGAGAGAGAGAGAGAGAGAGAGAGACAGACAGACAGACAGACAGAGACAGAGAGAGACAGAGAGAACCTACAGAGTCAAATTTGTATCTCAAAATTTCCTGGAACCTGGTCACCCTACTGAGAGTCTCTCCCTTAAAGGAGACTGACTCTTTCCCTCCCAGTAGCCATCAGTTGCCAATAGTTCCTCAAGGAGGGTTGGGGTTTTGTACACACTTTCCCACATCTGTGCTGGGATTTTCTCCAGCTTGTGCTTATGTGGAACTTGTGCATGCTGTCACCATTGTTCTGAATTCATATAAATAACTAACCCATGGTTTGGAAAGTTCTGTTTCCTTGTGGCATCTATATAGCTTTTATGGCTCTTACAATCTTTCTGTCCCCTCTTCTGTAATGATCCCTAAGGCTTTGGGAGCCAAAAGTTTGATATTGGTGTTATGTCACGATTAAGCAGTCTGCAGTCTCTTATTGTCTTCACATTGGCCAGTTGCTGTTCTCTGTGTTAATCACGGTCTGCTGCATAAGGAAGAGTTGAGAGCTTTATTAATCTATGGGTAAAACAATGTCATTAAAAGTCAGTCAAATACCATATCTATTTACCAAAATAATGGTATTAACCTCTCCCCTGTGTCCTGTGAGCTGTCTGGCCTCAGGTTCCTAGACCTGATATCAGTGTCATGTATGGGCTCCATTATATGAAGTGATCCTTAAATCCAATTAAAAAGTGGTTGGTTACTCCCATGATATTTGTACCACTATTATTCTGGTGGCCATATCTTGTCAGGGTAGTTGTAGCTAGCAGGTTTACAGTTGAGTAAGGTTGATGACTAATTTTTCCTTCAGGCAGTATACATAGCACTTTCCAGCACTCTGAAAGCTAGCCAGTAGAGATGAGGCTTTGAAGTAGTCAACATCAGTTTGATTTTCCCTTCTTTGTTTTACAGCTCATGCATGTAGTGTTGTGCTGGATAGCTTTAGTTGTCAATTTGTCACATCAGGGTAAATCCTCGTTGGAGGATTGGCAACACTCGAATGGCCTGTGGCCACGTCTATGGGGTATTTTCTTGATTTTTGTGTGATATGGGGGAGCTCAGCCCACTGTGGGGGCCACCATCCCTGGGTAGGTGGTCCATATTGTATAAGAAAGCAGGTTGAGCACAGGCTAAGAGAGCAAGCCAGTAAGCAGTGTTCCTCCATTACCCATGCCTCAGCTCCTGCCTCTAGGCCCTGGACCTGAGTTCTTACCATGAGCTTCCTCAGTGATGAACTTTGACCTGGGAGATGTAAGCCAAGTAAACCCTTTCCTGCCCAAGTTGGTATTGGTCAGAGTGTTTTGTCACATCAATTGAAAGCAAACTAGAGCCAGTGTGTCCAGCAATAGTGTCTTGCCATGAAGTTCTGGTGGGTTATCGGGATCAAGGGCAATGGCCAGTGTTGTTTGAAGGTCTATGGGACCCTCTAGTTAACAGCTTCAAAAAAGGAAGTCTCTTCCCCCTTCTGGGCTTTAACTTTTCTAGCCTACGGTGTCTAACAGGGGCAATGTCCCCATGTTGTTAAATAAGTCCTTTCAATCTCTTTTTATAATGTACATGTATATACTTAAGCTTCCATAGTGGTAGGTTTCCAAATGGCTTTTTCTAATCTGTCTTTTGTTTTGTTTTCTACTTTGAAAATGTCTAAAAACTTTTTAGCTCTTGGGCATTATTGTACTGTTATTCTGAGTTGTTAGTAAACAACTGATAAGTGGAATTTAATTTTTCATTATTTTTCTTTTCCCAGTTTTATGTACCTAACACATAATTTGGCACCTAGCACATTTCAAAGGAGCCACTAATAAATTGATAAAAGCTTTCAGTCACTACCAAATCCATGGTGTTCTTTCAGAAAGCATTTCTATGCCACATCTATTCGTTCTTCATGCTTATTTTTCTCTTGAGGTGGTGAACAATAAATGTTTCTGTGCTATTAGCATACCTACCTGCACAATACCCCTCCTGAGTTTGCTTTGCTGTAGTATTTCCCCCAGATCTGTCATGATGCTTGCTTTGTGCATTTTAATGCATAATGGAAAACCTGCCTACAGTATGAACAGTGGCATAATGAATTCTTCAGGGTGGTAAGTTATGTTTCATGTAATGACAGTTCCTCTCTCTGAATTTACTCTGCTCTCAGTAGATGTGTTTCAAATTAATAGAGCATTAGTCCCTAATCAAGGAAGTATTTAGGAATACGTTTTTAATTAAAATGAACTATGAGGAGAAATAAGAAGTGTTAGAATTCTTGTGATAATTTGACATAGTACATTACTCATATATCTATGTGCATTATTAAAGATTAGACCAATAATATTCTTTTAAACCCGATGTAAAAATCAAGGCACATAGAAAAAAGCAGATTTAACAAAACACACAGAAAGCTTAAATTTACAGAGACCTGATGCAAACAAAAATCAGGAATCACATCCTTGCTGGGAAGTAAACAATCATGTAATGAAGTATTTACTTATAAGCAATGGGCACCACAGTACAACCCAAGCCCTTTTTTTAAAAAAATTACAACATAGAATAAGTAGATTTAATAAATGTTTATAGCATATTTCATCCAACAGCTGTGGAATATACATTCATTTCAGCAGTCCAGGTAACTTTTTCTAAAATAAATCATATTTTTTTATTCTTATTCTTTTATGAAGTTAGTTAAAAATTAACAAACAAGAAATTAAAGAGACTGCGCTGCAATTAAGTTAGAATATTCTAACTGAAAAACAATTACTGTGAAACTATTTACATTCTCATAGAATTATAAACATTTCTCAAGGAATACTTTACAGCACAACTTTTTTTTTTTCCATACAGAAGAATTCATTTCAAAGCAATTGACATTGAGACGTTTTCACATGCATTTCTAATCTCTATAT
>NW_008337147.1:9297689-9305613 GCF_000622305.1 Nannospalax galili
GAAGGGTGAATGAGGCTTAGGGAGTCCCGGTGCGGAGAGCTGCGCTATAGCCCAAGCCCGTTTTTAATTAGATATGTGCTCTCCCTTTTTGGTTTCATCATCTTTCACTGTCCAGATTTAAAGAACCACAATGTTAACCTTTTGGTTTGTCTACTTGACAAAATACATTAATCTTATTTAGAGAGTTCCAAAAATGCATTTTTCACACTACTATAACACAGATATATCAGTATTAATTCCAAATAGTTCAAAAATCTCAATGTAATACCAAATATTGTAATTTATAAGACAACATAGAGTACAGGAATCATAATGCTACATGTTTTATTGGATTTTACACAAAAGGCAACAGGAATTCACACAGCATATTTGCAAATAAAGAAATATGATGAAGGAATAATATCTAGGATAAAGGAGGGCTCCTAAAAATCAACAGTGAAAAACCAAAACTTTAAAATAATCTAAAGACTAGAATATACACTTTCCAAAGAAAATATCCAGTAACAAGCAAGCACATGAATAGGCTTTGACATCATCCTTGTTAGGGAACTGCAACTTTGAAAGATGAGATTCCCACCAATTTACATAGCTACTACAAAGAATAAGTATGCATAAGAAAGTGGAGTATTTGAGGTCCTGTGTATATTTATTGATAATGTGTACTGCCAATCTTTTGTGGAGAATAAAATACATTTTCTTTTAAAATTATAAAAACAGGATTGTATACAGTCCAATACATCCACTTGTAGTATTTTCTGAAACAACTGAAAGACATGTCTTTAAGGGACCATGGTACATCTTTGTACATAGCAGTATTATTCATAATTGCAAAATTGTGGTTGTAACCTAAGATTGCTTCTGATTAATAGCTAAGCAATGTGTAGAGCAGCGTTGAAATGCAATGCAGCACTCAGCCTTATAAAGGAAGGAAATTCCATTCTATACTACAGATGAATGAAACTTGAGGAATTATGGTGAGTGAAATAAGATAGTAGCCAAATGGCATATTGCATCGTTCCACTCATATGAGGTATTGGAGTATTCAGAAACATGAAAATGAGCCAGAGGTCGGGGATCGGAAATTATTATTTGAGGAATATAGAGTCTGAATTTTATAAAATGAAAAATGTTCTGGACATGGGTAGTGGTAATTGTTAGCACATTAGGCATACATTCAATTCCACTGCATTGTTACTTAATAGTCACAAAGATGAACCATATTTGTTCCTGCTTTTTTAATAATACCTATGGGCTAGAGAGAGCTTAAATGTCCCTTAACTAATGACTGAGTAATGAAAATGTGATACATTTACACAGTGAAGTTCTACTCAGTGGTAGAGAAGAAATCATGAAATTTGCACATAAATGGACAGAGCTAGAAACTGTCATACTAAATGAAATAACACAGACTCAGACAAACAAGCAGCACATGCTTTCTCTCATTTGTGGATCTTAAATAGAAATCCTTATATATCCTGATGTAACCACAGAAGCCAGGAAAATGGAAAAGAATCATGGGAGTAAAGGCAAAGAAGGAATTCCAAAGAGGGGGACAGTAGCAGAAAGGTATTGTCAAGCAGGAAATGGGGAAAATGCAGATATTCTAACTGGAGAGGGAGGAGGGAGGTTTATACAGGGGGAGAGAGGAAAGACAGGTAAATACATACACATGTGTGTAGCTGAAGACTATATAACAAAAATTACAGTGCCAGGCAAGGGAAACTTTCCTTTAAGTTGTTGGTCAGGATAATCCAAGAGGTTCCTGAAAAACACATGGTATTGCCACAGCCCATGATTGAGTTCCAGAACTTGAAGGTCTATTATTGAAGACATGAGATACTTTGGACACAGGACTTGGAGCAATTGAGCTGGACCTGGCCTGGGAGCTTCCTCCCTGAGTACTAGCTCTCATAGTATCAGAAGATATTAAGGAAAGTGACAAGAGTGAAAACCAATCAATGAACCTATCCCACTGTAAAACCTATGATCCACAGCAATGATTGGCACAGCAAATTATTTCTAATGGTGCAGTAGTGGCACTTTTATTTTGGGAGTAATCAACAATTGTCCAATTGAACCTAAGGCCTGCTCAGTGTGAGTGAAGTCGTGTATGGTAATGTAAACATCCAGGTACGCTTGGCTAGAGAGGTTTTAGACCTCAGAGAAAAACCCACTTTGTCACATGCCTATATCAACATAATTTATTACTCTATTATAAATATGCATCCTTATATTTACAGAGACATAGAGCATTTAAGATGTATCAATGAAGCTTCTTTTTCCAACATATGGAGACTACTAGGAAGTTCCACAAGGGGTCCATCTCAGATAATAAGTGTCTATGAGGTGCCCCATCCCTATGAAACACATCTACAATGCGACCACTACACCTAAGGTTCAGGGAAAGAGCATCATGGAGAAGGAGAAATAATGTAAGAGTAAGAGGAACAAGATACCTCCTGCTAAGTAAATCATTCTAGACATGATAGGGAAGCTGTGGAAGATCTCCTCAGTATTGTAGTCTTATGAGATCTACACATAATGACAAAACCAGTTGATACACCAAGGTGGATGGGGGAAATTTCTAGGGGTCCTATCTCAAGATGAGAAGTTATAGGCAATCTGGATGCTGAGGCAGAATCAGTTTTTCCAGGGACTATCTCTCTGAGAGGTTATCTAACTCCAAGTGGGGAGCACAGGTGCACAGGAGCACCATAGAATGAACTCAGTGCTATCTATCTATCTATCTATCTATCTATCTATCTATCTATCTATCTATCTATCTATCTATCTATCTATCTATCTATCTATCTATCTATCTATCTATCTATCTATCTATCTATCTATCTATCTATCTATCTATCTATCTATCTATCTATCTATCTATCTATCTATCTATCTATCTATCTATCTATCTATCTATCTATCTATCTATCTATCTATCTATCTATCTATCTATCTATCTATCTATCTATCTATCTATCTATCTATCTATCTATCTATCTATCTATCTATCTATCTATCTATCTATCTATCTATCTATCTATCTATCTATCTATCTATCTATCTATCTATCTATCTATCTATCTATCTATCTATCTATCTATCTATCTATCTATCTATCTATCTATCTATCTATCTATCTATCTATCTATCTATCTATCTATCTATCTATCTATCTATCTATCTATCTATCTATCTATCTATCTATCTATCTATCTATCTATCTATCTATCTATCTATCTATCTATCTATCTATCTATCTATCTATCTATCTATCTATCTATCTATCTATCTATCTATCTATCTATCTATCTATCATCTATCTGTCTATCTATCTACCATCTATCTATCTTTCTATATATCTATCATCTATGTATCTATCTATATCTATCATCTATCTATCATCTATCTATCAATCTATCTATCATCTCTATCATCTATCTATGTATCTATGTATCTATGTATCTATCTATCGATCATCTATCTATCATCTATATCTATCTATCATCTATCTATCCATCTATCTATATATCATCTATCTATCTATTATCTATCTATCATCTATCTAATCTATCATCTATCTATCATCTATCAATCAGCTATCTATCTATCTATCATCTATTTATCTATCTATCATCTATCATCTATCTATCATCTATGTATCTATCTGTCTCTATCTACCATCTTCTATCATCTATATCTACCTGTAAAAGTATGTATATATAACACTAAAAACCAAGGAAGTGGACAAGAAATTGACAGGGAGTAGAGAGCACATGGGAGGAGCTGGAGGGGGACTGGGGAGGATGGAAATGGTGTGAGGACCATACTCATGTATGATGTTGCAAAAAAAAAATCAAGTCACTGAAATAGTAAAAGCTATATTTGTTTTCCCATAATAAAAATGGAGAAAAGGACTAAGTACAAAGATTTTCTTAATGTAGATATTATCTCTTTACCTGTCATGCTATTTTTGCTTTTCATTTATTCTTGATTTTTTGCCATGTGAACTCTCTCCTGATGAGTGCCCACCCTTGTGGATCTCCCACGAATCTATTTCCTGAACCCACATGTATTTGTAGTGAAGGAATCAGAAGGTAATTAATTTGCCTTTCTCATGGACTGCCCACCTCCCCATCCCATGTGGTTGGAATACGTTAAAGGGAATGTGCTCCCTAGGCCAAGGTGCCTAGCTTGGGAATGAGTCATCAGTCTCAAGAACTAGCCAATATGCTGCTAACCCAGAGATGGTGTAGTCTCCTCTGTGTTCTGCCTGAGGCTACAGGAGAAAAAGAGATGCTGCTAACACCAGAATTAGGACTAGACCCCCACACAGGCATCCCTTCCTGTTATCATTTCAGGGTTTCCTTCCTTCCTTCTTTCCTTACTTCCCTCTCTCTCTTTCTTCTTTCTTAAGGATTAAATACAGTAAGTTTATTAATAGCTACAAAATACTACAGCATACAGAAATATTCAAACAGTGAAAAACATAATTCCCCAGAAAGGTAACAACTCCTTGTGGAATTGCATGTGGACACTGCCTATTAAGGACTTACTTTGCCTTAAAAATGTGATATATCTTGAGAAAGCATTAAAAGGGTTTATACCAAGTAATATATAGATATCTACATTCTTAAGCACACACACACCCGCACACACATTCACACACATGTAAAGATTTTCTGGTCCATTCAGCCCTATGTAGCTCCTAGAAATATTCATGTTTGAGAATTTCCAAACATGTCTTTGATGGGCTGCAACATTTGATGCAAAGTATGGCACTGAGCAATCTGAGGATGAGGGACTAATACAAGAGGGAGTCTGGAGACTATGTAAGGTATTATATGAATGGATATTAGAGATGAGGGCATCTTTTTATCCTATGTTTGAAAATACATTTCAATTTAGAGCAGTCATTTTGGAATTTGGATAAAAGGAATTAGCAAACTTTTACTTCATACTATTGGAAGAAGCAATGGGGTTTTTTACTGAATTCTGCAAGAGTAAATTTACATATTATTATGTCTACATGAAGCCAGATTTTTATTTGTAATATTTTTAAAGAAGAGAAACATTGGCATTTTTCACAAATTCTTGCTCTAAATATTTTAGCTTAATTCACTGTAGATTATTAATCAGTTTTATAATTCAAGAGACAAAACTAATATAGAATGCTTTAGCAGTATAATTTTAAATTTTAAGTTCATTTGAATAAAACTATAACTGTGATACCCTATTAAAGTACTATCAAGGAATATGGACTACAGTTGAGCATTGGTTTTTCTTAGCCTCAGCTCCTCTTTCATCTGTCTCTCAGGGGCATCTTCAAAATAAAAGGATAAGAGCTCTTTATATTTGCTGTTATTGGTTGTTTAAGGATTTTCTAATATTGCCAATAAAAATGTGAATTTTTTTGTTTTGAAATTATTATTATTATTTGCATTTTTATGGGAGTTTTGCTATTCTCCTATAATATAATTTGATGGTATTTAGATTCCCTCCCCTATCCACACCTTTATTGCTAATGTAGCTTTCATTCAATGCACAATGTGCACGTGCCTGTCTGTCTTCTTTCTTAGGAGAAAATTTCTCAAACCTAGGGAAAGAGATAATCTATCTAAATTCAAGAGGCATACCAAACATCAAATAGACAGGGCCGGAAAAGAATTCTCCATGATATATAATAGTCAAAACACTAAATTTACAGAACAACAACAGCAAAAATATTGAAATCTGTGTGAGAGAAAAATGCTAATTCCTTAGTATGGCATCAAAGAACTTTATATTTGGGCATTCATTTCTCAGCATCTCGCTGTCATTTTAGTTTCTAGACTTTCTAGACTGAGTGCTTTCATGTAAGTGACGTTTGTTACTGTGTTTATTTTCTCTCCCCTCTAGAGACATGTTTCTTCATTCTTGGAGGCCATCCTTAAATGTTGCATCTTTAGATCTGTTGTAAGCCTCATTCAATATGCCTTCAAAAGACAAATGAAAAGAAGAAAACCACTGGAGAAGGAAAGTGGACAAGCATCTCGACGTCTTAAGAAATAGGTATTTGGGACACTGTTTATGATCTTGGCCTTGCAACTATTGTGTCTGTGATGCCCCAAATGTCACTCATCTTTTCTACCTAGTTTGCCTCACTGAGAAAATGAGAAACATGGTCCAGGAAAATTCTGGATTACATTCTAAATTTTATGCTTCCTATGGAGTTAAAGTTGAGGAGAAAATAACAACAACAAAAAAGGCAACATGGACTGACAGTACAATCTCCATCCTTTGCCTTTCGTAAAAGACCAGAGATGGAGAGAAAATGTGCACAAGGTTAGCATATATGCAAAACATAGGTGATAAATTCGACATTGCCTGACAGTTGTCATCCATTCTCTCATTAGAAAATGTGTATGGTTTAAAAACCATGTTTACAAAATGTGTATGGTTTACAAACCATACATGTTACATATGTGTATGGTTTACAAATGTGTATGGTTTACATTAGAAAACGTGTATGGTTTACAAAGAAGTGACAAAGAAACAGAATGTACACTGAATGATCTCGTGAGTTTGGGGGACCAGAGATGGGAAACTGGACCAATTTAGACAACTGTGTTGTGCTTAACTTATTAAACATTTATAGAGAATGAACCAAGTAAGATTTTCTGCCCAGACTTTGGGCTAAAACAGAGAAGAGAGAGACAAATCAACCTAGCGTACTGTCTTTAACGTGTTTTGTAAAAGCTGTGAAACAGTAGTATTGGCTATTCAGCATGAATTTCTCAAACGTCTAATTGGATTTAATTTGTTTCAGTCATGCTCAGCCACTGGCTGTTGGAGAGGAGGAGCCAGTTAATACTTCTTCAGTATTTAGTTGAGGAGAGATGAGCTCAGAGGTGAGGGGTCCTTGAGAGATGGTAGATTTTGTTTAAAGTCCAGTCCTTGTTCAATGGGGAGACAAATGAAGCCTGAATATAAGAACTCTGAGACTGAGGTCAAGAAGATAGTGAAAAGAAGTTCCTTCAAGTTACAAAATTCACTTATAGATGACGATGACTCAAATTTGTGATTTTAAGCATGCTAAGTGTAGAAAAAATACATAATGCACCAAAGATGACAGTATTCAGAAAGCAATGATATTACAGATAAGTGAAAATTATTAATTCCATTGTATACTTGATTACCCTTGAACTCTTTCAGTTGATTTGGGTTTGACTGACCTGTGAAGAAAGATGAGTGTCCATCTGCATTTTTGGCTCCATTTTTACTCCTCACACAAACTGAATTGCAAGTATAAGGAAGTAGAGCTTTTACTCTACCTTTATATAGAATTACAAATGATGGTTTGCTGAGAAAGGAAAAGGAATTTGTGGATATAAAAGAAATGTGCTAACTCAAAATATTTTAGACAAAAAGGCATATCTTTAAGCATTCAACTTCTTGAGTGATATTGGGCAAGTAATTTGATATTTTATAGTATTTTTGTGAGAACTTGAATGTCAGCAGCTTTGCCAGCGTGTTTACAAACATGTGTAGACAAGAGAGTATGAACTAGTTATTTAATTTTATTCTGAGAAATAAATGTCACTTAAAACAATAATGAGATGAAGGAGGCCGAGGAGACCCCACCTAATGGACTTGAACCAGTGTCCAGTCTACAAAGAAGAGGGTCAACACACAGGAATCATTTCCTCCGTACTTCCAAGCAAAGCCAACCATGGTCAAGCAGGACCTTTGACTTACCTTCACATAGGTGGAACTGGCAAAAGACAGGAGCCAGGGGCTCCTCCTCCCAAGCCCATGTGACCCCTGAGGAACAGATCCTCAAACAACCTTCAGAGTAAAAATAAATTGGTTTATCTGGGCCAACTGTATGGCCTTAAACACCCAAAAGTAAAGTATAACCAAAGATTAAAGGGGCTAATAT
>NW_008337147.1:9306033-9330897 GCF_000622305.1 Nannospalax galili
TCAACAAATTTTTAAAAAATGTATTATATTTGAGGAGGAAGCATGGAAATTTACATCATGTTAATTAGTCGAGGTGATAAACATTATCATTGAAATCTGCCCGATGACTTTATAGACATACACAGGTGCCAAGGATCCAAGTGCAACCAATTCTGACTAGTTAGTAATAATCATACATATAGATTAGAGGCATGCACCAACATCTCAGTGTTAGTAGCAAAAACAATGAGTCTTTCTGCAAGGAACAATATATTCTAAAATGAAATGGAGATTTTTTAAAGGTTAAAAACTCATTCAATTTTATGTCTTACAGGGCTTATACTGAGTTCAATATTATATAAATGTATTAATTCGACTGTGAACTTAGAAACTTGCACCCACTTGTGAAAGAGATGTACTCTTGTTCTGGAGTGTGTTACTGAATATGTTAAAGCTGTAGTAAAATGCTTCTTCCAATCATGTAGTTATTAAAAATTCAAAAAAAAAAACAAACAATAATGATTCATGAGAAAATAAGAATGAAAAGTCATACAGAATCCTTGCCCCGTTTTGCCAAAGGAAGTTACTTTCAGGGAAACATGATTTAAATATAGTACAAAGTAATTATGAAAACAAAGCAAAACTTTTACTTAAAATTATTTTACCATATATTCATGATTCTTTAAGTTCTTACTGAAAACTATTCTTCTTCTGTCTGTTTTTCTTAAAAGCAATATTAGATATCAATTTAAAATACTAAGATATTTGGAAATTGACAATAGAAGAAATTAGATTCTTATGAAATGATTCAAGTTTATATGTGTACTGGGCACTAGAAATGATATCCTATGCATACATGTAAGAATTTTCCTTTGGTGAAACTTGGAGCTAGAGCCAATATCTAATTAATCATGACAACAGTGAATAATACAGATAGATGGCTTGGCACCCATGCCTATGTTTCAGACTTGGGTCTCACCAACAAGCTGAATGGGGTGCACAGAGTTTCATGGCAGTGGTTCTTTATGGAACAAAAGCTGTGCATCGAAATTTGTGACATGATTTGGGGTGGCATGCAGTAAAATTTCTTAAAGATATCTTGCTAGCAAATTCATTTTATTCCTGAAAGTATTAAAGTATGAAAAAATGCATGAAAAGATCTCTATTTGTATTTACACACAGCATTTGCTATTAATACCTGCTCCTTGCTCAGTTGTCCAAAACCTGCTTTTCTCATCTGATACTTAAAGAACTTCCACAAACCTGGCCATACTCTGTGTTGCAGCCTGGGGAGGCTGAAGCATTGTGAGGTACAGCTGCAGATTAGTTCTTCCACAGACTCTTCTGCTTCACCACCTCTTTTGTGCATGCCGACAATAACCGCTGATTGTGCCAAGTCTTGTCTTTATCACCTGTCAAAGAGCTTGGTGCACTGTGATATGGCATCAATGGTAAGGATGTCTTTGTTTTTTCTCTCCCTATGTTCTATTAATAAATCTTTTCTTTCTTTCATGGGCCTTTTGGTCAAATGAAATGAGTCTGAAATCTGTGTAATGTTGCTATTGGATTCATTTGCATTATTAAAACTTGATGATAAGCAACCTATCATTTTTTTTGAGCTAAAAAACAAATCTGCTTTTTTCTACACTGACATTTACCTCTTATACAGTTTGCAAGTCATCAACCCACAACAAAAGTCTGAAGACAAGAGAAAACAGGAATCCTAGAGAAGGTCTAGAATGTCTTCTGCCCCTAAGCTCTAAGCGATTATGCTAGAGTAATGTGGTTGGTAAAGAGGTATTTTGTGATTTGCAAATGGACTGAGTCTTAGCTTGCTCATCTGAGCACCGAGTCATTTTGATTGACTTATCTTAGCAAATAAAACAAAGCACTGTAGGCAAGGATAAAAACCTAAATATTTCTCTCTCTCTCTCTCTCTCTCTCTCTCTCTCTCTCTTTCTCTCCCTCCCTCCCTCCCCTCCTATAACTGGGGATGAAACCCAGGCTCTTATGCATTCTAGGCAAGTACTCCAAAAGCTAAAATAAGCGGCATCCCCAAACACGAGCCACACTTTTCTCTTTAGTGAGTCAGTGAGGGTCAATTTGGGCTCATATTTAAAAATGGTGTGAAAGGCTTAAGTATATTTTATACTAAAATTTTATAGTAATACATTGGTCTTTGAAATTATCTTTTATATCCATGCAACTAAAATCAAACATTATGATAAAAAAATCACTGGCTTTGAATATTCTGGGATTCAAACATGAGAATGCTGAAGTAAAAAATGACCTTGTTTGCAGAAATATGAGAGCAAAACTAAGTATTCATATCAAGTAATATATACACACATAGTGCATGTATATTACATACAGTGTCCTATGGGGAGCATATTAATTAAATTGCATGCAGTATGTCATACATCTGTATATATGTAATATGCATACAGAAATTTCCTTTAATTTTTAGATCAGTAACTTAATTTTTCAAGATGTTCAGTCACTATAAGGATTTAAAATTCATTTTATTTATGAAAATTTGGTGATATTCATGTCTACCTTTGCATTAAAATTCAGTTTGTGAGTTGAAATACATCAGACTTAAAGAACATTTTATTATATCATTAGGCATTAAGAAAAAGACATTGACAGCTATTTCAGTTATATTTGTAAACATAATACACTAATGTACTTTCATGTGATAAAGACTTTACTGAAAATACTATATATTGTCTATGATCCTGTCCTCAGCTGTCACTCAGAAGGTAGTTTTGTATTAGAAATGAAAAAGCAGAATTGACACCGATGATAGTCTGATTTTGAAGACTACTTTGACAGTGTGTTCTCCTCAGCCTATAGGACACTGACTAACATAGAGGACTTATTTGTATTATGTCTTATGAAGACTACAATTCCTTTCTTCCCCTCAATCCCTCCTTCCTTTCTTTCTTTCTTTCTTTCTTTCTTTCTTTCTTTCTTTCAAAAAATAAAGTGCTAGGGAGCACATAATTTTTCCTTCCTCCTCCCTCCTCCTCCCTTCCTCCCTCCCTCCTTCCCTCCTACCCTCCCTTCTTTCCTTCTCTCCATCCTTTTCCTTACCATCACCTTTGAGAATACAGAGGTTTTGTTTTCTTCTTTAAATCTAATGCCCAAGGTTCATCCTAAACAGGCCACTGAAGTTGGCCTCGACCCTCTGTGTGGTACTGGCTTTATAGGCATGAAAGATGCAAGAGTGAGGGAGTCATTGACTCTTCCTGCACAGTTTCAGAAACTGCTGAGGCCTGGCAGTGTGTTGCAGAGGAGTTCCTGCATAAAGAGACAAAGCCATTCAAACCACTTGAAACAAAACCTCAGACATAGGACATGGAGCTGCAGGATTTGGTACTTGCTCCTATGAATGAATGTTCTCAGAAAAACTGCATCTTCAAACTGAATCTTCTGGAAAGGCTGATCAACTGATTAGAACTTCAGGGATTTTGAAGATTTTGGAATTCTGAAGGTCTAGAACCTAATTACTATTTATCTTGGGCCATTTTTTAGACACTAAATAGCCATTCTTTACCCATCTCTGTGTCTGTCTTCACATCTTGTAGCTAACAGATAAAAACATTTGGAATATATTAACTTAATAGACCACTATCTTCTACCAACCAAAAGACTGAGTTTCATTAGCTAGCATCTGAGGATCTGAGGCCTATAGCTAACAGTTTTCTTTTGTCGTACCCACCGGCTTAATGATTCCACCAATGTATTTGAAAAGTTTCTTGATACATGACTCTCTTTGTTCTGTTACTACAAAAACATTATGAAACTGTTACTACATTGGAACTTAGATTTGGAAGCTGAATCTGTGCTCCGGGCCTATGGTTACTCATATTTGGTTCTAGAATAAACTATCTCTTATCCACTTAAAAAATATTAATCGATCTTAACTCCAGTTCTAGGGGAATCTGAAGCCCTCTTCTGACCTCCGTGGCATTGCACGACATGGGTGTACTCACATACATTCAGGAAATACACTTATACACGTAAAATAAAAATAATAAAATATTTTAAAAAATAAAGATTGTTTTAAGACTTGTATATTCAAATAAAGTTTAGTGCAAGTTTGTGGATTATTTAAAATAGTGCCTACAATCCCCACCAAAAAGACCTGAGACCTTAGGCCAGGTTTTTTGTAATAATAGTCGCAACCAAAGTTTTAGTAGCCAACACTCAGGTGTGGTTTCCTTTTTTTTCATTCTTTCTTTTTTCTTCATTTTCTCTTCCCTTTACCCTTTCCCAGCCTTCTCAGTCACAGCTAATTTTAAACTGTTTTAATAAGTCCTATTGAGTGGAATGGCTTCCAAATCTCTATAGTGCCATGAAAGGCAGCCCATCACTCATACAGCTCGTCTTTTGTAATGCTGTATCAGGAGCTGCCAAGGGGAATCAGCTTACCTTCTGTCTCCTTCCAGACTTCTAAAATTATACGACTAGTAACTTGGTCTCACTTTTACACAATTCGGGTCTCGTTTTTTTTGTGCGATTGAACAAGAGTTACCGTCATAAGGAATTTTTTTCTGTGCCCTTACCAGCTGCTGCTAGCCCATTAATTTAGTGCTATTTTTTTTCCTGTCAATGTAAGCTTTATGGTAGTTAAAGATAGTTTGTAAAAGTCCTCAGAAATTGCAGTGAATAAAATATGAAGAGAAAATTATTGCCAGGCAGACATCTAGAGTTGAGTGGATAGCAGAGAGGAAGGGACTCAATGTTTCTACTCATGGTCATGTAGAGACTCAGGCTCCTTCCATTCACTGGATGCTCAGCCTTTTCTGGATTTTGTATATGTGGCTGACAGATGGAAATATACTAAGGATGACATATGGGAGATTTTAATGACACTAAAAATGACACGTTTAAACACGTTGTCTATTTCTGTTAGCTAAAATATGGTCAAATGACCACACCGCACTACAAGGGCATCTGTATGTCCAGGTGAAGATGAATAGATTTCACGCATATATATACTGCAGTAACAACCACTCCTTATTTCCTTCCCTCTTTTCATTCTTCCTTCCTACTTTCCTTCTTTCCTTTATTTATAATTTTTATTTTGAGATAAGATCTCATAGTGTAACCCACACTGCTTAACTTTCTTCCTTCAATAATCCAACAGTTAAGAGCACTGACTGTTCCTGCAGATGACCTGGGTTTGAGTCCCAACATCTACATGATGGCTAACAACCATTCATAGCTCCAGTTCCAGGGGATCCAATGCCCTCTTCTGATCTCTGCTGGCACTGCACAACAGGGTTGCACTTATATGCATGCAGGAAATACACTTATACACATAAAATAAAAATAATAAATAGCTATGCAAGGTCCTAAGGGAGAACATTAATCAATGGTCCAACACCAGCTTCAAGGCCAAATAATCACATCAATGACCAGCACAGAATAGTACGTTGGTGAAGTAGTGGCACTTTTATCTTGGGGGCAATCAACAGCTACCTAATTGGACTAAAAGTCCACTAAATGGGAGGGAAGTCATGTGTGGTACTGACAACATACCAAAAACAGATGGCTGGAGAGGTCTTTGATCTTAGAGAAAACCCCAAAACTGTCACATCCCTAGACTAATATAATATCCTTGTATTTACAAACAAATGTCCCAACCACCACCCATCAAAGAAGGTTCTTCTGTACCAGACAGAGACTATTACAGAGTACCACACCTGGTCACATACAGATATTGATTGTGAATGGCCCAAGTCTAAGTGGCACATCTATGATTGCAACCTCTGTATCCAAGGTTAATGGAAAATAGAACGAAGGGGGAAAAAGACAATAATGAACATCTCAATTCTCATTAATGAAACTCCTTCATGCAACAGAGGGCCAAGAACATAAAAGGTCACAAATGGACAAAGTGTAGAAATTAAGTCTGCAGAATGCTGGTCCTTGAACAGGACTCATATTAAACTACACCCACCCAGGGCTCAAAGACCATTGCAGAGGAAGAGGGGCAGAAAAATTGTAAAAGCCAGGGAGGAGGTGCATGACCATTTGGAAATAGATACAGGCTCATGGGACCCTGCTCATATGAACCTACAGCAATGATGTCAACATGCAAACTCAGACAGAAACCCAGCGTAGATCTGGGGAAATGGACAGCTTACCCCAAAGTTAGCTGAAGAAATATTGGCAACTAGCTACTGCTGGGTGAGGAAGCACTGATCTTCCTAAATCCAGAGACTCAATATTGGCTAACTAGACCTAAGAAGATGAACTTGCACTAGGGATGTCTGGGGACACTGACTTGACACAAAAGGCCTTAAGATAAATGACAGAATGTTCCTTTCTGAAAATCTCTTAATCCCTTAAAGCAAATGTTGACAAATTTTAACTCACAGACTTGTTGCCCAATTGAGTCAGCAGAGTTTTATCAGGGTAAAACCTTTCTCATTTGTCTGCATGCTGTTTTTCACACTACATTTCAGTGCTATCAGTTCTGACTAAGACCCCACATTGCAAAAATCTTGTGGGACCCTGACTACAGACTCCCAAAGTAGTTTTTCATTTATCTGCTTAAGACCATGAATAAACCTGCTATTCCTTCACAAATTATCTCTTTATGGATCTCAAGCCAACTTTAATAATATTTTATTTAAGGAAGAGAATAATGATTACTTTCTTTTTATCTTGACAACATAATTTTCAATACCCAAACATCAAAAATTTAAATGCTTCATGTAGGAAATAGCCTTTAATTAAAAAAAAATGAGTGTAAGTTTGGCAACATTCCTGTCATGGGTTTCTTATCTATGTCTTTCTTTACTTAATCACAATGCATTAAAGCAGGCATGGTGGCACACGCCTTTAATCCCAGCACTTGGGAGGCAGAGGCAGGTGGATCTCTGTGAGTTCAAGGCCAGCCTGGTCTACAGAGCGAGTTCTAGGCAGCTGGAGCTACAGGGAGACCTTGTCTCAAAAAGACCAAAAAAAAAAAAAAATAACAAAAACGCAGGACATTTTCAAACTCAACATTGCCAGTCTTAAAAAGAAGTGATTTTCAATATTTAAACAATGAAACATCTAATGTTTTATGTATTGTAGGATTGAAAAGAAATAAGGATTTCTATTTTGGGCAGTTTTAATGATAAATACAAGTTTACATATAATATTTTTGTTTCAATCTCAGAATGTATAAATTGCCTTCATTTATAGCCCTGAAAATTGATAGACCACTGTCTCTACATAAGTAAACCATGAAATGAGATTTGAGGACAAAGTATTTGTCCCACCGTCTATTAGTTTTGAATGTGTTGCAACTATTTTCAGATTAACACATCCAGACATGTTCAGTTTCAGCTCTTCAACACACAGCTCTTACTATCTGTTAAATAAAAACTACCTTCAGGTTGAGTGAGGTCCTTTACAAACCTTGTCTCATGTGCTATTAGCAGGAATGACTGTGCATTTTTATACTATTACACTGATCCAAAAATGGCCTCAGAGAAGCTAATAATTCACCTGAGCAGACATAGAAGAAAATTTTATGATTTTTATTAGCTATAGTATTTCACAGTAACATATTTTGAAGGACACAGTTGAGAGTGGGAAGAAGCTATAAATAGAGTGGGGAATCATATAGAACCCCCACCCCCTCCTAAAATGTGGTATTTAGGCTGAGATCGAAGAGGGGAGTTATTTATTGGGTAAAAGTTTCAACAAATTCCTTCACAATAGAAAAAAAGTAATAAGAATAATGATCTTAAACAGAGAAAAAGTCTTTTCCATTCTATGAAGCAATAGTCTAATCACTGTGTCTCTTTTCTATTGTAAATTCTTAATTAATTTCCTAATTGCATATGTTTTACTTTTTTGTACAAAAATAGCCATCAATTTCATTTTTAAACATCAAACCCCTGGCAAAATTTTTCAGCTCTTCATCTATTTTGTCATGTTTTTCAACTTGTTAATCAAAGCTGCAGCCAAGTTTATTTTATCTTATTTAACCTTTATCAGTGGTGGCTTATTTCTATTTTCTTTTTATTATTTGTTGTTTGTTTTGGTTTTTCTTAACTCTTACCACCTGTTGCGGGTTCTCCTCAGGCCATCTGTGAAGACCCTAACCTGGATCGGGTCCCCTGCCGATTGGGGGTGCAAGAGGCGCGGAGTCAACACACAGACTCCTGGAGTCGGGAAGAAGCAAGCACTAGGCGAGGTGCTGCAGGCTCGTTTAATGAAGGAGGGGGCAGGCCTTATATTTCCCTTTTCTCCACCCCCAAGTCCCTTTAGTCAATGTATCGTTTTCTGATTGATCCACGCCACACAGTCTGTCAGCAGTCACTGGGCTAGAGAGCAGGGTACGGAGGCGTGGGCTCCTTTTAGCGGGCTCTTTGCAGACCAAGAAGTGAAGTGAATTCTAGCTGAATCCCAGGGCTCTGGGTCCACGCCATGTTTGGAGGCCTCCTGCTACAACCTCCCACATTCTTTTATTTTCTTTCCACCCCTTTCTATCTTCTCCAAAAATCCCTTTCCAACATTTCCAACATGGCTATTTTGTATTGGTGTGTGTGTGTGTGTGTGTGTGTGTGTGTGTGTGTTACAGAGTTTCATCATAGCCATCAGAAGGATTAAGAGTTTAGAATTACCCATTTGAACAGTGTGTGCTCACCAGTGGATTTTTAATTGAAGACAAGGATTCTCCCTTCTTCCAGAATCTATCAGTAACCAATAATTCAGCAAAGAATGGTAAAGTGCCACACCATTCATGACTATTGACTCAAGATGTAGGCCAAAAAAATGTGCGAAAATTTTTACTATGTATTTGACAGATGATTAGTGTCTAGAATATACAAAGAACTGTAAGTGTTATATATCAAGAAAAAAAATAACCCAGTTAAAAAATGGGCCATGGAACTGAAGAGAGAGTTCTCAAAAGAAGACATACAAATGGCTGATAAAGATTATAACATTTTCAACAGTCTTAGGAATCACAGAAATGCACGTTAAAACTATTTTATTCTTTGTATATGATAATGAATTCCTGTATTTAGTTGAGTCTTGCAATTGTCAGTTGAGTGTTGATTACTACATGCAATAATCAACAAGGTGGAGACTATTACAGAGTTCTATAACTGGTCAAAGGCAGAATATAAGTGACACATATACAACACAACCTCTACACCTAAGGCTCACAGCTGTAGTGGAACAGGGAGCATAGAGAGTATTAATTCATCTCTCAACTCTCAACAGCGAAGCTTCCTCAAGTAACAGGTGGTGATTAACACGGAGAGCCACAATTGGTCAAAATGTCAGAAAAGAAGAGACTGTCCCATTAAACCTCTGCCACCAAGGGATCATAGACCATTGCAGAAGAGGAGAAGAAACACAGTAAGAAGAAGGAGTTGTTCATGACCATAAGGAAACAGCATTTTCCAGGTGACTGGGAACTTGCTCATATGAACTTACAGCGATGGTGACACCCTGCACAAGATCCATGGAAACTCAAACCACAAAAGCCTAGCATAGAAGTGGAGAAATGGGTAAGAAGCCCTAACCTTAGCTGAGGAAGTATTAACAACTGATCACTTCTGGATGAGGGAGAGCTGGTCTTTTTTAAGGGAGTGCTAGATAGGCTGACCAGTTCCAGTGGATGAACTCATATGTAGGGACATCTGGGCACACACACTTGACTCAGTAAGCCTTAACATATATGACAAAATGCAAGAAATCTTGTGGGGGGCTATGGGAGGTGCAGATAGGGGAGACTGTCTAAATATATATGTCTAAGATATATTGTATGAAACATAAAAAATTTCTACAAGAAAATTTAGAGATCTTAATAATGCTACCTTTCCTAGAAGATAATTTCATATTCAGCTATTCAGCAGGTGGTTTATAGACAGATGGCTTGATTCAATTTTAGTTAAAACTTTCTAAGTGGCTGATCTTTTTTTAAGATCTTACACAGCATATTTTCAGTGACCTCATACTGTGGGTCTTCAGGTCTTATGGGTGGACAGGAGGAATCAGTTCTTGCTCCAATTACCCCTTTAGAATTTTGAAATCTGTGTTTGCTTTTGCAGAACTGACAACTTTTTCCAAATTTCTTGAATTTTCACTACTTCAGGCAGAGATTAAGAGTTGGCAAAACCTGAAGGAGAAAGATATGTTTCTCTGCAACTTTCTTACACAAGCCAGCTCCTTAAGTGCCTTCTACTGTGGCAATCATGTCCTCTAATATTTTACCTTCCCCATCCCAGTAAATCAGACAAAACAAGAAGACAAGTAAACAAAACAAAACCCATGAGGTAGGACTTTTGTTCAGCCTCTATACCTGCACTAGGTAATTTTAGTTGTCCAAAAATGAAAAAAAAAAATCCATGACTTTCTTCACTGTGCTTCCTTTCTCTTCAGAAACTTGGTCCTTCAAATGGTAGCTTCCTTCTATTATTCAAGTTTATTTAAAACTTCTGTTTATTTGTTTAATTTTAATTAAATTATTAATTTTAATAGTTTTTGGCAGGAGTCTGTTTGATACAAGTTCCTCTAACAGAAATAGGAACCATAAAGATGACTTTTGCTTCCAAACTCTTGTCTGCCATAATAAATGAGATTTCATAGAATTTTAAAAACTCTCAATGTAGATATCTTTAGTATGATGAGGTGATTATATTTTAAGATTGCTATGATAATCTAAACGACTACATATCCCACCACAGAGCACCTGACATGTAATAAACCAGAAAAATTGGTCCTTTTGCATTTCTTCTTTCTTTAAAAGGTCTTTTTTTTTGTCACAACACCCATTGAAATAAAACAACACAAGCTGCTACTTACCCCAAAGTGGTCTTTTTACTCTGCCCCTTCTTGATGGCTAGGTCATGTTTTTGACTATTCATTGATCCATATTTATCAGATCAGTGACATTTTTATGATATGTAATAATATTTGACCAATGACAGAAGAAGTGATTAATACAGGAAGTATAACATCCATGAATATATCCCCCCAAATACTTTCATTTGCATATTTGGTATCTTCCCACATATTAAAATTTTCAAGGATTTTTATTACATTTTCTATTAAGATGGGACTGTAATGATTACAATTTAACACAACTTGAAAAATACATAAAAACATAATAAGATGCCTTAATTTCATTTAGATATCCAATGCTTGATGAGAAGATATGTATGCATTGATTGCATTTGCAAGTAAAAAATTGTTTAAAATGTAGAAATAATTTAAGATAGATTTTCTGAAAAAGAAAATATATGTTAAATGTATTTTAAATAATATTTGGTACTCTGTATTCTAAAGTATACTCTAATACTTCTGCCCTCTGCATGAAAATTGATAAGCATTTATACTGCTTTCTTTAAGAGTTCTTTAGTTGTTGTTCTGTAAATTCTTTTCAAAGTTAGAGGTCTATTGCAGTTGATAGTCCTCTCTTCATGTTTTATTTTTCATTATGTGTTTCCCTACTATAATGCCATGGATTCATTTTCATGGTGATGGATTACTTTGTCACTACACCTTCCCAGAACTAGCAGCTCAGCAGATCAATGACAAACTCATTGCCTTGAGAGAGATCAGGTGATGGGGCTGTCTGAACCATTTGTTCCAGTCACAAAATGTGTAAAATTAATAGAGTGTTCTCAAAATTCCATCCACGATTTGGACAATTTAATTAGGATATACTTGATTTTCAGAAAATATAAGTTAAATATAAATTTTAAAAACTTAATAAAAAGGAATTCAGGGAGGCTTCAGTTACATACTGAACACTTCAGCTCAGAGGCAGATTAAGAATTCACTTTCCCTAATAGGAAGTGGTAAGCAAATAGATTATTGAGAGGGATCAAATCAGGCCAATTACTGTAGATAAGTGTCCTACACACTTATGTCAATCTCTGGTTGGCATTGTTGAATATTCAATACAACACAAGAGAAGATGATGGTTGGATATATGCATGTAAGCACAGTAAATAAGCCTCACAGTTTCCATTTTTACAACTTTGTATTTTCTGATACAGTATTTTTCTAAGGGAGGCAGGTTTGGACTGGGTTAAGTAGCTCAGTTGGTAGAGTACTTCTCTAGCATGTATGAAACTTTGAATTTGATCCCCCAGCACCATATAAAATTGAGCTTGGTGGCCCATGCCTGAATTCCCAACACTTGAATCAAAGGCAGGAGGATCAGGGAGGTTAGCCTGGGATACATGAGATCCAATTTTAAAAGAGGAAAGTTTTTCATAAGAAATTTAAAAAAATAGCAATGATTTATTTCAGAAAATTCCAGGCCTTTTTAAAAACAAACAAACAAACAAACACGTCATCTAAAATGAATTATCTTAGAAAGTATAGTTCAGGTTTTGGAACTCTTATGTATGTGTGTGCCTATGCAGTCCTGTCCAGGTTATCTTGTCATTATTTTCATTCAGAGCACTTTTGAGGCAAGTGAAGACTGACTGCCTGTGTTTGAGATCTTTTGACAGATGACTGTGGAGTTGTATGTTTCTATGGGAGCATGGGTCGTACTCATTGTATTATTGCATCTATTTGTCTTAACCATCTAAACTCTTGACACTATACATAACATTATCCTGTTTCTCTATTGCCTTTTTGAAGCTGTCATTTTCATAATACCTTTATTTATATTGTGTTTATTTACAGAGCATTAAGAAATAGCTTTCAAAATTTGAGAGAAAGTTGTGTTTGAGATTGCAAGAGAGATGGGGAATGGTTGTAGATTCCTTGGCTATCATGTTCAAGGCCTTTAATTTGATCTCTAGTACAGCAAAATATAAAAAATAAATAATAAATAAATAAAATTTGTGGAAAGATAATAGAGTAACCTTCTTTTATTGCTTAACCTTATAGAATTATGCACTGATAATCTGATTATGTGAATATGCAGCTATTTTTTGAAGCTTTATAATATAAAGATTGGTTCTGACATTCTTATACAAGTCACTGCATTATAAACCCATGTTTATACTCCAGAAAAATTTTATAAGAATACTATCCATACAAAAATATTCACTGAAAAAAATACTTGTAATTCTATTTCAATCTCACATTAACATCTATTAACATTAAGATACTAATTTTTGTTGTTACTAGTTGCAGTGTATTAAAATGCTTGAACCAGGGACTGGAGAGATGACTCAGTTGTTAAGAGTACTGGCTGCTCTTGCAGAGGACCCAGCTTCAGCACCCAGCACACACATTCAGGTTAACAACCATCTGTAACTCCAGTTCCAGGAATTTCAACAACCTCTCCTGGCCTCCGCAGACATGGCACAACACGGGTGCACTTACATACATGCAAGAAATACACTTATTCATATAAAATTAATTAAAAACAAGGAAAATATGCTTGAGTCAGGTATCGGAAAATTTCAATAAACTTTCAGATGTCAGCCTTCTTTTGGAAAATCTAAAATGCTGGACCACACTCAACTATTATCCCACTGAAATAAGCGAGACTGAGTAGCAGCTATCCCTGTGTTCCAAGGCTCTGGTCACACAGCCGCCATCCGTTCAAAGATTCCTTTCTGTAAGGCTTCATCAGTGAGAACCCAAGGTTTGCTGAGTGAAGCAGCTTCCCAGCGCTTGTGCTACAAAGGCTTTCTCACTGTAGTCTCTGGATTCATAGCTGTTAAGTCCCATTTAGGAAAAAAAATTTCTTCTTCATTATCTTTCTGCTTTACAATGAATTCCTAGCATGCAAGCTAGGCTGTTCCTGAGAATGTAGTCCACACATGTATCCTGCGTCAGAAATCTCTTAAGATATCAGTGACTCATAAAAACAACTGAATAGAAGCCAAAGGCAAGATGAGACAGCTTCTCTAGCTTTCTGTGGTTCTGAATATTTGTGTCTAGCCAATTTCCCTGCAGTTGAATTTTATTCCTTCATTCTGAACTCATTGTACATCCTAAGGAACCCCAGAACAAGGATATGAGAGAGAGTAGGAAACCGCCGGGCAGCAAACCTCGTACTCATCTAGAGAGAGAATGGACAGAGTTGGAATCTGAGTCCTAACTGGCTGGAAAGTGGCAGAACAGAATGCTAAAAGAAAAAGTAGTCATAACCGTAATGCTTTTAAAAAGCACAATAAAGCAGTTTTTGTGAGCCCCCCAAATTCTGCACTCTGTGACTATAAGATGACATGTCAGAGAACTTAAAACAAGCATTACAGCAAATACTTTGGAAAAGAATAGGAGAATATAAAAAAGAACTAGTTATGAATATGCCAACTTGGTTTTAAAGATGGCATATCAGAAAATTTAAGCAAATGAGGGAAAGGATCATAAAATTTCTTTTCCAGAAGTAAAAGATCCAAGGTGACTGTCTATGCTTCAGGTATTTAAGAATATGTTATGAGAATTTACAGATTCAGTGCAGTCCCAATGAAAAAAACACCATAAAGCTCTTCACAGAAACAGAAGAAAGCATCCTAAAATTCATGTGAAAGTACAAAAGATCCCAAATAGCCAAAACAATCCTGAGCATAATGGACAGTGCTACAGGGATTACCACACCTGATTGATACTATATTACAGAGTTTTAGTAATGAAAAGAGCACGATACTGGCGTGCACACACACACACACACACACACACACACACACACACACTGAACGAAACACATCTCTAGACTGAAAGTGGCTCCCCTAGGCCTCTAGTCTGTGAGCTCCGGAAAGATCTAGAATGATTTTGCTGCCAGAAGGACTGTTGCTGGAAACGTTGTGGTCCATAGCCTTGGATGGAGCGTAGAGCAATGAAACAAAAAGGAAGACCCAAACATGATAGCATGTAATTCATCCACCTGATATTTGACAAGATGTCTACAATATGCACTGGAGAAAAGATAGTATCTTCAACAAATGGTTCTGGGAAAACTGGATCTCCATATGCATAAGACTATATTTAGACAAGTATATTGTATTTATTACTCTCCAAATGGATCAATGTGAAACCTGTAATGCTGAAACTGTTAGAAGAAATCATAGACAGTACCCTACAAGACATAGGAGCAGGAAAGGATTTCTGAATAGGACTCAGGAATTAAGGACCTCAATTGCCAACTATATCTAGATGATTAATGTCTAGAATATAGAAAAAAAGCTGATGAATCAAGAAAATACATAACCTAGTTAAGAATGTGTTATGAATCTAAACAGTTCTCAAAAGAACTAAAAATGTCTAGGAAATATCTTTTTTTTGTAAATTTTTATTGATTTATTGTGTATTTTCTACAGAACCTCTTAATCAATCTTAATTATCTTCATACCTCCTTCCCCATTGGTACCCTCCTTCCTCCACACCCTACTGAAATTCATACACTCTGTCATTCATGTTAAGGCCTGTCATGTCAAGTTAGTGTTCCCAGGTGTCTCTCAGTGCAAGTTCATCCACTGGGGTCTAGTCTAACTAGCTAGAATCCCTCCATTTAAGAAGATCGTTTCTTCCTCACACAGCAGTAATCAGCTGCCAGTAATTCTTCTACTATAATTGGGGCTTATTTCCCATTTCCATTGTTCTGTGCTTGGGTTTTGTCTGCTTGAATTTGCATGGGTCTTATACATGTTGATACCATTGTTGTAGGTTGATATGAGCAAGGTCCCATGAGTTTTTAGGACTCTATCTCCATATGATTATGCACCTCCTCCACGGATATTACAATCTTTCTGACCCCTCTTCTGCAATGGTACCTGAGCTCTCAGAGGGTAGAGTTTAATATAAGAGTCCTGTTCAAGAATCCATACACTACAGACTCTTACTTTCCATGCTTTGGCCATTTGTGACTTTAGTGCTCTTGGCCATCTGTTGCATGAAGGGACTTCATTGATGAGAATTGAGAAATGCATTAGTGTTCTCTTTACCCCTTGTTCTATGCTCTGTGAGCCTTGGGTGTAGAGGTTGCATTGTGGATGTGCCACTTATACTTGGAAATTTCATAGACAATATCTCTGTGTGAACAGTTGTGGAACTCTGTAATAGTCTGTCTGGTGCAAAAGAAGCTTCTTTGATGAGTAGAGACTGGAATACTTGTCTGTTAATGTAAGAATCCATATTTTTCACATAGTGAGAAGTTACATTTGTCTAGAAATGTGACAGTCTTGGAGTTTTCTCTAAGACTTTCCAGCCACGCATATTTGGCTATGTTTACAGTATCACACATGAGTTTCTTCACATTGAATGGGCTTTAAGTTCAATTCAGTGGCTGTTGATTACCCCCAAGATAAAACTGCCACTACTGCACCCATGTCATTTGCTATGCTAGTCATTGATCTGCTTATTAGGACTTGAAGCTGAGGTTGGACCATTGGTTGATGTTCT
This sequence comes from Nannospalax galili, assembly GCF_000622305.1. Taxonomy (NCBI): domain Eukaryota; kingdom Metazoa; phylum Chordata; class Mammalia; order Rodentia; family Spalacidae; genus Nannospalax; species Nannospalax galili. The sequence goes on from NW_008337147.1 coordinate 9,322,351, forward strand.
CTCTTTGCACCTTGCATAATACTCTCCAAGACAATGAGAGCTAGCTTTCAGGAAGGTGGCTTCCAGGTCAGTTCTGGCTTGATTACTCTGAATCCTGTGTCCGAAGTATATCCTGTCTTCAGCAATAGGGTCTTACCTTCAAGTTCAAGAAGGCAATCAAGGGTTGGAGCAGTAACCTATGTAATTTTTGGAGTATCCTAGACTACCCTGGTCAACAACTCAAAAAAATGTTTCTTCTACTTAGCACTGTTTCTTGTCATGTAGCCTCCAGCTATACACATGGACTCATGTAGTTATTGCATTTGTAATTTGTCAACAGGTTTTTGGACTAATATGATTCCCTCTGTTTTTTTACACTAGCTAGGTATTATTTATCTCTCTTCTCTCTCCCTGTTTAATCTCTCTATACTCCCTCCCCCTTTAAAGCATCCCCATTTTCCCCATTTCTCCCTTGATAATACCAGTATCCTATGGTCCCACCTCTCTTGAACTCCTTTCCTTTTATTTCCATAAATCATTACATAACCCTCCCTCCCCACTACCATTTTAATACCCACATTTCACCCATTTCACCCTTAGTAACACCTGTCTCCTACCATTCTTTTCTCTCAGGTTCCTTCCTTCCCTTTACCTTCCTGGTTCCCTTCTATTTTCCTGGTTCCTGTGGTTAATTCAGTATATATACTCATGTAAATAATTGGTACTAGGTTTCACAAATGAGGGAGGACATAAGTCTTTTGTTTTTCTGGATCTCTGTTACTTCACTTAGTATACCAATTTCTAGTTCTATCCATTTGCCTGTGAATTTCATGATTCATCTTTCTTTACTGTTGAGTAGAACTCCATTGTGTAAATGTACCATATTTTCATTATCCACTTATCAGCTAAGGAGCACTAAGTTTGCATCTATCTCTTAGCAATTGTGAAATGAGCAGCAGCAAATGTGTGCTGCAATAGGATGAGTCCTTTGGGTATATGTCATGGAGTGGTATAAGTGGGTCAAATTGTAGGTTCATTTATAATTTTTTTGGTCTGTTTGAGACAGGGTCTCCCTGTAGCCCTAGCTGGCCTGGATTCACTATGGAGTCCAGGCTGGCCTCGAACTCACAGAGATCTGCCTGCCTCTGCCTCCTGAGTGCTGGGATTAAAGGTGTGTGCCACTATGCCCGGCTCATTTATAATTTTATAAGAGTTCTCCACACTGATTTCCATAGGGATTTGTTGGATAGGTGTCCTCTGAAAAACTAAAACTGAATGGGGACGGGTCTAAGAGATGGATGCTGAGAGACATTGAGCTCACAGGGAAAAAGGGGAGAAGCCATCACCATTTTGAAAACAGAGTCCTCAGACTGTGGGGAGACAGTGTGTGTGGCAGTGGGTAGGACATGCTGAAGGCTCCCAGTTCAAGGAGTATTGGAAAGAAAAAGCCTATGAGAATTCATGCCTTTGTAAGTCACCCTTTCACAGATGACATAAACTATGCAAACCCCAAATAGAATGTATTATGTCGGTTTTGTCAATCTGAGTCAGAATTATGAGACCCTGAGTGAGCACGGGTCTCTCAGGAGGGAGGGTAACTTAGTGAACTCTTTCCATTAGTTTGCAGTCCCACCAGCAGTGAATGAGTGATCCCTTTTACCCACATCCTCTCTAGCATTTGATATCATTTATTCTCTTAGCCAGTCTAACCGGAGTAAGATGAAATCTTAAAGTGGTTTTAATTTCCATTTCCCTAATTACTAACAGCATTGAACAATTTTAAAGATGTTTCTCAGCTATCCTTGTTTCTTCTTCTAAGAACTCTCTGTTCAGATCTTTAGCACATCTTTAACTTGGGTCATTTGTTTTCATGATTCTTTGTATTTTGAGTTCATTATAGATTCTGGAAGTTAAACCCCTGCTAGATTTATCACTGTCAAAGATATTTTCCCAGTCTGGGTTTTCTCTTTAGTTCCTTGACTATTCCTTTTTCCATACAGAAGCTTTTTAGTTTAATGTAGTCCCACTTATTGATTGTTGACCTAAATTCCTGAGCAACTTTCTATTTAGAAAGTCTTTTCCTACACCTATATCTTACAGCTTACTGCCAATGTTTTCTTCTAACAGTTTCCAGAGTTTTATGTTTCCTGTTGAGGACTTTAATCCATTTGGAGTTGACTTTTGTGAAAGATAATGGAATAGTTTCATTCTTCTATAGGTGGAGATCCAGTTTTACCTGCACCATTTGTAGAAGATGCTATCTTTTCTCATTTGTTCTTGGAACCTTTGTTAAATACCAGTGGCTGAAATTGTGTGTACTCATGTTTGAGTCTTCAAATATGTTCCTTTGACCTATGTGCCTATTTTTGTGCCAGTTCTGTTCTTTTTTATGACAATAGGTTTGAAATATACTTTAAGATCTGGTATACTAATCCCCCAAACATTACTCAAGATTGCTTTGGCTATCTGGGGATTTTTGTGCTTCCATATGAACTTGAGGATGGATTTTTATAATTCTGTGACAAATATCATGGGTATTTTCATTGGAATTACATTGAATTTATATATTGCTTTCGGTGGGATGCTCATTTTCCAAATATTAATTCGGTCTTCCAATTCCTTACCATGAGAGGTCCTTCCATTTTCTGGTATCCTCCTCTATCTCTTTAATGATTTATAATTTTCATCATAGTGATCTTTAATGTCTTTTATCAGTTTTATTCTGAGGGTTATTTTTTTGAGGCTATTGTGAATGGGGAGGTTTCCATGTACTTTTTTTCTGACTGCTTGTTATTGGTATATAGAAAGGCTATTGATTTTTGTAGATTAATTTTGTAACCTGCCACTTTATTGAAAGTGTTAATAATTTTTAGGAGTTTTCTGGTGGAAGATTTGGGATTCATTAGATAAAAAGGATAATTTGTCCTCTTCTTTTCCAATTAGTACTCCTTTAATTTCTTTCTCTTTTCTTCTTGCTCTAGTGAGAGTTTCAAGCACTAGCACTATATCAAAAATAGTGGAGATAGTGGGCAGCCTTGTCTGGTTCCTGATTTTAATGGGAATGATTCTAGTTTTTCTCCATTTAGAATGATGTTGGCTGGAGTTTGTTGTATATAGTTTTAATTATGCTGATGTATGTTCCCAACAGTCCAATTCCCTCTTGAACTTTTAACATACGTGAATATTGAATTTTGTCAAAGATCTTTTGGCATCTATTGAGATGATCATGTCATTTTTGTCTTTGAGTCCATTCATATGATTTATGATATTTATTGATTTATGTATATTGAACCATCCCCGTATCTCTGGAATAAAGTAGACTTGATCATGGTGGATAATATTTGTGATCAGTGTCTGTATGCAGTTTGCATGTATTTTGTTGAAAATATTTCTGTCTATGTTCATTAAGGATATGGGTCTGTAGTTTTCTTTTTTGGTTGTGTATTTACCTGGTTTGGTATTAGTAATGCTGGCTTCATAGAAGAAAGTTGGGAGATTTCAGTGTGTTCCTTTCATTTTGAATAATTTAAGCAGCATTGGTTGGAGGTCTTTATAAAATGTCTGGTAGAATTCTACTGTAAATCTACCTGGGCCCGGGCTTTTCTTAGTTGGGAGGCTTTGTATTATTGTTCTGATTTCCTTATATGTTATGAGCCTGTTTAAGCTGTTGATATCTTCTTGCTTTAGCTTTGGTGATTCCCATGATTTTAGACATTCATCTATTTCTATTAGGTTTTCAATTTTAATAGTGTATAAGTTTTTAAAGTATTACTTTATACTCTTCCAGATCTTTTTGTGTCTATTTTAATGTTTTCCCTTTCATCTCTGATTTGTTTGATTTGGAGTTGTTCTTTCTTTCTTTTGGTTAACTGGGTGAGCGGTCTGTCTATATTTATATTTTCAAAGACCAGCTATTAGATTCATCGATTTTGGTATTATTTTCTTTGTTGCTATTTCATTAATTTCTTCTCTACTTTTTGTTATTTCTTCTTGTCTGCTGGGATTGAGTTTCATTTATTGTTGCCTTTCCAGAATGCTTAGTCACAATATTAAGTCATTTATTTGTTCTTTCTGATTTTTTTAATGTAGGCACTTAGAGCTATAAACTACTCTCTTAGGACTGCTTTTAAAGTGTCCCAGAGGTTCTGTTGTGTTTTGATATCCTTTCTGTTTAATTCCAAGAATGTTTTTATTTCTCTCATAATTTCTTCTTTCACCTATTCATCATTCAGGAGTATATTGCTTAAATGTCATAACTTCATGTAATTAGTAGGGCTTCATTAGGTATTGATTATATGCTTTATTGTGTTGTGATCTAATAGAATGCATATAATTTTTTCTTTTTTGGGAACTTTTAAAGTTTGTTTTGTGCACCAGTATGTGATCAATTTTGGAGAAAATTCCATGGGGTGCTAAATAGAAAGTGTATTCTTTGATGCTTGAGTGTAATTTTCAGTAGATGTCTATTAGGTCCATTTGATGTATGTTATCATTTAATTCAGATTTCTCTCCTGTTTATTCTTTTTCTGGTTACCTATCTAATGGAGACAGTGGGGTATTGAAATCACCTACTATTGCTGAGTTATGGTTAATCTGTGTCATGATGTCCTGTAATGCTATTTTTATGAACCTGGGTGCACCAAAGTTTAGTGCACATATGTTCATGATTGCAATATCATCTTAATCAATTGTTCTTTTGATAAGATTGAAGGTACCCTATTTATCTCTTCTGATCAGTTTCAGTCTGAAGTCTATTTTGTTCAATATTAGAATTCCAATATTATAATAGCTTGTTTCTTAGTGCTGTTTGCTTGGGATAGTTTCATTTCATCCTTTCACCTTAAGGCAGTGCCTGTCTTTGAAGGCAAGATTGGTTTCTTGCAGACAAGAAAAAGTTGGATTTTATTTCTTAATCCATTCAACTAGCCTGTGTCTTTTGACTGGTGAATTCAGTCCATTGATATTTAAAGTTCTTATTGAAAGAAGTATATTGGTTGCCATCATTTTAATTTCTATCTACTGTTTTGCTCTACATTTCTGTTTCCATAATTATGCCTTCATTTCTTTCTCTTGCCCCTTGGGTACAGTCATTCCTTTCTTTAGCTCTTTTTATTGCTTCAAATATTCTTTGAAGGGCTTTTTTGTGTCCATGTATTCTTTAGTGTATTCGTGTCATAGAAGATTTTCTTTCCCATTCAACCATAAGATATTTTTTTCTGGGTAAAGTAATCTGGGTTGGCCTCTATGGTCATTGAGAACTGGGAATGCTTTGGTCCAGGCTCTTCTAGCTTTCATAGTTTGCACTGAAAAGTCATCAGTAATTTTAATGGATTTGTCTTTATTTGCTACATGCTATTTTTCTTTTGCTGCTTTCAGTATTCTCTCTTTGTTCTGTACATTTAGTATTTTTACTATGATATGCCATGGAGAGTTTCTTTTATGATCCTGTCTCTTTTGGGTCTTATATGCTTTTTGTATTTGTATGGACATGTCTTTCCTTAATTTGGGAAATTCACTTCTACAATCCTGTTGAAGGTCGGTACCATTAACCTGTGATTCTTCTACTTCCTCTATATCTATGTTGTATAAATTTTGTCTTTTCATGGTTCCCACATTCCCTGCATATTCCATTCCTATGTTTTTTTTAACTTTTTTTTTGTAAGTTTATGATCCAGTCTTGATATTCTGTTTTCCATTTCATTCATTCTACTAGTGAAACTTTCTCCTGTCATTTTAATTGGCTTATTGAAATTTTCATTTCTTTCTTCATTGCAGCCTGAGTTTTCTTCAATTTTTATATCTCTTTTGTGATATACTTCATTCAGAAATTTATCCATATCTTCTTTTAGTTCTTTGATTTTGTGTGTGTGTGTGTGTTCTTTAAATTCATTGACTTCTTTTCTCATGTTTATGATTGTTCTTTTAAATTCTGTATCCTGGGTTATCTCTACAGGTTTCTCACTTTACAACTCTTCTATAGGACTGGTGGTGTTTGGTGAGGACATATTATTTGCATTTGTTTTATTTATTTATTCTTTACATTGTGATTTTGGCATGTGGGTTTCTTTTGTTGTTTGTGATTCTGCTATGAAACTCAAGCTTTCCTTAGTTGAGTTGTAGTCTGATTCTGTTTGTGTTTCTGATGTTCCTTGGTTGGTTTTTTTTTGTGTTTTAAAAACTGGTTGGTCTAAGCCATAGTGGGCTGGACTCTCCAATATCACTCTAGAATCGCGAAACTGCCCCACAGACATGGCCACAAGCCAATCCAATGGAAGAAACTCCTCAACAGAGATTCCCTTTACCCAGGTGTGTGAAGTTGACAACTAAAGCTATCCATCACAGCTATACAGGCTATTAATGCTCTTCCTAAGAAGCATTGAATAACAAAAACCCCAGTGCCAAGCAGTCATGGGAAATCTCTCTTTGAGTTGTTGGTCTAGGTAGTAAAATAGACACTCAAAACAATATAAGCTATTGCCTTAGCCCACTGGTGTCTCTCAGAACTTGAAGATAAGAGTCTGTTGCTGAAGACAACACACACTTCAGGGACAGGACTTGAATGAATCAATCTGGAACTGATCTGGAAGTCTCCTTCTTGTCTGTATTCTGAATACTTATCCTTAATCCCATTGATAAATATAGTTCTCACCTCTCACCAAAGAAGCTTCATTTTCAGCAGATGGAGATGATTACAGAGAGACTCATCTGGGAAAAATGCAGGGAATAAGTGATCATGGAGTACCCAGTCCCAATTAATAAATCTACAACACAAACCTCTACACTTAAGGTTCGGGGAACATCCAGGAAAGGGATAGGAAGATTATAAGAGCCAAAGGATGAGGAGTGTCTTCCACACATGACAGGAAGCTGTCCCTGTGAAATCCCAACAATATGGTTACATAAATAAGTTGTACATGACAATACTAATTAACATGCCAAGGTGGATGGGCGAAATTTCATATGGTCACATCTCTAAATGAAGAACTTCAGGCAATCAATGGCAGCTGAGAGAAGGAAAATAAGTTTGCTCAAGGGATGAGTTCTTTGACAAATTATCCAAACCAAACACACACACACACACACACACACACACACACACACACACACACCACTAATAATTAAAGAAGAGACCAGGACAACAGATGACTGATGGGAGGGGTAGGAGGCAGTATCTTGAAAGCATGGGACTCTTGGTCTTGGTGGATTAATCAGTCTCCAATGGATGAATTCACAGCAAAGGACATTAGGAGACATAAATTAGACTCTATAGGCCTTATTATATATGTATATGATGTATATGTGTATGTATAGGTAAGTGGAGATAGGGGAGAGGAACTAAGTACCATACCATCAAACCATCAAATTATATGGTATGACAATTGCAAAAATTCAATAATGAAAAAATTAAAAAAGAGAATTTGTAAGTGTCATCACTGATCATGAAAGAAAGAAGAAAGAAAGAAAGAAAGAAAGAAAGGAAAGAAGGAAGAAGGAAGGAAGGGAAATTGAATGGGAATAGGAAAATAGTGGAAGGAGTGATGTAAATACAGTACTCAGGTAAGAAAATTTCAAAGTATAAAAGTTTAAATAATAAAAATCATGTTTTCAGTTTTGATTATGATATTTGAAAAAAACAAGGGCGATCAACAGGTGCCATTGTTAAAATTGTGACCAGTGAAAATGGTTTGCAGAATAAAATCCAAAGCATAATAGCACTTATATAAATGGAAAACATTGAAATTGATCACATCTGGTGTTTAACCTCAGGTCCATTCTCCATCAATCAGCTGTTGATGTAATCCCTAGGTTCTTTGCCAATTGCCTTCTATTTACATGTTTGGCTCATGGGGATGGAGTTAGGAAGAGAAAGGGTATCAGCTTGTCTTATGTCCCTTTCTGCTCATCATTTCTGCATTTCCTTTTCCTCCTTTCCTTCTCTCTCCTCACTCTTCTCTTGGTCTCTGCAGTGCTCCCTGTGGTCATTTTAGAACATTCAACCTGTCTTCCCCACCATTGCAGCTCATCACTACACAGACCCTATGTCTCTGGTTCTAATATGCCTACAGAACAGTTCTTGACTGATTCTGGAAACTTCCCGCTTTCCTGATGCCTGAGTTCTCATGGATCGCTCCTGTATCCTAACACCTTGCCAGCAAGGTGGTTGTGATTCTTTACTGTCTTCTTCCCTGTGACTTCTTTCTTCCATTCTGTCTTTTGCTTTATTTTCTTTTTTGTCTTCTTGACTTGTTATCACTTGTTTGTCTAGTTCTCTGTATTAACTTATATCAGAGATACTAGAGCAGGTTATGTTTTTCCACTCAGAATATGACTGATATACTAGCTACCTTTTGAAGTAGCCTAGGAAATAGATCTGAAAATGGGGTATTGAGACTGGACATTTGCCTTTTAATATAGTGATAACCTTTCAGAAATAGGGTAATCTTTGTCAGGCAGAGGCATGGAGACCCCTATTGTTTTGGTGAAACATTGGCTGAAAAAAATTGCTTAGAATATCAAAGTAATGTCCAGTTATATCCGTCATGGCAATACTGATGGCTACAAAAAAAA
>NW_008337147.1:9330968-9345752 GCF_000622305.1 Nannospalax galili
AGTTTAAGAATAGCACAGTGGACTCTCAGGGCTGTGTTATCTTTTCTACTCTGTCTCAACATGACAGTTAGTGACTTTAATAATCAGCCTGTTCCACAGACTATCACATAAGTCAATTATATTGGTGACATGCACCTTGTTCCCAAGGAGCTACAAGCAGCAAGTGTGGAGGGTCTTAATAAAATCGAAGGTGTCAGAAGGAGGGAGACAAACATCATTAACATTTCAAAACCAGCCACCTGGTTGATGTGTCTGTGTCCAAAAGGCAGAAATGTACCAGATAGCCCCTTTAACTAAAAGATTGCTTTTTATTTTGAAGACAATATATGCCACATTTGGTGTCCTGCTGTGATGAGTTTGCTGGATAACATGAAGGCTTCCTGATGTTGCCTAACTTCAGCATCTGTTGTTTTTTGGCTTTTCACTGATTAAGCATTCTCATATACAAAATTCCCACTAGAGTGGCTTCCATTATCTTGAATAACCCCATGGATATATTCAATATGTATCTAAAGACATAATCCATGCAAATTATAGTGAGTTGCTATGTGGGAGATGGAAACAAAAGATTATTAGATTGAGAGAAAAAACCAATAATTGTGTGGTAAATGTGGAGCTTGAAGAGTGCACTGCAAATGGAATAGTACTCTGAACTCAAATCATCTTAAATTAATAAGATACTGTACATGAAATTGAGATTGTGTGACCTATTAAAGTTTAAATATACTCAAAGTGGCAAATTCTGGGCAAAAGTCCTCATGTCTTGACCTGCAAGCTATTTCAGTGACGTTTGCTACCATTCCAGACTTGTTTCATGTTTTAATTTTTATTCCTCTGCAGTTCAGTTTTCCCCAGAGGAAAAAGAAATAGGCTAAGTGTTAAAAATGCAAACTATAAAGAGTCTTAAGGGTGGGAATTGTACGCTCAGAGGGTAGTTACCATGAGAATTTCCATTAAAAACACAGCGCGACATTTTTCACCCAAAGCTCTGTGGTTTATTTTATTTTATTTTATTTTTTTGTCTTCAGGACTTTCACAAACAACTTGTAAAGTTCTAGCCAAATCTTTGAGGTTTGCAATTCCATAAGTGTATGGAACAAGCCAAGGGCTGTAACTGTAGCCAAATGAAACAATGCAAACCACAAGACCTGCTGGCTTTGCTCCTTTTTCCTCTTCTTGATTTGGAGCCTCTGGAGAGGAAACCACCTGAGTTGCATTTGTATATGGTTGGAACTCTTGAGAACACCTCCAAACTAATGGGTCTTGCTTAATTTTAAGTAAAGTGATAACACTGTTCAATGCTAAGGAAGCAGACACAATTTGTTGGTACCTTTCCCATTCCCATTGTTCTAATTAGTTATGGTCTTGGTTCTTTACATTTAAAAGGACCCTCTAAAGATGTGAATACAGCCACTGTGAGCTTCTATTTCCAGAAGCACAGTGACACATAACTCCCTGGAAAGCCATTTAAATAGGTGGGATCTACTGGGTCGTACTATGAAGTGCTTGGACACAGATTTGATGTGTTCTAAAATTCATTTGCTATTCTCTGGTAAATAACTAATATATTATACAGTGAGTTTGTTTTTGACTCCCTAGCTCAATTTCATGTCCTAGACAGCTGTGTTATCAACTACATTTGTCTTCCTTGTTTCTGTCCTTTTAGTGCCATGACTTTCTGATCTCAATCTTTATTACACTGCATCACAAATCCAATTTAACTAAGACTTAGTAAGCAATATCATCTTTGGAGTCTGATTGCTGGAGTTGCTTAACCTTTCGGTGCTTCAATTTCCTTATCCACTGTATTCTTCATAGAATTGTAAGAATGAATAAGTGAAACATATAAAAGGTTTATAGTAGAGCAGGGGGCATTGGAAATGTTCAAATGATCCTTATTAGTATCAGGGCAGTCACAGTATGCCATAGCAGAATGCGAGGTACTAGAATGTGACGAAAAGGAGAAACTGTAAGATTTTTAAAAATACGTAAATCAAAGATTAATAAAATGTCAGATGGATGTTTCTTGTATTCTGAAGAAGAGAGGTCTTGAGGAACTAGACATGTCTACTCACTAACCTATTCAATTATTCATTTATTTTTGCAGGAATTATCAAGTTACCTGATGTTCCTGTGTATGCTGCGTAAGAGCAACTCTGCTCACTTTTAATAAATAAATCCCCAAATTGTAAGGTCTTAACAAAATTCAAGTTTAATTTGTCACATGAAACAGTCCTTCACGAAGAGTTCTGGTTGGAAAATAGCTTTCATGTGTATGGTGGCTCATGCCCTTCTATTTTGTGGATCTACTATTCTAGGGTCTCAAAGGATCATGTCAGGAATTACAAGATGGAGTAGAAAATGATGGGATGCACAAAAAAGGATTATTAGTTGTTTTGCTTTGGAAGTAACAAATGCAATTTCTACTTGACAATAGCCCAACCATATGTGAGAGGATGTAGGAAATACAGATACTAATTAAGCAGTTGTTAATGAAAAATCAACTCTGTCTTAGAGGAGAGAGTAAATTTTATTGTAAATTTAATTACCTCTTCCAATCTAGGAAACAGATGAGTATAGGACCTTCCCTCCTATAGCAAGGGAACAGAGGTGATACAGCCTAGAAACCAGGAGACAGAATTTCTGGAATTCCAGTCAGCAATGCTATAGGGAGGATATGGGCCCCAGAGTTGACAACTGAATGAAGATAATTTAATAGCACAAAAGAAAGAAGCATACCACCTTCTAAACTGAGACTCAGATTTCATATGCAGAGTCATGACACCATAGAGATAGATAAGGCAGGCTCAATGGTATGGAGGACTGGCTGTCAAATCAACCATGTGTTCAGTTGAGTAATGCTTTTTAGGAGACATATACTAACTTATAGAAAAAAATACTCAGATAATGGAGATAAATCCATTTGAAGATATTAGAAGCCAATTAACATTAGAGGAGGAAGTTACACATGGTAAATTTGCAGAGCATTAGAAGACATTTTTACATTCTGTGTTTTACAGGGTCATTCTACATGGGATTTCTGCCTTAGTTTTCATATCTCAAACTGCAAAGAACAAAGTTGATGAAAAGTTTTATGAGTTTGATAACTAGAAATTATTTTTTATTCAATTATAAATTATATGGTAAAATGATTGTTTTACAATAATTAATCTCAACAAACATATACAGGCTATTATTTCATACACAGTGAAACAAGGGTCCACCATGCTGAAAACTCAGAGAGATTTAAATATACACAGATGCATACACACACACACACACACACACACACACACACACACACACACACACCACACACTTCCTATTACATGGGAGACAAATTCAAGTAGGAATTGAATATAGAGAAAGTGTAACCCTATTTTGTCCCTCTTCTGACCACTTATTTCCTTTACATACTCCACGGTTAATATCTTAGTGGATTGTAAATCCACTAGGAGATTTAGTTTACATATGTGTAACCATCATCTACTCAGTATTTTGGGGAATTTGGCTGCCATTTGGTTTCATCAAATATTTGAGGCTTGTTTCCAGAGACTCAAGGCTGTCCAGTGTCAAGCTACCCTTAGTCCAGCAACTTACCCTTGTTTCTTAAATAGCTTCTTCCTAGAGAAACTTAATCTACATGTCTCTAATTCATTTAAAAGTAGATCATCAAAACATAATTTTATAAGAGCTGTCCAATGTCCTTGTGAGAAACTGTCTTCATGTTTTTCACCATTAAATGAAAATGTCTTATTTGTTAAACTTCAAGTTTGCTGCAAAGCTCAAAATCCACTAGCAAGTGATTTTGAAAGTTTGCTGTCTGTACCCCCTTTTCTCTAAGGCATATAGTAGGTGCTTAGGAATTATCTTTTCGAGTGCTTTCTGAATATTGCTTGGAGTTTGTTCATGAAGAACTCAGATCCTTCCTTCCACTCAGTCAAAATTCCTTGCACGTTTGCATCTCTTCTTTCAGGCAAAGGAAGTTACACAGGTGGTGTATCAATGTTGCTTCATAAAAAAAAAACATGTTGTAGCACATATTTCTAGATTTTCATCCAAGATAATCTCAAATATTCTCAGAAATCTTCTTTAAAATAATTTCCTGCCATAGCAGTTCTAGGTTGCATTGCAATTTTCCTTGGCATACTGTAGTTTACTATCAGAGCCGAGACTGGATCAAGATGACCCTTTTCAGTCTCCATTTTTAAAATTTTGCTTATACAAATCCATGGTATAATCCAAATTATGATGGGGGACTATATAAATATTATACTTATGCTAGTTTATGCTCCTAGATTATTTGTGTTATCCATAAGCGAGAGAGAGAGATAATCTTATGTATCAATGTTACCTGAAAGGAATTACATATTTTTTTTTAATCACTGATCAAAGTAGTCTGCCTTTAACATTCAGAAGTGGTGTGAAGTTCTATAATGAATGCTAAGCTACAGATGACAAGAGGATAAGTACACAGTGCTAGATTTGCAAGTGTCCAATTACATTGTGTGTATGAGGGCTCTGTGTCTTTAGAGACTGCTCAAGGAAAATCTACAAGTGTTTTACATGATAATTACTAAAACCATGGTTATAGATTTTGTGGTTTTTATGACATGGAAAGCTTACATATTTTAGTGGAACTTCAAAACTAAAGTAATTCAATGAAGTAAAATTGTGGGCCTAGGGTATCAATTGTGGCCTTTCTGTTAGAATGTTTCATCCTGATTTTTCTCTTATCTCTTTGTCCATCATTTTGCAGTCTCTTAGCCCCTCCTCCTGTTTCTGAGTTTCTTCATTGTAGTTCTTCATGGCCACCTTACTGAGCAGGTGTTGTTTTCACTAGTTAAGAAATGATGGCTCTAGGACTGGAGAAATAAATGACTTGGTAGTTAAGAGCATGTACTGTTCTTGCAGATGACCCTGGATTAGTACCCAGCACCTATATCAGGTGACTCACAATGTCTGTAACTCTAGCGATGCCTCTGCTCTTTAGTGGAATATGCACATACCCACACACATACCCACATGCAGACACACACAACTTCATGTAATTAAAAATAATAAAAATATGATATGGGACTAGAGAGGTGGCTAAGTAGTTAAAAGCACTGGTTGTTCTTGCAAGGGACCAGGATTTGGTTGTCAGTAACCACATGGTGCCCCACAACTGTCCATGTAACTCCAGTGCAAGCAGATTCAATGCCTTCTTCTGGTCTCCATAGGCATTGTATGCATGTGGTGCTCTACATGCATGCAAACAGAACACTCAAATACTCAGAATAAAAATTATTAAATCAAAATAATGATGATAAAAATAAATCTTAAAAATAGTAGAAAAAGGAAACGATGAGTCTGATGATGTTTATGATTATGCAAATAATAAATGGGAGGGCAAATGCCTAACCCAAGGCTTTCTACCTCTGAATCAAGCACCTTTCAAATTCAAACTTTCCTTCCTAGGCTATGTCCAGGCTGATTCAATCCTTACCTCTCCTCCTTTCCCTGATGAAGAGGGGGTCAGCTAATTTTCCTTTTCCGCTTTAGGGTGGCTTCTCACTTGCCTAGTCTGGGTTTCACTTTCTCACTGGTCTGTTTCTTCTTCCTAACAAGCTTGGTTTTGAGTATCACAGTGTTCTTCACATTCATAAATTTCTTTTTTGAGAGTTTGATTGAAAATCATTTTAAGAAAACAATGGTGTATCCTTGTGATTTTTAAGAAAGTTGAAGACTCTTATAAAGTCATTGAAAAATCCAGGAAATCTGCATACATATAAACTATTACTCCTATTTTAATGTCATGGTACTCTAATCCAAAAGAGCCTTTATATAAGTGAGCAGCTCAAATCTGCTTCATAAATAATTGCATATTCTTGTTATTCTTCACAAAGCTTTATAACCTAGTGCCCCTCTGACAGAAGTTATGAGGTTTGCCCATTTATAATTAACAAGAGAAAAGTCAAATATAATTAATCCTTGCCAAATCTCTCAGCTTTCCGGCACACGTTAGCTCTATCACTTGGAAATCATTGAGATTTAGGTGTGATTGTAACTAATACATTCCCATACGTGTCTAACACCTCCTCTTAGCAGACCCACACTTCCTTCTGCACAATCATTCTGGAAATGTGTAGATTTATTCCCTTCTGTGCATTTTCAAAAAGGTGCAAACTGAAGTGTAAATGGCATTCATATCACCAAATCAACTGGAATGTAGCTGCTGTCAAGGTGGTTAAAAAAAGAAAAAGAAATATAATTCTTCTCCCAGTGATAAAGACTTGGAACACAAAATGTCTACGTACTGGCATGCTAAGCAGAATCATTTCAGGTAGTTTGACGTGACATGTAGCTTTAATTTGCGAAGTTGGAAGTTTGGTGTGAGTTAAGGACAGAGCTTGGGAAGCTGAATAAACAATGAGATAGGTGACTGCAGATGTACACAGTACATTCCTGCTAACAATGTGTTTCTGGAAAGTGGTAAATGGCTCTCTGCTTAGGTGACAAATCTGCTGGGTTCTCTCATGCATATAAGCACAACCCAGGGCTAGCTGTGAAGGTAATTTCATTTTCGAATAATTCATTCATTATATAATCTCTTTCACATCTTATTAAAATCCAATAAGCATGAGAATTCTTTTGAAAATCACTGTTAGGAACTATAATCCCTCTCAGTGATTTAAGACGTGAGTTTCAGCAGCCTGCCCTCCTATACCCTGCTAGATTGTGAGCCTCTTAAACGAAAGGACTGAGATGCAGAGATCTTTGTTGCTCTGTTTCTCCCAGAAATAGCACGTGGTAGTAGACAAAAAATAAATGTTTGTCTTAATAAAAACACACAAAATACTGCTGATATTAGGAAAGGTTACAAAATCATTAGGTTAAGTAAAAGAGAGAACAGCTTTATAGTATCCAGTTACACATTCGGAAAATGGAATTTTTTTTGTGTGTGTCATACTGAATTTGTTTTATGGTTAAGCACAGGGTTAAATTTGGCAGGTAAGTATTTTGGTTGGATACACATTAAACATTTGGATTTAATTGAGGATTTTGTTTTTATGCTCAGGGCACCCTGAAGATTCTTGACAGAATATTTTTATGCCTGAATATTTTTCCTTGTCATCATTCCGGATGCAGTATTTAATTTATTTTTATGTATGGCCTAAAGTATAATATGCTGGCAGTTGAAAGACAGCTCACTGAGTAAATTATATATATTTCAGTTTTCTATTAGGAAATCTAAAACCCCCATAGATCCCTATGGATGCTGTATTTTACTATTTTGTTCCAGTTTACTAGTTACAGATTTTTTTTTTTTAGTGCTGGAAGGCATAAAACCAAGTTCAGACAGGAATATGAAAATTAACTCAGTAGGTATCCCAAATTTTATTTACCCTTAACGTCTATGTTAAACTCACAGGAAACCAAAATAGCTAGTGAACTTGTCTGATTTCGTTATTTTAAATGCTTGAAAAATAATTGTTTCATCACCTTATTTCAAAGAAAGAAAGAGCTATAGACATAAACATGCAATCAGTGAAGAGAGAGGGAGGGAGAAAAGAGTTGGAGAAAGGAAAGCAGGAGATGGAGAAGGAAGAGATAGTGTAATCATTAATAATGTGTAAGCATAACTCACCCAACAAGATGGTTTATAACTTTGTTGGAAATCAAGAGAATTGTGTTTTAATAAATGTTAGCTTCTTTTAAAAAATATGCTCCCTCAGGATCAAGGCATTTAGTACGGAATTATTGGAGAATAAAAATTCTCAGAATAAACAAGTATTTTTTTCTATTTTTATTGTAGGAGACATAGACATTATGGGAGACATTAGCACTTGGACTGTTGTAAAGTTACACTGTATAGGAAAGCAATGATAATTTTACAGACCCTATTACAGCCTGAGTGAAATACCCTTTGGACCACACAGAACCTTTTGCCTGGATTGCATGTTCAGCATATATTTTTATAGTAAAATAAATAAAAAGATACCACAGTTTGCCTCTATATTTACCCTAGGAACTACACAAATACATTGAAAATTACATTCTCTGAAAAATTGGTATTCTATTTCACCAACTAAACTTTTATTAAAACAAATAATTCAACAAGTATTTATGAACTAAGCAAATAAAAATGAGCATACTTTCTTTATATTGAAAAAAACACAACATAGAAGAACACAAAGAAAGCTGCAGAGGTTACTTCATAATGCTTGGGATGTCTTTGTGGTTTAAAAGCTTTGGGATAATCAATTATATCTGATTTTGTTCACCAAAGTCTTTGTGCATAAACTGAAAGTTGCACTTCAATGAATAGTTTATTTTTTCATGAGTTTATATAGCATGAACTGTATCAGTTAAATTTCATAAGAAATGAATCATTTTATCAACTGTTTCCATGTTTCTCTCTGTGTCTTTGTAATTGTTTCTGTCTCTTTCTGTATCTCTGTCTTTCCCTGTATCTGTCTCTGTCTCTCTCTGTGTCTCTATATCTGTCTCTCTCTGTCTCATTTTGTATTAATTACTTGTTTTGTTCCTTAGACAAAATACCTAACAAATGTAAGTTAAGATAAGAAGGATTTGTTTTGTCTCACAGAGGGAAAGTGAGGTAGCTGGTCACATTGTGTCCACATTCAAGATGCATAGAGAGATAAATCTGATCCTTAGTTCACTTTCTGATATTTTTATGAAGTCCAGAATCCCAGTCCATAGCATGGTGCTACCCACAATTCAAGTGGATAGTCCCACCTCAGATTGACCGAATCTAGATAACCCTTAATAGACAAAGCCAGAGGCTTTTCTCCTAGATTGTTCTAGATCCTGTTGAATTGACAGTATTAATGATCATGTTCTCTATACATTTCAATAATACTATATAGTTGAAATAATTAGTTAAGAAGGATATATTAAGTGATTTTGAACCCAAGAAATATAACCTAAATCTAATTGGGTATTTGGACTACACTAAAATCTACTTTATTGTTTTATTTTCATGAGGAAAATAGATACAGCTTCATGTGGATATACACAAGTCTACACATGTACTAATTCAATAAACAAGTAATGTAGGATTTCTATATTTTATTACATAGAAGTTTTATTTTAAAGAGAACAAATAGACTGTGGATATATTGCAGGCAACTCAATTGAATTTTCATCCTCCATTAATGTTCCCCCATGATTTTGAATTTTTTCTTGTCTTAAAATTTCCTTTATCTGCCTACATCCAGATTCTATACCAACAACTGTGTAATGCATCTGAAATCACAGTTTAAATGCTAGTCAAAGATGATCTTTGGTAATATTAAATGACCTTCCACTAAAATATAGACATTTTGTCAGTCAATACTGATGCAGACACTCCCATAAATATACTTTATGAATAATAAGAATAAGTTAGGCTAAGTTTTCTCTTTAGAAATATCAGGAAGAAATAATTATAACTTTATCTGTTAAATGCATGTTACATGTTAGAAGATAAAATATCACTTGTGATTCACAAAATTTGGGAAAAGATTTCTTTATTGTAACAGATGAAGATGAAGATAATAACAACTTGAACCAAACTTCTTTTATTCCAGCATCTCTCCTTTTTCACTTTATTGTATGCAATGCAGTAACAGAGGAACATTTGGTATATGAAAGCAAAGGCACTGAAAAATATGTAATCATACAATGTACAGCTGATATCCCAACATCCAGATTATATTTGCCCTCATCTTCCTTCCTCCTTAGACTCCTAAGTAAGACTTTTGCATGTGCTTGCTGAAGTAAGCATAGCAAGATCCTCTAGCTGTTGGATGGTGTCTGTGTAAGGCATTACTTATCATGGTAATCATGAATCCCAGAACTTATAAAGGAGCAGACATCTCTCTTTTGGTGATCTTTTAGGAAAAATGGACTTTGAAGCTCTGGTTTCTTAAAATGTCGTTCCATGAAAAATCTGCAACAGATATTCGAAGCAGAAGACTTTAGAAATTATACTTTTGGCAGTCAGAGATGGGGCAAATATTGGCATAGGACAGTTGAACTGTAATATAATGACTTACAGTAAGTTTAAAAAGTGCATAAAGCACAAAAAGATAAAACTTTAATGGTAAGGAGCTTCTAAAATTACAAGGTTTCTGTGCATATATATGTATATACCATATATATATATCATATATATATATACCATATATATATATATATATATATACCATATATGTGTACTTTTCATATCTCAATATAAATTTTATATTGATATACAAATTGTATCTGTTATATTTATAAACCTTTCAGAATATCTCATGAGGAAAATATATGCTTAAGACTTTTTTCAGTAACCATTACAGCAGTATATGGAACATATCAGTTAGGCATAAAACAAATGAAAGAGGTATTATGATAGATCTAGGGTTTCATGCTGGTCCCTGTGAGAAGAATTCATATAAACGTCTAAAATAGTCTAGCAGGGTGTTGAGAAGAGGCAAAGGATCACCTGTAAGAGCTAAAACAAATATTATTTGATAATAACCCAGTTCCAGTAAAGTAACATTAGAAATTTTTAAAATAAGTTATATTTTCTAATGTTTGCAAGATATAAAATAGTTTTTCTTTATTTTGTGAGTGTGTTGTACTTTTTCAGGGAAATTATAGTTTTAAGGAGAATGACTGATATGTTCAGTTTGAAAAAGTTCACATAATTTAGTAATCTAAGCTCTTTTTTGTTATGATTTGAAGCATTTGCAGCTGTAATGGCCTTGGAGTCTCTGGGATAAAGGCCTTAGCCAAAGCCAGGAGTTGCCTATAAAGATCGCTTTGACAGAAGCTGGGATTGAATCCAGGCTCATTTCAGCAATATTTGTGGAGAAGAGGATTGAACTCAATATATTTGACCCAAAAGTGCATTTTTAGGGCTTGCACCATATTTATTAAAGCCTTGTGGCAAAACTAGAGGTTATTAAATGGGTGAAAGCTGGCTTATAAAGACACCGTTCTGAGCAGTAATAGTTCAATTCGACATATTTCTACTGATCACCTACCTGGAGTCATATCCTAGACTAGGAACTCATAGATATAAAAAAGAGACAAATAACACCCACAGATTCAGGCAACTCACAATTTAGTAGGGAAAGAAGACAGTTATAAAAAACTGTAACACAAGGCACAAGATGATAGAGTGCCACAGAATCAAGAGTACAACAATGGCAAGCTATAAATACAGGAATGATTCACAAAAGAAGTCATAATTAGAGTGCTATTAAAATGGCTGTGGACAGAGCAGCATGGAAATAGGTGGAATTCTAGCTTAAATTTTCATAACATGAAATTCTGGTAAACTGTAATAAGTGTTTCAGTAAGCAGGATGCTGTTTTAATTGTACATATACACTTTAAAAGAAACTGTCAATGAAGGTTATTCAATATATGATTTCAAAATGTTATGAGATATTGGAAATTCATGTGGCCATGTTACTGTCATTTATCTTATTAAAATGGGAAAGATAGGTTGTTCATGTATGAGGAAATACCACAGATTGCAGACAAATACAGAACAGCTAGTCACTACCTCAATATTTACCAGTCATGTGACTGTGTTAATCCCTTTCCTGCCATATCAAGTAACTACAATTAGGAGCTCAAAGCAAAACAAATCAATTCCATGGTTATTCTGTGAGTCTGAAGACTAAAATGAATCATCAGGGCTCTATTTCATCTGGAGATGTTAGGGGAAAATTTAATTCCTTGTCTTTTTTAGCTTTTACATTCCTAGACTGCTGATCTTTTCCTTCCTCTTCAGAGCCAGCAGTACAAAATCTTTGAATCACTCTCTTCTCTGACTGCTTCTGTCATCACACCTTCTCTCACTCTGATTCTCTAAGAGGAACTTTGTGATGATACTAGGCCAAAAACCACCATCCAATTCCCTTTGCAAATCCTAAATTACACTGTAAGTATCCTTTGCAATGTAAAGTGATATATTTGCATTTTCTAGGGAGTAGATAAGGAGTTCTTAGAGGCCCATTATCAAACATAATATAATCTGGGAATATTATTTAATTCTCAAAGCTTTTTTTCTCTTATTTGTAAGAAAGACTGATAGTGCTATATCACATGGTTGTTCTCAGGTTCACAGGAGGAAAAAAAAAAGTATTTGACTTAGTGTTAATTAAAAACTGCAATTACCATTATTATTGCTATTAATGGTGGTGCAATTTTGAGTACTGTGAATTCCAGCCTGACTTTTTGTTCACTTTGTGTGGCATATACAACTGGAGAATGAGGTTATGCTATGAAAATGTGGTAAGTCAATCTGATAAAGATAAATTGATTTGAGAATTGCAAAGTTATCTGTGGAAAAGCTAGAGAATGGGGTATTTTTTTAAGGATAATTTATATAAACATTCAGATGGAATATAGGACAAACTCTGACTTACTGTGTATTTAGTAGGTTTAGGATGAGTATTCTTAAATTGTTTGGGTTTGAGATTTAATAGGGAAACATTATTCCAATGGAAAATTGAACAAGAATACAATAAAAATTACCCCCAAAGTGACCACTGATAAACCAAGAATATTTACTATATATTCACATTCAATAATAATCAAGTTAGTGAATTTTTTTTTGTCAATCTATTGGCAGGGATTTTTAAACCATGTTCAGTGTTCCAGAGTTCATTCAGAGGAATGATGGCATTTCAGTTGACAGCTACAACCTTCTGGAACACTAGGCAGACACATAACCAAAGTGTTAAAATAACCACAGTCTTTGGACAATAACTAGGAAATTTTGGTGCCAAAAATATTTTATAGAAAAATGTGTTTATTCTTTCTGGATTCTTTTGGGTAAAGGAAGAACACAACGGATGTTAAATTCCAGACTAGGTCAGGAGACAGACCACAGTTCACAGGAGTGAAAGCGGCTTCTGGGAATCAATGTAATTCACAAGAAGGAGTCAATCTTGTGGAAACACCTTCAATAGATAATTTTTTTCTTTATGAAATGCATCTATATTACCCAGCTGACCCCATGGGAGGCGTTAAAAGGTCAACTGTACTTCTACTTCCATTTAGTAAGAGATCTGTCAGTGTCTCCACAGTGAGAGCTTAGTATTGTTTTCCTGCCATGAACAGACTATGTGGACTAATTATGGCCAAGAAAATCTGGAGATGAAGGAAGGGATGACTAATGAGATTGGTAGTAATAAAAAAGAAAAGTGCACCTACATAAGAATAAGGCTGCAGTATCAGATTTTCTTAACCCACAATTTAATCATATTTTGACTCTACTCCCTAAATGAACCAGGTGAAATTTTAAAGGACATATTTGAGCATTGTATTGGATCCTGTGGAAATATATCTTCAGGGACTGCCTCCCTTACAAATATGGATGTGTTTCTTCTTTTATAAAACAAACAAGGAAAGAATTGTAGGGATGACTTATCTATGGCATTTGGCCTAATGTTGGAACCAAGGTTAATCTTATATTTTGATATCATACAACACTATCTCAGATTTTCATAATAGAAACATGCTTAGTAGGCCTTGGGTTCCTCTTGTAACCTTAGCATATAGCTTTCATGCCGTGTGACTCATCCTTGCCCTTGACCCAGAATAATGTCTCTCTCTCCTCTCTCCTCTCTCTCTCTCTCTCTCTCTCTCTCCCTGTTGTGAAAATATCAAGTGCTACAAACATGTAATATTCATTGGAAGCAAGGAGTTATCTATTCCATTTTTGTTGTACACAATATGTGGGATTAGACTGATACATTTGTTTGTGGTCCTGTGTGCTGTTCTGTGTCAATAGGGATCAGAAACTCTTACAAGATTCTGCTTTTCCTTCCCCCATTTCATGGTGGATGTACATTTTCAATAAAGAGAGAGCAGGGCCTTTGTTAAAGAACAAAGTTCTAGGAGAAATATGAAGCAACAAATACTGAGAACGGATTGGGCTCCACTCGGTTTTGATGAATGAAAAGACTAAGGCAGTTTTTGTTCAGGCATTGCTATAATGGGACATCTAAGTGACTGACATTTTCTTCTTTTCTGAATTCCTTTCTTCATATAGCTCTTAATTGTTTTAATTGTTCTTTGTTTTTCTTTATTTTAGTTTAGTTTTTCTCTGGGATTGAGCTCCAGAGAAAGATCTGCACCTTGCTGCAGAGCTCATCTAGACGCCTCTCAGATTTGTGATGCTGTCTTATCTTTTAGAAGTTGAAAGGCAGTTTACCTTATTTCTAGGGATACTCAGAAATAGGACAGAAGATGCCATGTGAAGCAAATTTGAAATTCTTGGTTGTGGCCCCTAGTAAATAGAAAACTATATTTAACAGCAGGCAGCCTTTGAACATTTACCAGTTGCTACTCTCAGGTAGCTAATGAGAAAGACAAGTAAATTAAAAAAAAAATCATCTTTTATTTTTGTACTGCCCCAACAGCAGAAAAAAACTAAAATAAAATAAAGAAAAACAAAGAACAATTAAAACAATTAGGAGCTATATGAAGAAAGAGAATCAGACAAAAAGAGAAAGTCAATCATTTTCTACTCCTGAAGCCCATGGTCATTATGAAATTGTGTCTAAAGGACCACAATTCCATGTTCCTAATATTACCTGACAGTAACTGCATTTAGTTACTGAATTGAGAATGCATTTGACAATTTAAAGTTACAATGGGATTTTTATGTTATTAAAAGTAATTAGAAAGTCATGAAAATTTAGCACTGAATGATTTGAGGAGGGATTATGGGGAAAATACATAGATTTTTCTGTATTATTTTTCAAGATACAATATTTAAAAATTTCTAAAA
>NW_008337147.1:9346346-9355653 GCF_000622305.1 Nannospalax galili
ATTAAAATTAAAAAAATATTTTTATTAATTCTTTGAGAATTTCATACAATGTGTTTTGATCATATTTAGACTCCACCTTCTCTCAGATCCACCCCATCTGCCTTCCTTCTGCTCTTCATGTCCTCTACTATTAACTTAAGGTCCATCCAGTCCAGTTTCTGCTCCCAAAATGCTTTTGGGTGTTGCACCATAGCCCGGAGCCTGGTCAACCTACCTGGCACTACACCATTAAAGAACATTCAATGATACCACCAGGCTTGGCAACATAGACATATAATCCAAGCACTTTGGAGGTAGAGGCCATGTGTGGTCTACAGAGTTCCAGACTAGCTGAGGACACCTAGTGAAACTGTGTCTCAAGAAACAAACAAACTAAAGACCCCCCCCAACAAAAAGAAAGGAAAGAGATAAAAGAGAAAAAGGAGTATTTTTACCCATGAGGGAAATGCAAATTGAACCTACTCTAAGATTTTATCTTATGCTAGTCGTCAAAATAGCTGAGATTCAAAAAACAAATGTTGATAAATGTTGATGAGGATGTTGGGAAAGAGGAACATTTATTCACTGCTGGTGAAAGTACAAAATGGTACAGCCACTATGGAAATCAGTGTGCAGGTTATGAATAAAGTTAAATGTAGACCTATCATGTGATCATACATACCACTTCTGATCATATGTCCAAAGGACTCCATATTCTACCACCAGAGTACTTGTTCATTCATGTTCATTGCTGTTTTATTCACAAATAGCCAAGAACTGATGAATGGATAATGAAAATGTGGTACATTGGTGTAAAGGAATTTTATTCAGATGTTAAGTAAAATGAAACTATAAATTTTTCAGGTAAATGGATGGAACTTGACATAATCATCCTGAGTGCTGTAACCCAGACTGAGAAAGAAAAATGTCACGTATTCTCTCTCATACGTGGCTAGCTTTGAATATTTAGATATATGTGTGTCAATTGGAAAATTCATAGACATCAGAGAACGAGTCAGGAGTCATGGCCATGGGAGTGTTCCTGGGATTGGAGATAGAATGCAGTAGTATAAAACTAGCAAGCTTAATAATGGCACAAGAAAGGCTAAATGAGGTGGGAAATTGGAGGGCAGTGTAGTGTAGGGAATATAGTGAGGCATAACTAACATTCAAGTCCTTTTGAAAAAGTCAAATGGAGGCCTACTATTATTAAATCTTCTTAAAATGTATGCAAATACATGTTTAAATGTAGTTACCCTGTAATAGGGGGGACAATGCCCTTACCAGACACCACAGGCTAGCAAATAAAAAGCCTAATGCAAGGAATGGGCTCCCTCTATTGGAGTTGTTGACCAAGGAGGTCACATAGACCCTCAAATAATACTGTATATTGCCATCGTTCTTGTTTGCCCTCCAGACATTTATGCTAAGACCCCATACCTAAAGATACTACATATGTGAGTCACATAACTAACATAAAGAAGTCAATCTGGTACTGATCTCAAAGCTTTATCTCTACTTACCAGCTTTATTAGTACTGAGAGGCATTATGCATGCTCCTAGAAGAAAAAAGTAGTTATCAACCTTACCCAGTTGTGAACCCTGTCTGGAAAGATATGCCCACTGGTGCAATAGTGGCATAGTTGTATAGACGACTAACCACCTTCTGATTGAATTTAAGGCCAACTTCACAGGATGGAGCCCATAACTGGCATTATTATCAAGGTGAAGAACCTTGGCTAGGCTGCTCACAGACTGTAGGGTAGATCCTAGTACTATGATTCTCCTAAACCTGCACAGAATTAAACCATCTTCTAATGGTTTATAGTTATCCAATAGATTAATGCATCACTCAACTCTTGCTAAAGGTATATCTTCTTACAGAAGATGCTGATTAACATAGAGATCCACAAATGGTCAACATGAAGAAAATATGAGACTTCAGAGTGCTCCCACCAAATGGGACACCTGTATCATAACTTTCCTCTCAAGATTCAGGCATCATTGTGGAAGAGGGAGCTTAAATACTGTAAGAGTTAGAAGTAGTGGATGAATACTAGGAAACCATGTTTTCTATACACAACAGGTCAACTACACATACAAACCCACAGCACTTGTGGTAACATGCACAAGACCTTCATAAGCCCAAGCCAGACAAAAACCCAGCATTGTGCAGGGAAATGGGAAAGAAGCTCCTGTTTTTCTTTATTTTTAAATCACATTCAATGTGTACTGGTGTCTAATGAATTTATTATATGTCCTTATACATTTTCTCAAAGCAGCATTAACTGAAATAAAAACTGAGAGCTATACTCAATATTAGTTAAATAGTGAAATAATCATAAATTTAAATCATAGAAGTTGTATTTAAAGACTATTGTTTTATCCTAAATGGTTAAGCATTGTTGAAAAAATACATCTCTGTATTTTAATATAATGTAAATTTACTAATGAGGACTATAATTACATTCTACACTATGCTTTGGTGGCATATCAAATTGAGTTGGACTAAAGAGAACCAATGCTAGCTTAATCTTATCTAAGAAATCTTCATTTGGGGTCTCACATTTAAAATATTTGAAGAAGAAATGACTATAAGCATGAAAACAAATAATTTTCTATCACTTCAAAATAATTTAAAAGAATAATAAAAGGGAATATTACTGATCTCTATATGAGAATTTTTAGAGAGCATTTAGTTGAAAGCAGAGTTCGATGAAATAGAAGAGTTACGTTTGTGAGCCAATGGTAGTCTTTACTATGTCAAAGACATACTCAAATGATGCTTAACAAAAGATGCATGTTTATTTTAGATGTATTTTCATGGAGCAGTAAAAACCGTACCAGTGTGCAAGAGCACAATAGGGAATTCTGAAATACCTACTGCTCTTGGTCTGGTAAGGGAGCAGATGTTTATAAATGTATGAATTTTTCATTACAGCAGTACACTTAGCAAGGGGCATGTAGTTTTTAGAAATCATTTATAAGATAAAGCTTTAATAAGAAAGTGCCATTTCAATAAGTTTTTATCTCAGAGAAGTAGAGAGAGGAAGGACATTTTAGGCAGAGAAAACTGAATGTGTAAATGCCTAGGCTCTAAAACTAGGCATTTAACACATCAAGCAATGCAGCGTGAACTTGAGCGCAGATGACAACAAGACCATATAGCACAGTCCAGACCATGTTTGAATTTCAATATTTCCAAGAGTGAACTTTTAGTTATGTAAAATTGCTGCTTCAATAAATGTTTTGTGTCCGTGGATAAGATCAGTGAAGATATGAACTCAAAGTGTTGAAGATTTCTTGGAGAAATCTGAAAGGGAAATAAAAGAATATCAAGGGCAGTAGCTGGAAGGTACTGTCAGTGTGATGAGAAGCATTTTCAACTGGCAGCCATCAGCATACTCCCAAGCCAGTGGGATTTGTGGTTAAATATACAGAAATAAAAACATTTGATTCCCTTCTTTTTACACCACCAGAAACAATAAGGATAAAAACATAAAAGAGTTTCATGTTGAGAGCAACTCTTCGTTTAACGAAACAAGTACATCACAAGAGATATGTTTAATTCATCGATGTGCTTCTCATTAATAAAATCTCACTTAGTTTCCATTTTATCTTCCCATTTTAAGCAACAGTTATGTGAATAGCCCAAGGATTAGGAATGAAACTGAAAAAATGCAGAAGAAAAATTTCCAGTCCTTGATTTCCAAGCACCAAAAGTATCATAAAAATCTCACTACAGATAATTTAATAACCTTAGATTTGCCAGTGATTCTTTTAGTGACAAATTTTAAAGCATGGAAGGTAGAATCCTCACAGAATAGCTACAGACAAACAATAATGAATAATGATGTAGACAGTAATATTCCTATCTTGATCCCATTTGGATTTCCAGCAGAGAATACCCGAAAAATGTGAGAGGTGGGTTCTGGGAAGAAACTAGGTGGAGGGACAGGGCATCATGAAGGAATTCTACTGTCCCTGGGTTGAATGGGAGAATAGAAGAGACTTTGATCCAGGAAGAAGTTTCTATTACATTCTACTGGATCTCAGATGATCCTTTTTACTAGGAAAATTTGGCAACATGGTAATTCATACACACAAGAGGCTGGAAAGGGCTGTGTTTAAGAGTACTGACTGCCCTTGCATAGGATCTGGTTCCATTTCCAACACCCACAAGGCAGCTAACAATCATCCATAGCACCAGTTTCATGGGATCTGATGGCTTCTCTGCAGGTTCTGCGTGACACAGGTGCACTTAACATACATGCAGGCAATACACACATCTACATAAAATAAAAATAATAAAATATTTTAAAAAGAAGTAGTCACATAAAAATATGTCAAAAGTTACAGGGTAGCAGAATATTTTAAGAAAGTTGTCATATTTCTCTTGCTGAGAGAAAGGCAAAGAAGGGAAACCACCAGCAATCAGGAAGTATGGAAGTGGTTCTATAACTGGCTTTGTCTTCAAGCTCCAGCAAATATTCCTCTAGTGTTGCCACTAAGACTGAGACATTTTGATAACAATCTCAAGGCACTGATGGCATTGCTCACCTTAACAAATACTAGAAGAATGAGATGCTACCTCATGTGATGTTACAGTTCCCAGATTCAGGGAAATATATAATCCAGGACCAACTTAAATGCCATCCTGGGGTGAGGAGAGTGGCTTAGTGAAAAATTCTGACTAAAACCATAAATTATGGATGTACTTCAAAAATGAGAATAATTGTAGGAAGCAAATTTGAACTTAAATTGGTATAGAGAATATTACTATCTTTATGGTACATTGGAATTCTGTTACTTGTAAAAGTTGTGCTCATTCCATAAGAGCCAGTGACAGCCCAAATATGTATCTCATGATCCAAAGTGATAGAGCACACTGAAGTCTCTCCTGTTTTTATTACTGATTTTTTTTTATTTCATACAGAACATCTCAATCAATCTTTATCATATTTATATGCTCTTCCTCACTGGCACCCTCTCATAGCACCCCCTCCCCCCCGCTGCCACAGGAATTCACTCATGCTAGTCATTTGTCAGGCCTATTGTGTCAAGTTAGTGTCCCCAACATCCCTCAGTGAAAGTTCATCTCCTGAGGTCTAGTCAGCCTATCTAGTTTTTCTGGAATTAGGAAAATCAGCTCTTCTTCACTTAGCAGTCATTAGTTGCCACTATTCTTTCAGATGAGATTGGGATTAGCTGTCCATTTCCCCAGCTCTATGCTTGGTTTTTGTCTGTTTGAGTTTTCATGGGTCTTGTGCATGTTGGCATTATTGCTGTAGATTCATGTAAGTGGGGTCCCAGAAACTTGTAGGACTCTTTTTTCCATATGGTCATAAACCTCTTCCCTAGCTCTTACAATATTTCTGCTTACTGTTCTGCAATGGATCCTGAGTCATGTATAGATGTAGTTTAATATAGGAGTCTTGTCCAAGCGCCAGCATTCTGAAGACTCTCAGCCACCCTATTTGACAAATGATCCAAGAACACTCACTGCAAGAAAGACAACATCTTCAGCAAATGGTGCTGGCAAAAGTGGATCTCCACCTGTAGAAGAATGAGACTAGACCCACATCTTTCAACTTGCATAGAAGTCAACCCTAATGAATCAAAGACCTCAGTGTGAAACCTGAAACTCTGAAACTGTTAGAATTTTAAACGCTGGCAATAACCCATGAAATATAGGAGTAGTAAAGGACTTTCTAAATCCAACATCAATTGCTCAGGAATTAAGGCCAAGAATCAACAAGTGAAACCTCATTAAACTAAAAAGCTTCTGTATATCAAAAGATACAACCAAGGAAGCAAAGTGAAAACCCACATAGTGGAAGAAAATTTGACAGAGGTTTAACATACAGAATATATAAAGAGCTCAAAAAAGAAAGAATCAAGAAAACAAGTGATACAATTAAAAGATGTGCTAAGGATCTAAACTGAGTCTTCTCAAAAGAAGAAAAAATGGCTAAAAAAAAATCTTAAAAGAGTCCAACATCATTTATAATTAGGGAAATGTGAATTAAAAGTACTTTACTATTTCATCTTACCCCAAGAGAACCAAATGATATCAAATGCTGGAAGAGGATGTGGAAAAAGAGGAATGCTCATTCACTGCTGGTGGGATTGCATGCAAACCCATACAACCCCTATGGAAAGCAGTGTGGATAACTATAAAAATCTAAAAAATAAACTTACCATTTATCTGGTTACACCACTCTTTGGCATATACCCAAAAGACTCATCCTCTAGCTGAGAGTCGTGTAAAACCATGTTTGTTGTTGCCTTTTTAAAATTAATATATTAAATTTTTTTTTGTATTTTATACACAACATTTTAATCATATTTATAGCCCATTCTCCATTGGCACCCTCCCATAGCCCTCACACATACTGGATTTCATGCATTCTGTCATTTATGCTAAGGCATATTGAGTCAAGTGTATGTCCCCTGATGTCCCTCAGTGCAAGTTCATTCACTGGGGTGTAGACAGCCTATCGGGAGTCATTCCCTTAAAGATCAGCTCTTCCTCACCCAGCACTATTCAGTATCCCTATAGCTCTTCAGCTAAGATTGGTTGCCGTCTTAAATGAGGTAAAGGCAAAGTCACAAAACTAAGTTGCATGCCCAAAATGAAGCCAATCGTGTACTTTAGGAAAACAAGTGATGCGATTACAAGGCAGGGGAGGTAAAACTGAAACAGGTGACACTGACATCCCACTCTTCATGGTTTATAACCATAACAGTCTAGTTATTGAGAAACTCGAGGAGATAAGGAGAAAAGAGTGAAAGCTGAAGATAAGGCAATCATGAGGTGCAAATTTAAAACACATTTCTGATGTGTGGAATTAGTGACATGCATCCTGGGATACAGAAAAAGGATGTTTAGAAAGTGCTTCTAAACAACAACCCCATAATAAAGACAGGATGTGCCCCAGTCATCATCCCACTTCCCAGGCCAACATTACCCCCTCTTTAGTATGCCATTATTCAGGAGATAGATTACACAGTTTAAAATTAAAAGTCAATAAAGGAAACTGTATAAAATCTAGCATTATACTTCATATACCTCATCTTCTTGTTCCTTATGAGGCCTGTGGGCTTGAATGTCTGCCTACAAAATCCTGTGGCATTACATGAACCTACTGAATAGAGGCATCCTTTGATCAATAAAGAAGGGATTCACTAACCAGTGTTACTTGCCACAGATATTTTTTGAGGAATTTTATGGATTTTTCTCTTAAGAAAACAGTAAGTTACGCAATTTATAGAATTTTCTTTTACACATTTGTTAAAAAGCTTACAGTATCAAGCATTGTGGCACATATAACATTCATTCATTCGCTGTGGCATTCATAACATCTCATTGACCGAAACAATCCATGTGATATGAACTAACTCAATAGGAGAAAGAGAAGGAATTCTTATTATGTACTTGGAGAGGAGTCCAGCAAGACCTCAAGTGTCAATTATTTTTACCCAAATTCTGAGAAAAGACTTAAAGGACAATTAAATGAAGAAAAATGTACATGAAGCATGTACATCATGTATACATATATCATAGTCACATATAATGCATATTGTGTGTATATGATTCATGTAATATAAGATATATGTGTATATAGCATATAATGTATGCATCTACATACATTATATATGCATTATGTATGTGCAGATGATGTGAATTATATAATACACTTGCATGTTTAATTAGAATTATTGAAAAATGAATGTATTTAGAGAATTAGAAATCATAGGAATTATATTGAAGAAGGAAAATAATAGTTGATTTAATTTCAGACTTTACTGAGTTAGACTTAAAGATAAGCCTGTGATTAAAAATTCAACTTTTTCTAGATAAAGATATGGAAGTCATTGTTTTGGAGATGGCAGCTAAAATCTAGAGGTTATCTAATATTTTCAAGTAGAAAATTGCACATAAATTGGCCATTATAATGATTTTTGAAAATCAGAAACACAGAAGTATGAACAGAAAAAACAAATGAGTTAGATAAAACATTAAGAAAATTATGGGTGAACTGAATAGATCAGAGTCATAAAAGCAACAGTTCTCCAGGAGAATGATGGAATTCTCATACTGGAATGATTCTCAATATGGAATGTTGTGGTCCCGTTCACTAGGAATCAACAGGATGAAATGTTTCATATAATTACTTTTATTAGGAATTTCCTGAGGAAGGCTTCCAGTGAAAGGAAAATGATGAACACTACAGTACGTATATTCTATGAGTAGCATGTACATTAATAAGTATGTGAGGAGGGAAGTGTGGTGGTCAAAAATTCTTTATAAGTCAATATTTTAAAGACAGATTTTTTTAAATGAAATATTATTGGCTCTAATGTGTTGAAAACTAAAATCAGTAAAATTGGAAAAAAATGATATGTAAATAGAACTTGATGCCAGAAATTTATGGATTAATGGAATAATCACAAACAATTTGCTTTATTAAATTTTTATTGGTCCTTTAAGAAATTCATCCATTGGAGCTTCCTGGAGCTAGCAGCTTGCCTGGGTAAGTATGACTGCTGAGCCCACTGTGCCTCATTCCCCCAGCCTCATTCACCCTCCCAGCTCCCCCACCCCATCAGTCCTCCTAGTAGGGGAATGGCATATTTCAGTTGTGGCACCCAGACCTCTGGACTGACCCCTTGGCCCAAACTCTCCACTACTTCCTGATCCTTCCTATCCAGACAAAACCAATTACTCCCTGGTAGTCTCCAGGGGCCCTCGGGCCACTTCTCTCCCACACTTCCGTTTGTAGCCCTGGGGGCTAGCGTCTTACCTGGGACCTGCTCCCAGGCCAGCCCAACCTTCAAATTCCTGAGGCCAGCATCTTTCCTGGAGGGATCCAGACCTAAGAGAAAGCCTGAGAGCATCTGATCCTCATCCGACTTAGGCCTTTGTGGGAACTCCTGAGCAGCAAGACAACAGCAATTTGGCCACTCCAATACAAAATCAAAAGAGAGAACCCCTGAAGCCTAGACCAATCAGCTTTTCATGCCCAGCAAGTAAACCACAAAAGTACATAAAGTTTATGAAAAGAGGCAGACCTAAAGTCAACGAAGGAAAGCTTAAGTCTCACAGAAGAATCACAATCTATAAAAGAAATCCACATGTCAAAGTCACAGAGAAAAAATAACATGAAAAATCAAAGTAATATATTCTCACCAAGTACAATCAGTCCTCTAGAGGAGTACAATGAGAACCCCCTAGAGATAACATAGGATATGAAACTCAAAAGAACAATTATATATATGATAAAAGAATTCAGTGAATTTAAAGAACACACAAAGAAAGAAATCA
>NW_008337147.1:9355896-9411680 GCF_000622305.1 Nannospalax galili
ACACAAGAGGGGTATATGCAGGAATTGTGTGACACCATAAAAAGACCAAACTTATGAATCATAGGCATACAGGAAGGAGAAGACTCTCAGGATAATGGTATGGACAAGACCTTCAACAGGATTGTAGAAAAAGTTCCAAAAATTAAAAAAAGATCTGTCCATACAAATACAAGAAGCAAATAGAACACTAAACAGACAGGACCAGAAAAGAAACTCTCCATGGCACATCAGTGAAAGAACACTAAATGTACAGAACAAAGAGAGAATACTGAAAGCTGCAAAAGAGAAACAATAAATCACATATAAAGGAAAACCCATCAGAATTACAGGTGATTTTTCAGTCCAAACTATGAAAGCTAGAAGAGCCTGGAACAAAGTATTCCCAATTCTAAATGACCACAGATGCTAAACCCAATTGTTTTACCCAGTCAAAATATCTATTATAGTCGAAGGGGAAAGAAAATTTTTCCATGACATAAACAGGCTGAAAGACTTCATGTCCAAAAAACCAGCCCTTCAGAGAGTTCTTGAAGCAATAGAAAGAGGTGAAGAAAGAAATGACTATACCCAAGGGGTTATAGAAAAAAAAGTTAATGAAGGTATAACTATGGAAATACAGAGCTAAACCAACAATGTGAACAGAAATAAAAATGATTAGAATAAATACACAGATTTCACTCATCTCAGCACTTTGGAGGAAGAGGCAGGCAGATCTCCATGAGTTCAAGGCCAGCCTGGTCTACATAGTGATCCATAGGACAGCTGGAGCCACAGGAAGACCCTGTCTCAAAAAAGACCAAAAAATCCCCCATAAATCAATAAAATATATTTATCTCAATAGACTGAAATCCCCCAGTCAAAAGACAGAGACTAGTCGATTAAGAAGTAAAACCCATCTTTTTGTTGTCTGCAAGAAACTCATCTAACTTTCAAGAACAGGCACTACCTTAAGGTGAAAGGATGGAAAAAAAAATACCAAGTGAATGGTGCTAAGAAAAAAGCAGGCATAGCAATTCTAATATCTGACAAAATGGACTTTACACTGAAACTAATCAGAAAAGACAAAGAGGGCTATTTCATTTTGATCAAAGGAACAATCAGTGAAGAAGATATTACAATCATGAACATATATTCATCAAACTCTGGTGCACCCAACTTCATAAAATCACTACTACCAGACTTTAAGACCCAGATTAATGCCAACTCATTAATAGTGGGGAACTTCAATACTCCATTGTCTCCATTAGATAGGCCAACAGGACAGAGAATCAACAAAGAGACACCTGAATTAAACAACACCATACATCAAATTGGCCTAACATACATCTACCAAATATTCCACCCAAGAAGCAAAGAATATACTTTCTATTCAGCACCCCATGGAATTTTCTCCAAAATCTACCATATACTGAGGCACAAAACAAACCTTAACACATACACAAAAATTGAAATAATTCTATGCATTCTAATAGACCACAATGCAATAAAGCCTAAAATCAACACCAGAAGAAACCCTAGTTATCATATGAACACACTGAGATTTAAGAACACACTCCTGAATGATGAATGGGTCAAAAGAAAAATTAAGAAAGAAATAAAAGTATTCCTGGAACTAAATGAAAAGGAAAACACAGCACAACAAAACCTCTTGGACACATTGAAAGCAGTCCTTACATGGAAGTTTATAGCTCCAAGTACCTACATTAAAATTTAATCTGAAAGAACACAAATAAATGACTCAACATTGCAACTCAAGACACTAGAAAAGCAAAAGCAAATGAAACCAGAACCCAGCAGACAAGAAGAAATAACAAAAATCAGAGCAGAAATTAATGAAATAGAATCAAACAAAACAATACAAAGAATAAACGAATTCAAGGGGTGGTTTTTTGAAAAGAAAAAAGATTGACAGACCACTAGCCCAGTTAATCAAAAGAAAGAAAGAGACCCTCCAAATCAACAAAATCAGAGATGAAAGGGGAAACATCACAACAGACACCAGAAAGATACAGAACATTATAAGGCAATACTTTAAAAACCTATCCTCTACTAAATTTGAAAACCTAAAAGAAATGGAAATGTATCTAAAGGCATGGGAACCACCAAAACTAAACCAAGAAGAGATTAACTGCTTAAACAGACTGATAAGACAGATGGAAATTGAAACAGTATTACAAAACCTCCTAGTTTAAAAACACCAGGACCAGATGGATTTACAGCAGAATTCTACCAGACATTTAAAGAAGATCAACATCCAATACTACTTAATTTCTTAAAAAATATAGAAATGGAGGGAAAACTTCCAAATTCCTTCTATGAAGGCAGCATCACTCCAATACCAAAGTTAGGTGAAGATACAACTAATAAAGAAAACTATAGACCCATATCCTTAATGAACATAGATGCAAAAATCCACAACAAAATACTTGCAAGCCACATACAGACACACATCAAAAAGATCATCCACCATGATCAAGTCGGCTTTATTTCATAGATGCAGGGATGGTTCAATATACATAAGTCAATAAATGTCATAAATCATAAATATGGGGTCAACGACAAGAACCATGTGGTCATCTCAATAGACGCAGAGAAGGCCTTTGACAAAATTCAACATGCATTTATGTTCAAAGTCCTCGAAGGAATTTGTCTGGAGGGAACATATCTTAATGTAATTAAAGCCATTTGCAACAAACCCACAGCCAACATCATTCCAAATGGGGAAAAACTGGAAGAATTCCCATTAAAAACAGGAACCAGCAAGGTTGTCCACTATCTCCACTCATTTGTAACATAGTGCTTGAAACTCTTGCAAGAGCAATAAGACAAGAGCAGGAAATTAAAGGAGTAATAACTGGAAAAGAAGATATCAAATTATCCTTTTTTTGCAGAAGATATGGTAATATACCTAAGAGATGCCAAGAATTACACCAGAAAACTCCTAGAAATTATTAACACGTTCAGCAAAGTGGCATGATACAAAATTATTCTACAAAACTTTTAGCCTTTCGATATACCAATAACAAGCAATCAGAGAAAGAGCACATGGAAACACTGCCTTTCACAATAGATGCAAAAGAAATAAAATATCTCTGAATAAACCTGACCAAAGCTATTAATGACCTCTACAATGAGAGTTGTAAGTCTTTAAAGAAAGAGACTGAGGAAGTCAACAGAAGATGTAAGGACCTCCCATACTTACGGATTGGAAAAATTAATATTGTGAAAATGTCCATCCTACAAAAAGCCAGCATAGATTTAATGCAATGCCAATCAAAATCCCCATCACATTCTTAACAAAAGACCTCAGATAGCCAAAGCAACCTTCAGTACTAAGAGCAATGCTGGAGGGGATTACTATACCAGACTTTAAGCTGTATTACAGAGCTATAGTCATGAAAACAACATGGTACTGGTACAAAAATAGATCCAAAGATCAATGGACCAAATTTGAAGACCCAAATATGAGTACTTTCAATTTCAGCCACGTGGTATTTGACAAAGGGGCCAAGACCATTTACTGGAGGATGGACAGCATGTTCAGTAAATGGTGCTGGCAAAACTGTATCTGCACCTATAGAAGAGTGAAACTAAACCCCTATCTTTCACTTTGCACAGAAATCAGCTCCAAATGGATCAAACACCTCAATGTGAAGCCTGAAACTCTGAAACTGTTACAAGAAAACATTGGCAATAACCCACAAGATATAGGTGTAGGAGAGGATTTTCTAAACTGGACATCAACTGGACAGGAAACAAGGTCAAGAATCAACAAATGGGACCTGATTAAACTAAAAGGCTTCTGTACATCGAAAGAAGCAACAAAGAAAGTGAAGAGAAACCCCACAGAATGGGAGAAAATCTTCACTAGGAACACATCTGACAGAGGTTTAACATCCAGAATATATAATAACTCTAAAAACTAATCAAGAAAGGAAATAACCCAATTAAAAGATGGGCTAGGGAGCTGAACAGCGAGTTCTCAAAAGAAGAAATAAAGATGTCTACGAAACATCTTAAAAGGTGTTCACTATCAGTAGTAATTAGGGAAATGCAAATTAAACCACTTTAAGATTTCTTCTTACCCCAGTCAGACTGGCTAAGATCAAGAGAACAAATAATACCAAATGTTGGAGAAGATCTGGGGAAAGGGGTACCCTCATCTACTGCAGTGTGGAGAACTTGTTTTTGGTTTTTTGCTTTGTTTTTTTTTGTTTTGTTTTATGCTTATGGTGATTTTTTTTGGCTTCCTTAAAAATTCAGATATGAAAAAAATGCAGATATGTATAAACTCACTAAAGTGTCATTTATTGGCCAATAATGATGATAATATATGAAAGTAATTCTGTGTTGGAAGAGAAATTTCATGATAGGCTCACAGTGATTGGCAGCATTGTTTTCATAGTCTTAAAAATGTGTTTTAAAATTAACTACAAATGAACCTACCATTTGACCCAGTTATACCACTCCTTGGCATATACTCAAAGACCTCATCCTATTGCAGAGAAGTTTGTACATCTATGTTTTTTGCTGCTCTTTTCACAATAGCTAAGAGATGGAAGCAACCTAAGTGTCCCTCCAATGATGAGTGGATAATGAAAATGTGGTTCATTTATACAATGGAGTTTTACTCAGCAGTAAAAAAAGATGAAATCATGAAATTTGCAGGTAAATGGAAGGAAGTAGAAACTGTTATTCTAAGTGAAGTAACACAAGCTCAGGAAAAAAAAAATGACATATGTTCTCTCTCATATGTGGATCATAGCACCAAATTCTTATAAGTGAGTATGTATCCAGACATAACTACAGGAACAAGGATAATGAAAAGGAACCAGGGAGGTAAAGGAAAAGAAAGAATTTGAAAGAGAAGAACAGTAGGGTAGGAAACAGGCCTTAATAAGGGAGGTATGGATAAAAATGGGGTTATTTTAAGAGGAGGGGTGAGGGAGTATTATATAAGAACCTTGGAGATAAAGGGCAAGAAGGAGCTCAAGAGAGGTGGGACCATAGGAGAAAGATATTATTAAGGGAGAAATGGGGAAAATGTGAGCACTTTAAATGAGGAAACCACATTGGAATGGTTAGACAATGCAAGAGATAAATAATGCCTACCTAGCTTTAAAAAACTAGAGGGAACCATATTAATCAAACAACCTACTGACAAATTATACATACAACTAGCTCAAGGAATATTATACATGTCTAGGTAAGGTTTATCTGATAGTGTTTGGTCTTTATCTACATAGCACATGGTAATTAAAAGTACCAGACTGGTGGAACTAACCTTCTTTGATGTCTAACAGTCATAATTTGAGGCCTATACTTGCTTGGTCATAGGGACATGAAGTACAATTATTTCCCCTTGCCCTCCTAGGTCTACTGAGCTCTAGATGACTATGAACATCACTCAAAATGTCCTGTAACTGTGGTGTGTCTCCTGTCCTCTTGATCAAGGAGGCCATGGAGACCCCACCTAATGGACTTGAACCAGTGTCCAGTCTACAAAGAGGAGGGTCCACACAGAGGAAACATTTCCTCCATGCTTCCAAGTGAAACCAGCCATTGTTAAGCGGCATCTTTGACTTATCATCACATTGATGAAACTGGTAAAAGAAAGGAGCCAGGGGATCCTCCCAAGCCCATGTGCCCCTTGAGAAACAGATCCTCATACTACCTTAAGAGTAAAAATAAATTGGTTTATCTTGGCCAACTCTATGGTCTTAAACACCCAAAAGGAAAGTATAACCAAAGATTAAAGGAATCAATATAATTCTTTAAGAGTTCATGTGTATAGCTAAAAGCTACATAACAAGAAACAATGCCAGACAGGAGATATCTTCATTTGAGTTGTTGGCCAGGGTGGCCCAAGGGACTTTCACATAGTACCCCAGCATAGAACTGGGAAAATGAACAGCAGACCCCAATCTTATCTAAAAAAATATTGGCAACTGATTGCTGCTAAATGCAGAAGAGCTGATCTTCGTAAAACAAGGAAATTTTGAGAGGCTGACTAGATTTAGTGGATGGACAAGCACTGGAGAATGGATGTGGGCACTGACAACACAGTGGATAGTAACAGGACTCCAGTGGCAGGGGGGGAATATGGGAGGGTGCCATTTGGAATGTGGGTATATAGATATAGAAGATTTTTTGGGATGTTCTGTATGAAATACCCACAAAAAATCAAGGAATATAAAAAGTTATATTTGAGGAAGAAACATAAAAATTTGCTACATGTTAATTAGTAGAGGTGAAACACATTAACATTGAAATATACCCAATGATTTTTATATCCATGCTCAGGTGGCTCTCAGAAAGTAACCAACTGTGACTAGTAATAATCAGATACATAGAGATTAGAGACTTGTGCAAACATCTAAGTGTTAGCAGCATTAAAGTGAGTTTTTCTGTATGAAGCACTATATTTTAAAATGAAATGGAGATTTTTTTAAAGTTTAAAACCTTATTCAGTTTTCTGTCTTATAGGATTCACGCTGAGTTCAATATTGTATAACTGTATTAATTGAATTGTTAACCTAAAAATTACAGCCATTTTTGAAAGCGATGCATCTTTGCTCTGGAAGTTGTTATTGAATATGTTAAGGCTGTACTGAAATGCTTCTAATAATGTGGTTGTTAAATAAATAATTTTTTAAAAGTAATTAATACGTTGTACTTTAATCATATTCAGACCCCTCCCCCATTTTCCCATCAAAATAACTGCATTTATTTTATGTCATATCTTATTATTATTTTATAATATATATTATTGAGGTTTTGTCCATCTTATACAATAGATCTTAATCATATTAGACACCCTCCCCTATCTGCACCTGCCCCATAACCCTTGCACTGGCTTTTATGCATTCTGTCATATATGTAAAGGCCTATCAAGTCAAGTGTGTATCCCCAGATGTCCCTTGGTGTGAGTTCATCCACAGAAGCCTAGTCAAACTATCTAGCATCATTTCCTTAAAAAAGACCAACTGTTCCTTACCCATCAGTGATCATCTACCAATAGTTCCTCAGCTAAGGTCTGGGCTTACCCATTTCCCCACTTCTATGCTTTTTTGTGTGTGTGTTGTGGGGGGTGGTTTGATTGCATTGTCACTATTGCTGTTAGTTCATATGTTGCCTGGAAAACTGTTTCACTGGGTAATTATATTAGCTACTTTTCTGTTGTTGTGATAGAAACAATGACCAAAGCAACTTATAGAAGGAAGAATTTATTTGAGCCTATGGTTCCAAAGGGTCAAGAGTCTGCATGGCAGGGAGGCTTGGTGACAGAGGGGACTAGAGAAGGAGCTAAGTTCTACATCTTCAAGCAGGCACAGGAAGAAAGAGCATGACTCATGATCCAGCAAGGCTTAAGCATTCTCTAATCCACCCCCAGTGACGTGCTTCCTCCAACACCACCACACATTCTAAGACCTCCCAAAACAGCAGCACCAACAAGGAATGAAATGTCCAAATACTGTGAGCTTATGGGGGACATTCTGATTCAAACCGTCACAGTCATCCACCACCTCTGGCTCTTACAATCAGGAGGGGATATAAACCCAAGGTAGGAATAAGGATAGCACAGTGAGGGTCTAACTAGCTAAGCAGAGTAAGTGTGGGTACTGGAGTGTAGGCTGTAGCTTGTCCAAGTGCAAGGGGATCAAGAAACAGTCTATTATTAGTTCTATAAAGGTTTAACAAGTCTAATTGTGCTCTTAAAATTCTCTTGGGTGTGGGTTCACCTCCTGTAGCTGGTCAACATACTTGGCATCATGCCCTTAAAGAAAACTGACTCTCCCCCAGCAGCTATCAGTTGTCAATAGTTTCTCAGCTAGATGTGGAGCTTCTTGTTCAACTCCCCTATCCTTACAGTGCTTTTGTTTATGCTGGGCTTGAGCAGGTCTTGTGTCTACTGTATCTTTGGGGTACATATGTGCCACTTTCTTGTTGTGTCCAGAAAACATTGTTTCATTGTTTTCATCTACCACTTCAGGCTCTTTTAATCTTTCTGTCCCCAATTCCACAATGATCCCTGATATACAGGAGGCGAGGGTATGATATAGATTTTCCCATTTAAGGCCAAACACTCTGTGGCCTTTTATTTTCTGCACATTGACCTGTTTTGGGTCTTTGTGTTAATCAACATCTGCTGTAGGAAGAACTTTTATGATGAGAATTGAGAGATGTAATAACCCATAGCTATCACAACAAATCATTAGAAATCAGTTTAATATGATATTCATTTAGCAGGATCATAGTAGTAGGTTGTCCTCTAAAGGATGTGACCTGTATAGTCACAGGCTATTGGCCGTAACAGTGAGAAATATGGGTTTCATTTGTGCCAGTATTGCACCAGTGGGGGTATCTTGCCAGAATGGCCCTTATTGAGGTTCACAGGGTTCATACTGTGTAAGGTTGATGATTACTTTTCCAATAGCATGCAAAGCACCTTTTATCACTATGAAAGGTAGCCACTATTTAATGGACCTTTACAGAACATTCCATCAGAACATATGAAACTTTATCCAAACTCAAACACATATTAGAACACAAAGCAAATCTCCCCATTTTGGGGAAAATTGATATAACATCCTGTATTCTATTTGATTACAAAAGAGTGATGCTGAATACTCACAAAAAATGGGGGAAAG
Source organism: Nannospalax galili (assembly GCF_000622305.1). Classification (NCBI taxonomy): domain Eukaryota; kingdom Metazoa; phylum Chordata; class Mammalia; order Rodentia; family Spalacidae; genus Nannospalax; species Nannospalax galili. The sequence continues at coordinate 9,364,548 of NW_008337147.1, forward strand.
TACACAAATTCATGGAAATGAAATAACATACTACTGAATGAAAATTGTGCCAAAGGAGAAATTAAGAAGAAATTTAAAAGTTTCTAGAATTGAGTGAAAATGAAACCACAACATATAAAAATCTATGGGACACAATGAGGGCAGTCCTAAGAGGAAGGTTTATAGCACGAAGTGCCTACATTAAACAAGTGGAGAGATCTTATATAAATAATTTAATAATACACATGAAGTCCTTGGAAGAAACAAGAATAAACCAAACCCAAAGGAGTAGGTGTGAAGAGATAATCAAAATAAGGGCTGAAGTTAAAGAAATAGAAACAAAGTAATACAAAGAATCAATGAAAAAAAGAGCTGCTTCATTGAAAATGTTCACAAGAGTTATGAACCTTTAACCAAATTAACCAAAAGAGAGAGTACCAAATTAATAAAATCAAAGATCAAAGGGGAAACTTTACAACAGATACTGAGGAAATTCAGAGAATAACAACAGTATATTTTAGAAACCTGTATTCCACTAAATTGGAAACCTAAAAGAATAAATAAATTTCTAGATATGTATAAACTTAAACAAAGATGAAGTAAATTGGAAGGTGGTGCACAGGGAATTTTTAGGTAGTAAGATTATTTTGTATAAAACTAAAAATTGGATATATATATATATATTTCCAAACCCCTAAAATATGCAGCACCAATATTGAACTCTAATGTAAACTGTAGTCTTCAGGGAGTAATGATGTGTGCACATGGGTCATACATTATGAATGGTGTCACTGTGATGTGGTAGGTACATAGTGGGGGAGGCTGTGCATGTGGAAGGTTAAGGGGATACATGTAAACACTATGCAATTTCTCTTTAACTTTAGTATGAACTAAAACTATACTTAAAAGATGGCTCAGAAGTTGAGAGCAATTCTCTTGTTTCAGTCATCCCAAGTTTTGGAATTATAGGCATTTGGCAATACTATAATCAACCATGAGATGATTTTTACTGCAGAAACTCAATGTACTTTTATCTCTACTCCCATTCCATGAAAATAACCAATAAACACTATTGAGCAACAGCTTTTGGAGTGGGGAGGGCTTCACATAAATGTATTAGGCAGACAAAGTACTTGAAAACTGTTGTATATCCTAAGATTTCCCTCACTCTTTTCTCTCAAGCTGTTACAGTGTGCTACAACCTCTCTATTTTTCTACAATTAATTTAGCCATTGCTATTCATAAATTGACCTTGATGTTCCAGTTTTTGCTTCTAGTTACTCCTATCCTTATGCCCCAATCAATGAGCATTCAGCTGCTCAGACTTGTTTTCCTTACTTCACACCCATTTTTAAACACAAAATTAAGGTAAGGGTTACAGACAACAGCATTTGTCTGAGTTGTCATTTTCTTAACTTTATAAATGATAATTTAATTTTATTGAGTGAAGTATCTGAATAACATCAGTTATTTTTTTCTGAGCTATAGCCTCTATCCTGATTGCTTAAAATCTGAAATCTAATTTGATTTCTCAAGGCCATTTTTATTTTCAATGTGCTGGGCATGTGTGAGGTTCTGTGAATTTATGGCAGGTTATGACTTGAACTAACAGGCAACACAGTGTGATTTAACAATTCTGAAATAAGAATTTGTTATTACTGTTGTTTTTTAAATCGAATGTCTTGTGAAGTATGATAATGAGAAAATTAATTACTTTATTGGTTATATCCCTGGAGTATGTGATCTTTTTATATTTGTGAACATACTTATTTTGAAAAAATAAAAGTTAGATACTACTCTAAAGATGTATGAATCCCATTCATGTACATTTTATATATTAACCATAGTGAAATATATTTTCTCCAGTTCTGTAGGCTGCCTTCTCATTCTATTATTGCTTCCTTTGCTGGGTAGAGATTTATTTTCAGTGAGAAATAGTTATATTTAGTCTAATTTGGCTTTTGTACTTGGCTTGTACTCAGTGCTATGACTAAGAAATCATTCTCAAGACGAATATCAGGAATCTTTGCCGACATTTTCTCCTAGGGGATTTTAAACTTTGAGGTAACTTTCCCCTTATTTCCTTCTAGACATTTTATATTTTTGAGTCTTGGGTTTAAGACTTTAATCAATTTGAGTTTTGTTTTGTGTATATAATAAGATAGGAATCCATTTTCAATCTTTCTCACTTGAATATCCAGTTAGCCACCACCATTTGCAAAGAAGCTGTCTTTTCCTCATTTTGTACTTTTGACTAATTTCTCAGAAGTTTGGTTGACACATGTAAGTGGGTTTATATTCAGATCACTATTTAGAATTCCTAGAGTTGATAGAAAATAAACAAATAACCTTATTTAAAATTTGTTGTACAACTCGAACAGACATATCTTGACCAAAGCATACAATGTTTATCAGTTGTATGAAAATATGTTCAACATCATTAATCTCCTGCCAGATACAAATCAAGCCCAGAGGGAAATGTTGCTTCATGCCATCTATGATGCCATCAGGAAAAGCAAAAGGTGAATGCTGGGATAGACATGTAGAAAAGAATGGAAAATGGTAAAGCTGCTACAAAAACCAGTACAATACTTTCTCAAAGCTCTATAAATAGAAGTACTATAGTCAGGAATCCCGTCTTGAGTACATATACAAAAAATTAAAATCAGAACCTCAAAGACATGTCTTTACTCCTATGTTTTCTGTAGCATTATTCAAAAGAGTCAAATTATGAAAGAAATCTAAATTTCCATCAACAGATGAATATAATAAGAAAATACAGGAAATTTTTATTATAGTATATTATATATTCCTTTCTACTAATATTATTAATCTTTAAAAATTAGAAGAAAATCATGCCATTTGTGACAAAGTTCCTTAACCTGGAGGACATTGCACTAAGTGAAATAAATTCTGCATGATTTCACTCACCTGAGGTCCATCTCAGAGAAACAGAGTAGAATGGTGATCAGAGGCCAGAGGAAAGCAAAACATGGAGTTCAACTGGTGTTGTTAACTTTGAGTATATTAGTTCTAGAGATCTGCAATATAGCATAGTGTCTATTCAATAATACAATTGCATTTAAAATTTTGTAAACAGTACAAGTTACATAGCTACATTTACTTCAAGAACACACAGTACAGACACACACACACTTTAATGACAAATGACACAGCAAATCTATGAGAAATGATGAATATGCATATTTCTTTTCATTGATATATTTTGATAGTTCCACATGTATATATCTATATTCAAAATCATCAGATTTTTATACATTCAGTATCTTTTTATATGTTAATATCACAGTAAAGATATTTTAATAAGATTTTATCTGCACTGAGTGCTATATTAAATATAAATTTAATATAACAGAAACATGGCATTAACTGTAGAAGAGAAAGGACTGAAATTCTAAAATGATGGGCTAAATCTTTTACAGATTTTATTGTTAGTTTCTAATTATATGTGTATGTATGTGTCTCTGTGTGGATCTGTGCACATGTGACTGCAGGTGCCTGACAAGTCCACAAGAGGAGTTTGAAGACCCTTGAGCTATAGTTACAGGAAGTTGTGAGCCACCCAATGTAGGTACTATGACCAAAATCAGATCTGCGAGAGCAGTGCATTTTCTTAACTGCTGAGCCATCTCTTCCATTCCCAATATAAAATTTTTAGTTTGTTTTTTGATAAAAAAGAAAACAGTTCTCACCTTTGAACAGGTAACTATTATGTGATAGTTTATTGTCATTATAACAATTTGAGACAATTTTTATCTAAATCTTTTTAAAGGCCAACTATTTTATGAAAATATTTCAATAATATACTGTCTTTTAAGATGTTTATAATAATCAAAGTCATGGACAACAGTCTATTGTTGCATTGTTTCCAATAAAACTGAAGGGGCTGTACTGGGATAATTGCTTTACCCTACTTAAATTTTACCTTTCCTTGGCTCAAATGAAGATCAGAAAATAGAAATATACATAATGGGATGATTTCAAACTTCTGGAATACATTCAATAATTAACTTTAGGAGGTAGGTTAATATGGTCCATTTTTCAAATTAAACTCCTAAGGCAGATTCAAATGAGCAAAATATATTGTATGTTTAAGTCTAAATTAATTATGAGGGTTCCTCAAGGTAAGAGAAAAGTGAAGATTTTAACGGTGCATTCACTTAGAAAACTGCCCTTACATATTAAATTACAGGAAATTTTGTTTAGTTTTAAATAAATTGACAGGTGTTATGTATACAAGTCAAAAATATTTGTGAAAGATGGCACTTGAAATTATATCACTGGCTTATTAAGGAAATCATATTCATTAAAATGTGGCATACTCTTCATCTTCAAGAAAATAACTCAAAGTTTGAATAAAGAAGTGTTTGGTTAAATTTATCTGTATATCTATGTCCTTTTTATTAATTTTTTGCCAAGTTCATATATCTATGAATACATTCGGATACATCTAGTATATTCTGATTATCTGTTAACCCATTCCTTTTGGTCTCCCTCCTATCCCTAATACCCATTCCTTTCCCTCCCAGTCCCTTTCCCAGATTCATGGTTTTGTTTTCTGCCCCATTTAGTTTAATTGGGGCCATTAGTATGATCATTGGATTGGAGCTATTCATTGGAGCATGATGGGGTCATCAGTGGTTATACAACAGAACAAAATGACCCCCTTATCCTTGAATCTATCAGCAGTGAAGGATACCTACCTGCACACAGAGCCCTTCTCCATCCTTGCTTGCCTGATGTTGGGCCCGTTCTGTGCAGACCCAGTGCAAACAGTGTACAAAATATTTATGTTAGTACTCATGGAGATATGGTGCTCTCAACCCCATTCAGGAATTTTTTACAATGAGCCATGGTGAATATCAAGACTGATGACTTCACAAATGCCTAGAATAAGTGACAGATGAGTGCTCACCTTTAATCAAGACATTTACAGCATCCCCTCCATGTATATTTTTCATATAACTAGGAAATCAATAATGTGGCTTGATCACTCTAAAATTCAGAAATTAGGGCTGGAGAGATGGCTCAGCGGTTAAAAGTCTAACTACATCTGCAAAGAACCCGAGTTCAGTTCCTAGTATTCACCTGGTGGCTAAGAACCATTTGTTACTCAAGTTCCAGGGAATTGTATGTCCTCTTGTCACTTCCACAGGCATTGCATGACGTGGGTGCTCTTATATACATGCAAGCAATACAATATACTCATACACATGAAATAAAAAATAAAATAAAATACTGAAAAAAATCAGAAATTAATTTGAGTGACTCCTGCTGATTAGATCAACAAAGTTGCCAAACAAATCATGTATAACTAGCAAACAGTGCTATTTTTCATATAGTTGTTTTATTTGCATAAGTTTTTGACTAACTTTTGTTTTGGAAAGTTATTATGCATATCCTGAGAGGAGACCCTACAATTAGTCTATTTCATTTAAGTAAAACAAGAACCTTGACTTTCCTCCAGGGAAAGAGAGAAAAATAGCCTAAGTTTCAGGAACAGCTACCTACCATTCCACTGATTGGAGATGTCCTTGTCATTCTCTCTCAGAGCATTCATTTTTTACAGATAAATGTATCCAATTACCACAGTACTTTAATAACTGACAAGCATTGCTTCTAATACAGAGTCTGACTAAAGAAAGAGTGATGCTTAACTGATAGAAAATATTCCAAAATGTCCAAATAAGCTTTGAGCACAACAATCAGAATATGACTATAATTCCTTATATTGTATGTAATTATCTCAAATTCAATTACCATAATGGACTACTGCAGAGATGGAAAAAGTAGGGAGGTATACTTAAGGGGTCATCCTTTTTAGAAGAAAAATCTTAATTATTGGTCCTATTTTTTTAATATAGTATTTAAGTTTCTGGAGGGAGGAATCTATAAAAGGCAAATCTCATGGATAACACAGTACATAAAAGTCCTGTAAAGTAGAAGTTTTTCAGAGAATGTTAGTAATGCATCAGTGTGCTCAGAAATGAATGTTGGTATAACTGGAGGTAGATCCAGACACCAGTGCCAGAAGTAGCACAATTTTAACACAATTAAACGAAAGGCTTCATTATTCTATGAATGGGAAAGAGGTACTGTCTCATCTCCCGTTTTAACAATTCGATTTTGATTATGCATTTGGGGGAGGAAAAGAGGACTTGACAGAATGAACACCAGCATCATCATGTTTGAGGGATGTTTTCAAAGTCTCCTAGCAATTAACACAAATATCATAATGAGGTCTTTTTCTATTGATACAAAAAATAAATAATATTAGGAATAGTAATCAAACCGTTCTGTTTTCAGATATTTCACTCTTTATTGTGTAAGATAAAATAATCAAAGGAATACATGTAATTTTGTATTCCAAGCAGATATTCCCTAAACACAGGTGCATAGGAGCACCACTGAATGAAATCAATGTATTCTAAATACATATATCTATAAATTTATGCATGTATGTGTAATAATAATAATCAAGGAAGGGGGCAGGAAGTTGAGAGGGAAGGATGTGGGAGGAGTTGGAGGGGACTGAGAGGTGCAAAGCCTACACTCATGTATAATGCTCACAAAGTTTTCTTTAAATTTTTTAATTGAGTTTTTGTAACTTCATACAACCGTTTTTAATCAAATTCAGACCCCCACCCCAGTCATTCTTCCCCATCCCTCCCACCAGACTTCTTGTAGTCTGCCATACATGTTAAATCCAAACCAGTCAAGCATTTGTCCCTAGATGTCCTTCAGTATAAATTCATCTACCAGAGTCTAGTCAGCCTATCTGGAGATCTTATGTAAGGCATACTTTCCCTCACCCAGCAGCAATCAGCCTCTAATAGCTTTCAGTCTAGGGCCATCCATTACTCTTCTCCTCTCTGGGCTCTTGCTTAATTGAGTTGGCATAGGTCCTGTGTTTGATGCCACCATTGCCACAAGGCCACGTGTATAAGCTTCCAGTGGCCTGAAGGCATCTGCTTCCTTGTGTTCATGAACCAGCCCTGGCTCTTACTGTCTTTCTGCTCCCTCTTCTGCAATGGTCCCTGAGCCATGGGTGGGTGAGGTTCAATATAGGAGTCTTATCCAGGGATACACACTTTGCAGTCTCATTCTTTTATTTTTCCCTATTGATTCCTTGGCAAATGGGGGAAGGAGGTGTGCCTATATCTTGCCAGCATAGTGACTGGAGGACACTTCCAGTTAACCCTCCACTCCTTCCTCTAGCTCTTACATTCTTTCCACCAACCTCTTCTGCAAAAGTCCCTGAACTTTGGAGGGGATGATAGGTGTGGGATGATCTTCCTCCCTTTGCGGCAAGGCACTGAACTTTTGGGTCTCCGTATCACCTGTTTTCCATGGGCTGTTGGCCTATTTCAGTGGGATTCCATCTACTATAAAAACACAAACAGCAAAAAGCAAGAACATCTAAACAGTGGCTGCTGTAATAACTTAGCCTATGGCTGTAAAGGAAAATGCTTGGTCAATACTTCAGCAGGTGCATCACATCCATTTAACAAAACAAGTGCAGTGGCTTCCCTACTGGGGCCTATATCTTCCCCTTCTACAGGCAGTTGGCCCATTCTACAGTACCAGATGTGTGTTCCACCTCTAGGAGTGGGCATTATTTCCAATCAAAACTTTGCTAATTGTACATAAACTATTTGCACTATTATTGCACCAGCTGGAACATCTTGTTTGGCATGTTGATAGTGCAGCAGGCAGGATACATTGTTGAGCAGAATTATAGGGGATAGTTCTTCCCTAGCCATCTGCATGTAGCCTTCTGGCACTATGAAAGCCACCCATCCAGTGACAGGGAGTTTCCAACTTAGTCCAAGCTTGATTTCTCCCTCTACCGAACTTTAGAAACACTCTGATCAACAGCTCATGGGGAGACAACCCACCTCTGGCACTGAGATTTTCATTTGGTAACATTTTGGCTTCTGGTAGGATTTTAGAGCTTAAAACTTTTTTCTTTTTACTGTGTATCTGGAGAATTCCCATAGTTCTTTGTATAGCCCTCCTTCCCCCATCCACTTTAACTATCCCCCTTTTGCATGCTTCTCCCTTAGTAACACCTTTCTCCTACTATTTTTCTATCTCAGGTTCCTTCTTTTTTAAACACATTTTTAAAAATCCAATTAAATCTTAGTTTTTGATTCTTTTAATAATTTAAGTGGTCAATAACTCTGTACCAAAATGGAACATTGCTTTTAGTAAAGTTACACTCAATATGAAGTGTATCAGGAGGCCTCCAAAGATGGCTCCGACCCAGAGCCCTGGGATTCAGTGAGAGTTCACTTCACTTCCTGGCCCTTAAATGGGCCATGAAAAGGAGCCCACCAAAAGGAGCTCACGCTTCTGTACCCTGCTCATGAGCCTAGTGACTACTGATGCAAACAGACTGCATAGCGTGGACCAACCAGAAAACGATACACTGACTAAAGGGACTTGGGGCAGAGAAAGGGAAATATAAGGCCTGCCTCCTCCTGCATTAAACGAGCCTGCAGCGCCTCACCTAGCGCTTGCTTCTACCTGACTCCTGGTGTCTGTGTGTTGACTCTGCACCTCTTGCACCCCCCCTTCGGCAGGGAACCCAATCTAGGTCAGGGTGTTCATAGCTGGCCTGAGGAGGACCCTCAACACCTGGTACCCAAACAGGGACACCCACCCACAGTGTTGGCAACACCCAGAACCTCGGATCGTTGGGTAAGTAGGCCCCTGGATTTGTTTGTTTCTTCGGCTACTTGAGGGTGAGCAAGTAGCCCCCTCCTCTGTCCCCTCCACCTTGTTTGTCATTTTTTTTCTTAGACTAGTTTGTTAAATCAGGGAGGCACACTCTGCCACGTGGTCCTGAGGCCCATGTCAGCACCTCTCCAGTCTTGGCTCATCATGATGAGTTCACATAAGGGCTGATCCACCCCGAACTCAGAGCCCAGGCTTTGGGTCACTGTTGTCTGTCCCAGAGACACCGTGTGAGCATATGGCTGAAGGGGTCACAGCCTTCAGAAGTCCCTCACTAAGAACAACAGATTTGCATCTGATACACCATTACATGTTGGGGCGGTTTACGTCTGAGTGGCTCACCGTGCTTCTTTGCTTCCCTTGTACCCTCTTGGTAGTCACACTTGTCTTCTTTTGTGATGAATTCCCCTTTGCGAGACCCTCCCACAATGGAAAATTTACCACCACAATGCAGGGAACCACAAATGGCAGCACTCAAGGTGCTCCTTAAAACTAGAGGGTTAAAAGTGAAACCAAAAGATATCGAACATTTTTGGGATGAAGCCACTAATCTAGCTCCATGGGTCTCCCCTGAAAACATGTAGGACCCTGACACATAGATGTGGGTCCTCTTCCTGGCCCAAAAAAGGGAGATCGGGTCAGGGATCACTCCCCCCACATCATTCATACAGATCCTCCTAGCCGTCATTGCTAACCTTAAATCCTCCTCTCCTGAGGAAGTCATTTCGGCCCACAACAAGCACTGCCCCAAACAATCTAGTGTAGATCTAGCTATTACCTTGACCTCGGACCTCCCGGACCTGGAGGTGGACGCTGCCTCTGTGCCCACTTCCAATAAGGAAGGAGCTCCTTTTCCTATATCTCAGGATACTCTCCTAGAGCTACCATGCCCAGAAATTCCCCTGCCCCATTACCCATGGAAGGAGTTACTATCTCCCCCTGAATAGCCATCCTGCCACTTCCCCTGCTCCCTTGCGCCTCCCTCCTAGACTGCCCTCCTTAAACCCTCACCCCCCTTTGTCCACATTCCTGGTTAACGTCAGCCCTGATGTGGTGCAGTGTCCATGGCTGCCCACCCCACTTGCTGACCTCACTCTTATCTACAAGGCAGCTGACTAATTGGGCCCTGACTCCCCATATTTCTAACAGGTTCTTCACCAGTGGTCCTTACACACTATGATTGATATAACTTACTAAAGGCAGTCTTATAACCCTCAGTCTTTCTAAACTGGTGCACAGCCTATGATGATCAGGCTGAGAACAAGGCATGCCTAAATCTCCAATATGGCCTCAACATTACATTGGACATACTCATGGGAAGCAGACAATATACTGACCCCATCTCCCAGTCTACTATTGGCCTCCATGCCTATTTCCAACAAGTTTATAACTTTGCCTTTAAGGCCCTTAAATGTTGCTCCCCCTGTGACCCACAAGTCTTTTTCCATAATTTGAATCAACAGTAAGGGGAGTCCTTCACAGACTTCCTTACCCATGTCACCAAGGCAGTAGAGTGGAGGGTGGAGTCTGGACCCACCCGAGAGGTGTTTGCCAAACAGTTAACTTGGGAGGGCCTAAACACACCTACTCATAATGTTATTGTGCCTGCCTGCAATGATAGCATTCACAAATGGGCACTTGCTACTAGAAACTTAAATCCCAGGGCAGGCCCTAGTGAGGCTTTGACTGCATTCTCAGAGACTCTTTTGTCACAAGGAAAACCCGCCCTCTTTGGGGCATGGGAAGGCTCCTGGAACTGTGGGGGCTTGGGCACTTTTATAGCCACTGCCCAAAAGATACAGCCAGCCCCAAGACTCGCTGCCCCAAGTGCAAAAAAGGGTTCCAGTGGGCTAAGGACTGTAGGTCACAACTTCAACCAGACTCAGCTCCTTTAAATTTCACCTGGGGCACCCCTCAGCCCCACCCAACAGAGGGGAAATGAGACAGATATTATGGACCCTCCCAATCCTCAGTCACTCCCCACTAATGACCCTGTTCCTAGACGGGACTGCCATAAAGGACCTGAAAGACACAGGGGCTGATGTCACCCTTATATTGGAAACTGAATCCCTTAAATTCCCTCATTGGAAATACCAGCCAGGCCCACCAATAAAAGGAGTTGGTGGCAAACAAGATACCAAGCTGGCCACATGTCCAGTATATTGGAAGGACTTGGATGGAAATTAGGGCACAGTTACCCCCATAGTAGTGGACGTTCCCAGTAACTTATGGGGCCGAGATGTCCTAGAGGACATGGGCGCAGTCCTTACCACAGATGACCATGCCTTTTATGATGATATTATGCTCCACAGTAACTTGGGACTATCAGGGAGAGGACAACACCTTGCCCAACACCTCCAATCCTAAAGGCCACTGCCCGCCTGGGATCAACTCCAATCTTGGCCCCTGAGTGAATCCCCATTACCTGGCTCTCTAATGATGCCATTTGGGTGAACCAGTGGCCTATAATAGAACCAAATTATCTGCCCTCAAAAATTTGGTAGCTGAACAATTGAGGCTTGGCCACATCGAACCCTCTCTCAGTAAACACAATACTCCAATATTTGTTATTAAGAAGAAATCAAGGAAATATAGACTTCTCCAAGATCTTAGAGCAGTCAATGCCCAGATGGAAAAAATGGGCTTGCTACAAGCAGGTTTACCACACCCTACAGCCTTCCCCATCCCATCATATCATAGTATTTGATATCCAGGATTGTTTAGTCCAAATCCCCCTAGCAAAACAAGATAGACCTCACTTTGCCTTTGCAGTATGGGAGCCCAACTTTCAAAGAACAGCCAAGAGATACCAATGGAAGGTACTACCACAGGGTATGAAAAATAGTCCCTCAATCTGTCAATTATATGTTAATAAGGCCTTAACCAACATCCGCAAAGACCTAATTGTCATCTAGTATATGGACGACATACTGCTAGTACACAAATCTCACAATACTTTACAGGTTGCAATACCCAGTCTGCTTGCCAATCTAAAACGTCTAGGTCTCCACATTGCATGAGACAAGTTACAATACATCCAACTTTTCACATTCCTTGGCTACCACATAGACACAGTAATTAAACTACTTAATCCTTCCATCTTACAAAAAACTATTTATACCTTGACTGAGCTCCAAGAACTCTGTGGGATTACAAACTGGCTCAAGCAATTCATACCGGTCCCTAACTTGGAATTCTGGAACTTGTTCTCCCTGCTGGAAGGCCATAATTCACCAACTTTAAGGGTCCCTCTCACCCAGTCAGCTAAGGATCTTCTTAATAAGATAGATCATATACTCTGGTCTGCATCATTCTGACATCATGACCCAGCCGAACCATTACTGGCCTGATCCTCTGGACTAAAAATGGTGTCTTGGGGGCACCATGGTTGCAAAACCCTCTGGTATGGATCCACTTGGCTATCTCAGACCTAATTAGACTTAGCTCTAAGTATGATATTGCCTTCAAGTTAGCAATTAAGGCCTGACAAACAGCCAGATGCATATTCCCAAACATTATGGGCAGACTCTCTGGCTTTCCAACTAATGATGTCCGGGTTCACGGGGGAGTTGGATAACCACACAGTCCCAGATAAGTGACTGGCCCTCCTGGCCTGTTTGGAAATCACCACTTGGCCACACTCTTCCCCCTGCAAAAACCCCCTAACTTTAGCCACGCTAGCCTTCTCAGATGCCAATAAGTCCCATTATAGAGTTGTCATTCAGCACATGGGAAAGGATGACACCTATTATGTCCAAGCCAACCCTGGCTCTGTCCAGTTAGGGGAGCTCCTGGCCTTCTAAAAATCTTCCAAGTCTGCCAGACTGAGCTGCTCAATATATTCTCCAACAGCCAGTATGCGGTTCAGGCCCTCAGACGTCTTCCCTTTGCTCGGGTAAAAGGGCATAAGGATCCCATCACTAGAACCATGAGAGCTCTCCAGATCATATTACATCACAGACAATGGCCCTGGCACATCTCCCACATAAGATCACACTCCAAGCTCCCCGGGATCTTGGCAAAGGGAAATGACAAAGTAGATAAACTTATTATGCCTGTAGATATTCCCCTACTAGAATAAGCCACAGACTTACAACAACAATTTCACCTTTCTCTTCGCAGTCTGCACCGCCTTCTACCTGACCTACCCATTTTTCAATGCAAACATCTTAACAGGTTTTGCATTACATGTGCACCCCTTGCTCCCTTAGGTCACCTCAATAGATATGGAGTTAACCCACCTGGTCTCCTACCCAATGCCCTCTGGCAAATGGACATCACCCATTATAACTCCTTTGGTAATCTTAAATATGTCCATGTCATTGTTGACACCTACTCCTCCTTTCTTTTCGTCATCACTCAAGCCAGTGAAAAGGCCTCACATGCCATTAAGGTGGTCAAATCAGCAATGCTGGTAATGGGAGTGCCATGGGCCCTAAAAACTGAAAATGGGCAAGCTTACACCTCTCTATAATTCCAATCATTCCTGTCAACATGGAAAGTTAGCTACTCCCTTGGCATCCCTTATAATCCACAGGGACAGGCCATTGTGGAGTGGGCCAATAGGACCCTCAAAGAAACATTACAAAAACTTGCTACCCCTGAGTCTAAAAGGGACCCCACCTGGCTCTAATTAAAGTTCTATTTAACATTAATTTCTTGTCCTTCAATGAAAATGGGTTGAGCCGGGCCTATGAACACTGGGCCTACACCCCTATACCTAGGCCTACACCCCTGCCACTAGTGAGATGGAAGGACCCCGTAACATGTCAATGGCAACTGCCCGCCCCCTTGTTAACAAGAGGGCGAGGCTACACTTGTGTGTTTCCTCAGACAGAAACAAAGCCAGTATGGGTTCCAGCGAGAGATGCGAGACCAGAAACCGACCAACGGGACCTCCAGGACCCAGAGACTTTGCCGCTATCTGGATAATTAGTTTGCTCTTCCTGCACCCTGCCATGGCCCATGATCTCCTGGCCTTGGTCCCCTCCCCGCCTATACTCTTACCCTTATCACTTCATTCCCCAGCCTACCCCACCCTCTATTCAACTAATTCTATGCTTGGTCTCCCCACCATGGACCCAGTTACTTCCTGGGAATCACTCAATGGCTCCTGGCCCCTAAATAACTCTCTATGCTTCACTAGTAACAATGCATCCTCATGCATTGGTCTGTTCAACCTGACCGTCCAAGATTATACCAGCGATGCGTCCTCAGTTTACGTACTTAAACTCAAGGGCCTTTCCCCTACCTTCAACAACACCAATGTAGCTTCTGTCCTCGCTGCACTTGGGACAATCAAGGTGGGGGGGGCGAAGGGGCCGCCACCCCTCTGCCCCCATTTTGCCCTGCTATTCTACCCCCACCATTCCCCAACTGTCCACGCACATGCTCCCTTGCACCCTTTTTCCTCACGCTCCCCATACCGTGTCAGAGATGCCTCCCTAAGACCAACCATGCCATCCCTCCTTTCTGCTGCTTCAGCCGCTCCTCCTCTGATCGCCCCCTATGATCTTGGAGATAGCTGGTTCCCACCTATCCCTGTGGCATTAAGATCTCCCATACATACTGCAAGTCAATACTAGGTATCTGGGACCTCTGTGGCCCACATGCCTACATGGACGTGAGGCCATTACTGACACAGCATGGCCTTCAGCTTTCCAACAGCACTTACACTAACACCAATCCCTCTACTTGTGCCAAAAATAAAATCCTTACTTCCATTGATCACAGGACATCCTGGCTCCCTACCCCCATTTGCATTTGGCCCCCATTTGCCTTATTGCCAGCCAATGTTACCTCCCATCCTCAGGGACAACTCAATTGCTCCAATACTGGTGGCCTGGTGGAACCATCCCATTCACATAGTTCTCTTTATGCATGAACCCACATCCCTTTGGGTTCCAGTCACCAATGCAACCCACTTCCATGCTATCACCCTTATAGAGCAGACAGCCTTGTCACAGGTCCCCCACTTAAAATGGGATTTCGGGGTCACTGCCGCTCTCATCTCAGCCATCATCCTTGCATTAGGTGCAGCTGCCACTGCTGCAGTGGCTATCACCCAGTCCTCCACTACTGTGGAGACACACAACAAGGTTGTGTCCAAAACATCCTCTATCTTTCACACTCAGTCCCTTATCAATCAACATCTTCATGAGGCAATTAATGTGTTACAACAACAGACTGATCTCTTAAGTGAAGAGCTGGCAATTACCAAAGACATGGCTCTGCTAGCCTGTGACCCTCACTTTAAGTCACTTTGTCTCACCCCCTATAACCTACAGAATATTACTGAAGCATGCCTACAACTTGCACACTATATTCATGGCCAATGGAATCAAAAGTTTCTTAATTACTTTATACTACTAACTAATCAAATTATTGCTCTAAATTATACCCGTACCCCCATGCTCACATCAATTCAGAGTTCTTAGAAAAAATCTGGTCCTATCTAAAAGCACTGTTTGACCCGTCTTGGATCGTCACTTACCTACTAATGACAGGCATAATTGTTCTTCTCTTTCTACTTCTTAAATGCCTTGTTCTTCGTTCCTGCAGTCAGAAAAAATTCAGTCACTTAGTGTATCAGTTCCTCAGAGCAATACACGAAGATGATTTCAACCCACCCTATGCAGCCCAAGAGACTTGGCTCACACAGATGTGTGAGGCTGCCTACAGATAATTCCCCACATCAACTGATCCCCCGGGATGATACTCCTTGGAGGGCTGGTAGTCAATGACAGGTAAGCTCCTGTCAGGCTGAATCAACCTAAGCCAGGACACGGACACATACATCCATGCTCCAATGACAGGTAAGGTTCCTGCCTGGATAGGACAACCTAAGACAGGCACAGCCCATAATCTTGGGGTCATCCCTGAGGTTTGGCTGCCTACAGGTTCTCTCTGGACAGTCATTTTTAAAGAAAAAGGGTGGAAATGAAGCAGGAGGCCTCCAAAGATGGCACAGACCCAGAGTCCTAGGATTCAGCAAGAGTTCACTTCATTTCCTGGCCTGTAAATAGCCAGCAAAAGGAGCCCGCCAAAAGGAGCCAGCGCTTCTGTACCTTACTCGTAAGCCTAGTGACTGCTGACACAAACAGACTGTGTAGTGTGGACCAACCAGAAAATGATACACTGACTAAAGGGATTTGGGGGTGGAGAAAGGGAAATATAAGGCCTGCCCTGTCCTGCATTAAACCACCTTGCAGCACCTCGCCTAGTGCTTGCTTCCATCAGACTCCTGGTGTCTGTGTGTTGACTCCGTGCCTCTTGCCTCCACCTGCCATCGGCAGGGAACCCAATCCAGGTCAGGGTCTTCACAGCTGGTCTGAGGAGGACCCACAACGCTGAAGTAGAGAACTTATAATTTTATGAAAATATATATATTATATCTAGTCATCATTTGTCAAATGGCATTTAGCTAGTCCTCTTATAAGTAGACAATATGATTTCCCATGTTATTTTAAAATAATTAAACATCAACTAGTTATGTCACAAAGCACTCCTTGCTGAGGTGTAATTTACATATTTTTGAAAGAATTTAATCTTTTAGCACAAGTCTTGATAAATATGTAAATCCATATAACACTTCTTCAATCAAGGCATATCACATAATACTTTGTTACACTAGAAATTTATCCACTTATTCTTTGCCTAAAATTCCTTTACCTTAAAAATGACTTTCATTTCCATGAATACAATTTTTTTTTCTGTTTAACACCTACTGTAAAAAGAGTGATAGAGCATGCACACTTTTGTGTTGGGGCTCTATAGTCAACATAGTGTTTTGAGATTTTTTTTTGAACTGAAAACACATGTTATTAATCTTTCTATTACTGGGTATTATATGGACTGACTGTTGACAAGAACTGGTGGCATTTAACAGTGGGAATATCCAAGTTCAGTTCTCACACCAATTTCATCACTCATTCACATGGATATTTGGGTGTGTCTCTTTACTAGGTGAGACCTCATCTTTATCTATTCCACTACAGAGGGTTAAGTGAACTTTGAACATGTTTCAACTTATATATTCCATTATTTCTGGCATGTAAGTGTGCATCCGCTGAATATCAAGTTAAGAACTGTCAAAATTACTATAAAATTCACCTATGTCAATGAAGAACATTATTCAACTCAATTTCTGGGCAGCAAAACTGTGTTTTTTCATCTTTCTTAAAGTAGCTTTAAAAATTACTCTAAAGGGAATAGAGATACAGTCTGTACCTGACTAGAACTCAAAACTCATTGCCCACTACCTTGCTTTAGTGCTTTCAGTTTTTGTTTAATTAAATCTTGATCAAACTGAATACTTTTCATGTATGTCTGTCAAAATTCTTATATTTACAGATGCATGTAAATTTCCATGTAAATTTTTGTTGCTGAAGTCAAGATGATTTAATCTCACTAACTTCTGAAGCCTTGCTGCATATTTTATTACTCTTACCTTATTTTAATCATTTTTCCATTCACCCAAACACTGTTATGTGTATCAAGATTATTTAAGTGTAATTTTTGCTCTTAGAAATGTTACTAATTGTGTTGCAGTGAGTTAAAAGGGATATATTCTGATTTGGGGTATATTAAAAGGCTGTCCATGAGTTACTATATTTATTTATTTATTTTTAGTTTTTACAAAAACTTTATTGAGAATTCCATACATGTGTATAAGGTGTTTTGATCAAATCCATGCCCACTCCCTCCCCTCCAATATTAGGGGTAACCCTAAAATCTTTTAAGGATTAGATACAAACTCCCAAATACTTTAGACATTTTTGGCCTTTGGAACAGAGTATGTTGCTAACAGGCCCAAGGATATTTTGATTTTTAGCCAAGAAATTGGCTAAATTTCTTTGGGGTCTTTTAACCCTAACTGCCTAGCCAATTCCTATCTCCTATTCTTATCACACCATCCTTTGAAGGTGTTACCCCTATTGCCAATAGTGAATAGGGATGCAGACTACTTTACCCTGTGTCCCTGTCCAGCATGGAAGAAGCTACTATATTTAAATTGAAATCTAAGGATAAGAGTTAGGCAAACATATGTATTAAGTGTACTGGTATATGAGTCTTTGTGTGTGTGTGTGTATGTGTGTGTGTTTGTGTGTGTATGTATGTAATGGTTGAGATATCAAAAGAGTTGGTTAATTTAATAGGATAGCAAACATGTTAGACAGTACTATATCATGGTTCAGAAACACTCCAGTTTGAATAGCAAAGGTGAGAAATATTTGAAGAGTTCATCTTCAACAAGTAGACAAGTACCTATTACAGAGTGTGTAAGGTGTTCTAAGATATTAATAGTTACCTTATGAACTATACACAGTGGCTTAAAATAGAGATGTAAAGAGTACAAATATATATATTTGCAAGAAAGTTTTGGATGCATGTATATATTAGATGTCACTAGCTGACAGAAGATAAGAGAAGCATATGTGTGATGAGATGCCTGAGGTGTTAGGAGTGAAAAGAGGTGTCAATTCTGAGACTGTAGAATCTCCCAAAATAACCTTTTGCATATTTAAATGTATTGGAGATATTTGTAAAAATATCTCATTACTTTTTATATTTTATATCATACAACAGAATAACGGAAGAGAGAGAGCTTTAAATCTATGCAGCTTTGAATGCAATGTGGCATTCTCATTTTAAATTTTGTGATATGGATAATTTGCTCAATTCCTATGGTAATGCATTTCTTTTTAAAAATACAGGTCACAGTTCCATTATGAGAATGAGAATAAAGCTAGTCACATCTGATGCATTGAATACTTAATAGTTTATTTTGTTTTCTAGGTATTCAAACACATAATTCTTTACATATAACACAATAGCTAATATTGAGGTAAAACACATATCACTCAAGCTGGAGGCTTGAAATCTATCCCCAGATCCCATAAGAAAGCTGACTTATTGGAATGAACTACAATTTTAGCTCTGGGGAGTCAGACACAGGAAAAGTAGTAGGGTTTTCTAGCCATCCAGCTCCGACATAACAGTGAGCTCCAGATAAAGTGAGAGACTGTAGGTAAAAAATAAGGTAGAGTGCAACTGATTAAGACATGTTACATTGACCTTTGGCCTCTACAAAAGTACATATACACATGAATGTGCACTACACACACATAAACATGTATGCACATATACACACAAAAAATAATTGATGATCATTTTATTTTAAATAATATTAAGGATAGGCATATACATAACGATAAAACAGAAGATAAGAGTTTAATTTTAAAAGCATTGAATGTTTTCAAGAAGTTTTAAATGTTAATTATATTATGTTATTTATTATTTCAGTAGTATGAACCAATATATTCTGTTGATTATGGGTAGCCCAGGCTCTGATCACATATTATAGCAGCAGGAAATGAACTAAGACACATCTACTAACAACACAAAATAGTGCCTCAGAGGCACCAATAATTTTTTTCTCACAATGAAAAGCAGCAGGCAGAGCAAGCATTGCTTCAGTTCCTTATCCCCACATCCCACAGAACTATAGGATGAAAACCTTGTGTTTCCCTGAACATGAACGACAACAGCACAGGAGGGAAGTTCTGCAAGTGTAATACTACAAGCTTTCACATGGCTGCTAGCACACACCATTCTGTACTTAAAATCTACAGCATTCTCATGTGGATTTATCTTATCTATCTCTCTATTAATTAAGGAAAACGTTAAAAGTGAGACGATACGACATCTTATTGCATATACTCTTTTTTTTAAATGTGTATGAGTGTATTGCCTGCCTGTGTATAAGTGCACTCACGGCATGCAATGACCACAGAGGTCAGAAGAGAGTATTAGATTTCCCCTGGAACTGCAGTTATGGATGATTGTTAGCTGCCATGTGGGTGCTGGGAATCAAAACTGGGCCCTCTGCAAGAGCAGCCAGTGTTCCTAACTGCTGAGCCATTTCTCCAGCCATTTATCATGTATATTCTTTTTCTTCTTTTATTTTTCAGATAGGATCTGATGCAAGCCAGGCTGACCTTGAACATATTATGCAGGATGCTGTCACTGAGAGCCTGAGTCCTAGAATTGCAGGAGTGAGCCACCAGCCAAGTTTCTGTGGTGCTGGGGATTCAGGGCTTAGTGTATGCAACTGAGCTACAATCCCAGCCCTATGGCATGCATTCTATATGTAGGAAGGCTAATCAGAAAAAAAGCATTAGTGTGGAAACAAATTGCTATGGAATTTTTATATAAAAAGATTGTTTATAAAAAGTATGGAATGGGATTTTTAGTAATCCATTAAGCAGTAAATATTTCTAGGAATAGTGTGGCTGGAATAATGCTTGGCTTCCACATGTTCTCTCATTCTGTAGCCACTGGAACAAGAAGTCTACTGTACTTTCCCATAACTTCAAATATTCTTAGATTTTGTGACAGATTTCTGGGGAGTGCAATATTTGACATAAAAGAAGACATGATTTTCAGCTCTGATCATATCATTTTTCATTTCATCATTTTTATTTTCTCTCTTTCATCAATGTGGATGTTTTTCAAATGACTTTCGATGAAGGAATCATGAGATAGCACTAGATCCATTTTTTTATACACAGCCCCAGAGGTGCAATTCCCAGAAAATAAACATTAATATACATGGCACTCTTACAGAAAAGAAATAATTTTTGTTGAGGCACAGGTATGTTGGGGTTATTTGTTGCAGCAGTTTTCTAATTCTGACATAAATAGGGACTCTGAGACTACAGGGGAATGGCCTAGATTAGAAAGATACTGACAGATTCTGGACATTTTATGTGTTAGAATGAATGGTAGTAACAAAGCAGGAAAATTCAGACAACATCCCTTCCATCAGTATAATAAAAATCATCTGCCAGGCAGAAAGTGTATGCAGAAGAATGTTTTAAAAATAAATTATTTGGGACTGTGGAGATGGTTGAGGTGTTGAAGAGCTTGTTATGAAAGTGCTAAGAATGGACTGTGGATCCCCAGAATTTATGTAAATGCCTAATGGACCTGTAGCCTCCTAAAATTCCAACATTTGGAAAGTGCAGATATGGGACCCCCAGCAAGGCCTAGTCAGGCTAGCTGTATAAGCAAGCTCTGGATTCAGTTGAGAGGCCTTACCTAAATGAATTGCATAAAAATCAATCAAGGAAGACTCTGGACATCAATCTGAAGCTTCCACATGCATGTACACCCATGTACCTGAATGCTTATGTGCCTGAACACACATATGAACACACTTACATGCATGCAGACAACACACAGATATCAGATCCCTAGACCCTTGTAAAGCCATATGTGTTAGCAAGCATATAAAATCCCAGTGCTCCTACTGGAAGCAGAGTCAGGAGATTCTCAGAAGCTTGTAGGCCAGGTAGCTTGCAGAACAGAGTGGAAAACAAGATATCCCATCTCAAAGAAGGTGGAATAGAGGACCAGCACATGGTTGAACTCTGATTTTCACGTGTGTGCTGTGGCATGTGCACACTCAAATATTGCACATACACACAAACACACACACACACAGAGAAATTATGTCATCTTTTTAATCACCAACAGGAAGAAAGTTTTTAATGTTCATTTTGTTTTAGTGAGAACAATGGTCAGTGTAGACTCTTTTACAAGCACAAAAATAGTTAATTGATTTAATTATAGTAAAATAGTTTTAAATAGGTAAGTCCTTGCTCTGCCAGGCAAGCTAGACTGGAAAGCTGTGGACAGAGGCCTTCTTTTCAAGCTGGGATTCACCGCCTTGCTTCAATCACCAGAAACAAACAGGACTTAGGACACTCTGTAGTGGGGATCGTCAGAGAGTCAGTCATGCCTTCTTTCCAACCAGGGGCCTGAGTGGAACATGGGGGAGGGACTAAGGATAGAGATAGGGGAATCCAAAGGGAGGGGATAACTTTTGCCATCTTGGGGCCCACAGGGACGTCACAGGGACCCAGCTGCAATGTAAAAGAAAGCACACATGTGCCCACACTTTTGTAAGTAACCAGCTGACCCACTGATCTGTATGGCAGCCCAATAAAATTTTTGGTTCCCAAGACTGTAGTTTGGAGAAATTGTACCTTGCTTGGATTGTTGTAAGGACGATTGTAAGAGAGGGCTGGAAGCCTCAAGTGCCTCCCAAAATTAACTTTAAGCAATGGTCCCAAATAGTAGGTTGGGGGAATTTGTTATATTTTCATATGATAAAATGTAATAACACTTGTAGATAATATACATTTTCTATTTCTGAATAATAAATTATACCACTATAATGCATATTGAAAGAGAAATTTTAGTGAATCTTTGTTTGAAGAGCCCGAAGAGTCACACATGGAATAAACTCAGTTTCAGCTCAATTATTAATTTGGAGATAAAAGTTTCTATAACAGGGGCTGGATAGATGGTTTAGCACTTAAGAACACTGGTTGTTCTTGCAGAAGACCCAGTATCGAATCCCAGTACCCACATGGCAGCTAACAACTGTCTGTAACTCCAGTCCCAGGGGATCCGACAGCCTCTTCTGACCTCCGAGGGCATTGCGCCACACGGGTACACCTACCTACATGCAGGCAATACATGCATACACATAAAATAAAAATAATAAATAAATTTTTTGAAAAGTTTCTATAACTGAAAGATATATTTAACAACACTCCACTATCTAAGCATTTGTTTTCTGTCTTGTTTATGCAGAGTTAATGACATTGTATGATTTTGTATTTGTTTTGGTCTTTTTGAGACAGGATGTTCCTGTAGCCCCAGCTGACCTGACACTTGATACGTAGGCAAGGATGGCCATAATCTGAGAGATCCATCTTCCTTTGCCTCTCCAATGCTGGGATTAAAGATGTCTACCACCACACTTGACTCTAATCAGAAAGAATTGATTCCAAAGTGAAACTCATTAATTGTGTGAAATTGGTAACTTTGGTCTCACAGAACTTCAACTTACTAGTTAAAATGATTAAATCTATTTTCAAAAAAAATTTCTTCATTTCTTTTAACTTATATTTTTAAAGTAAAACCAAGAAATTCAAACACATTTTGCCAATTGTACCTTGATCACTCACTACAGAGTCATTAATTAAAAGGAAGTGGATATTTTTATAACAATGTGTTTGCAACAAAGCTATTGACTCTGGGGATATTAAATGTGTCTTATGTTTTAGAATATTTTTAGAATATTGATAAGATGTTTATAAAATCAATTTTATAAAATAATTAGATCAGTTCATCTTTTTGAGGGTTTTGTTTGTTTCTTTGTTTTGTTTTTTCTTTTTTTTTTCCAAGACAAAGTCTTCATGTAGCCACAGCTGGCCTAGAACTTCCTATATAGACTAGGCTGGCATTGAATTTGAACTCACAGAGATAAACCTGCCTCTGCCTCCTAAGTGCTGGGATCAAAAATTTGTGGCACCACACCTGGCTAAATTAACCTTAAAAAAATTGTGCATGTGAGTATATGGTGGGGTCAGATTTTTATCTGAATATTTAATACTTATCTCTAAAGTTTCCAAATAAATGATAAATATCCATCCCAGAAAAATAAATGGTTAATGCTTATTACTAACTGGACCTTTGATTTCCAAACTATGGATGAATGCTATTTCTCAACACTAAATGGCTACTTCTTGGAGTGCTACTTATTGTGTTCTTTCTGGAATACAGGCTGGTGGTTCTGCCTTTACCTGGATTGCTGTGGTTAATGCTGTCATCCTCACAGGATCTCGAATTAATCAGGAGACAGACCACTGAGCATTCCTGTGAGGGTTTATTCAGACTAGGTTAGCCTCTGGGCATGCCTGTGAAGGATTATCTAGGCTAGGTTAGTCTTTGGGCATGCCTGTGAAGAATTATACAGACTAGGCTAGCCTCTGGGCATGCCTGTGAAGGGCTACACTGAACAGGTTAATTTGATAGAGAAGACCTACCTTAACTGTGGGTGGTGCCATTCCATGGAGTGACCACCTGTACTGAATAAAGGGGAAACTTAGCTGAGCATGAGCATTCATTCTTCTCTCCTTCTAGTCTATGGATGTAATGTGACCAGCTGTATTGACCTCCTGCTGCCATTGTTTTTCTGCTGTGATGGACTCTATTCTGGAACAGTTAGTCAAAGTAAACCTTTTCACCCTAAGTTGCTTTTGTTAGAGTATCTTTTTTTTATCACAGCAATCAAACAAGTAACATAACCATAATAAAAGATCATAGCAATCCACATAAACAGTGGTGTATTTACAAAACAATTGAACTTAGTTGTGTCATAATGGGGAAAAAGAAGTAATAATGGAATCTTAGTTATATAAAAGGACAAAAGAAACAATCATTATTATTATTATCATTATTATTTTACCTACTTTATTTTCCTTCACTGATTCTCATTTTTATAAAAAGGAATTTTATTCTTTGGCTTACAGAATCATTGTTAATGCATGCTAAATAAATTCAAAGTGTGCAGCATAATAGAAACTGAATAAATTCTTTCTTGAGCTAAGAAGGAGCTCAAGAGAGGTGGGGCAATACAAGACTGATACTATCAAGGAAGAAATGGGGAAAGGGGGACACTTTAAATGGGGAAGTCATGGTGAAAGGTTTAGACAGGGGAAGAGAGAGAAAAAGAGAGAGAGAGAGAGAGAGAGAGAGAGAGAGAGAGAATAAATAATGTCTAGCTAGTATAAAAACCAGAGGAAATCATATTAGTCCAACAACCTAATGCAAATTATACATGCATTATCTCTAAATGAGCCTGTGT
This sequence comes from Nannospalax galili, assembly GCF_000622305.1. NCBI lineage: Eukaryota > Metazoa > Chordata > Mammalia > Rodentia > Spalacidae > Nannospalax > Nannospalax galili. The sequence goes on from NW_008337147.1 coordinate 9,389,011, forward strand.
TTATAGCTAAAGGCAACATAACAAAAAACAGTGCCAGACAGGAGAAACCTTCCTTTGAGTTGTTGGGCAGAGTGGTCCAAGAGACTCCAAAAGTTACACAGGCTATTGCCACAGCCTTTGATTGCCTTCTACAAGTTGAAGGTAAGTAAGACCCTACTTCTAAAGACAGAACATACTTCAGACAAAGGATTTGGAGCAATGGAGTTGGAACTAACCTGGAAGTCATGTCCCCTGATGGCTAGCTCTCATAGTTTTGGAAAGCACTGTGCAAGGTGCTAAGGGAGAATATCAACTGCTGATCCAAAGCAAGTTTGATGATCAAATAACCACATCAATGACCTACACAGCATATGACATTGGGCCAGTAGTGGTACTTTTATCTTGGGGGAATCAACAGCTACCTAATTGGACTAATGGCCCATTCAATGGGAGTAAACTCATGTGTGGTATTGTAAACACAGCCAAATACACATGGCTGGGGAAGTCAGAGATCCTAGAGAAAACCCCCAAACAGTCACATCCCTAGACTAATGCAATTTCTTACCATGTGCAAAATATGTGTCCTTATATTTACAGACAAATATCCAGTCATCACTCATCAAAGATGATTCTTTTTCACTAGACAGAAGCAATCACAGAATACTACAACTCGTCACACACAGACATTGTCTGTGAATTGCCCAAGCCTAAGTGGCACATCCAAAATGCAATCTCTACCCTAAGGCTCATGGAGCATAGAACAAGGGGTAAAGAGGACATTAATGAATATCTCAATTCTCATTAATGAAGCCCCCTCATGCAACAGAGGGGCAGGAACATAAAAGGCCATGAATGGCCAAACTGTAGAGTCTAAGAGTCTGAAGAATGCTGGTCCTTGGACAGGACTCCTGTATTAAACTTCACCCACCTAGGCCTCAGGGACCACTGTGGAAGAGGGGGAAGAATGATTTTAAGAGTCAGACAGGAGGTGCATGACCATATGGAAATAAAGTCCTACAAACTCCTGGAACCCTGTTCATATGAACCTACAGCAATGGTGTCAGCATGTACAGGACCCATGCAAACTCGAGTAAAGAACAAGCCAGCAAAGAACTGGAGAAATGGACAGCTGACTTCAATCTTAGCTGAAGAAATATTGGCAATTTATTACTGCTGAGTGAGGAAGAGCTGATCTTCCTAAAGTGAGAGTCTCTGGATAGGCTGACTAGATACAAGTTCTCACTGGATGAACTTGTACTGAGGAATGTCTTGCCACTAACTTGACACAATAGGATTTAAGAAAAATGACAGAATGAATGAATTCCAGTGAGGATACTATGGGAGGGTGTCAGTGGGGAAGGGGGTATAAAGATGATTAAGACTGATTGGGATATTCTGTATGAAATACACAAAAATCCAATAAAAATAAATTGAATATATTTCAGTTGCTAGTTATTATCATCTTTATTTCAATTATTTAATATATCAAGAGACAGCATAATGCACAGATTAGAATTAATAAAACATATTCGAAACTTTGTCTCAAAGGCCAAAATAAACAGACAACCCTATTTGTGACCCTTTTTTAGTAGTATATGCCTTCTGTACTTTCTCCTATACCATCAGAATGTTAGTTTCAATAACAGACCTCAGTTTTCCTCAGGGTAACCATTATCCCCTTACTCTCAGATTTTGCCTTTGTCTCATTCTCAGGTCCAAGGCTCCAATAGCTACAGAGGTGAAAATGTGTTCTGACTGGTCGGTCCTACATACCATCCTACTATGCAAAGAAATGGGCTTCACAATGTGCATGGGTCCAAATCTGAGCTATGAGGATCACTTACTGATTTTACTTGCAAAAAAATTAAGGAGATGTTCTTATTACTGAAGAGAAAGTTATCTGTATCTCATGTTATGTTATCCAGAAAACAGATTTGACTCAGAGACATGTACTCAGGAAACTAACTGGGGGTTGCCCTTAGAATCAATAATTGGAAAGAAGTAAAGAAATTTAAATATGTCAGAGGGATAATTGACATGAAATTTCTCAATGGCTTCAACTGATCCTCTAATATGTGGTAGTCCTACAGATATGACCACCTGAGACAAAAAGATAAGGTCTCTCATGGGGGCTGGAGAGATGGCTCAGTGGATAAGAACACTGGCTGTTCTTGCAGAAGACCGGAGTTTGAATCCCAGCACCCACATGGCAGCTGACAATTGTCCATAACTCCAGTTCCAGGGGATCTGACAATCTCTTCTGTCCTCCACAGGCATTGCATGACACGGGTGCACTTACCTACATGCAGGCAATACATGCATACACAAAAAATAAAAACAATCACTTCTGACTTCCATGAGCATTGCACAACACAGGTGTACTTACGTACATGCAGCCAATACATACACATAAAACAAAAACAATAAATAAAACATTTTAAAAATAAAAAAAAGAAGGTAACATCTCTGAAAAGCAATTGGATTCAGGTTGCACTCAGGGTCAGGGCATGTCTCCAGAAACGTAGCTCTTTTAAGATGAGCATTATTCCTTAAGAGACTCACCTGCCATAATCAAACTGATGGATGTATCAGGCCTTTGAAGACAGTCCAATGTGACAGGTTTTATAAGTCTGTCTAGTAATCACAATATCAGAGAAACAGAGAACTGAGAGACTGAAAATGAATACAAGAGACAGTACTTGCTACTCTGTGCCCAGCCACTTTTGAGTTATTACTTTCTGGATGTTTATACGCTGTCAATTAAAAATCTCCCATCTACATTTTTGGTTATGGTTGCTTTTCTGTGAGTTATTCTGCCGCCAATTAATATAGCATACTTTCATTTTATTCAATCTTTCCTAAGATTGTACCTCCTACATTTTCTTCCATTAATATATAACATAACATAACAGGAAAACCTTGGTGAAAACCCACATTGAGGGCAGTTTCAGAAAGCTTCTCTTCTGAGGGCTTCTAAAACACAAATGCTAATAGCTAATAGTTAATCAAGTTGTAAAACTGAAGACTGTTTTCCACAGATGAGCATTGTTAGATCCTTCTGCTCTAAATGACATGGAATCATGTTGGGCAATAAAGTTTCTGAGAAACAGATGAATGTGGGATGAGGTATTGACGTAATGTTAATGGAAAACGTCCTTCACTAATGTATAGACAATGCTGCTTCTTCAGGTCTGAAAGGAAGTTCATAAATGTTTCTGACACTGGAGAATTACTTTACAAAATAAAATTTTACTTTAGAGACTGTACATTTCAATGAAAGCAAGAACTTAAAGCTTAGAGCCAGGTCTCCACTGTGCCCAACACTGGATCAATGAATGATATTTAACTTTTAGCTTAATTGTTAGAACTGTGTATAAGTTTCCAGTACACACACACAACATAAGGAAGTAAAATATTTCCTCTATTACAGATAGGAAGAGCAACAAATATTTCCTATAAACATTACTTATGTCAAATTTCAACATCTGTAAATTCCAGTTCAATCTTTTTCTTGTATTGATAGTTTTGGGAAATCAGACTAAAGTGGAGGAATAATGCCCATAGAAAAATGCCTGAAACTATGAAACTGTTCAAAAAAAACATTGGGAAAAACCTACAAGATATAGGTGCAGGAAAGGATTTTCTAAACCGGACATCATCACTCAGGAAACAAGGTCAAGAATCCACAAAGGACCTCATTAAATACAAGATATGTGCAGGAAAGGATTTTCTAAACCGGACATCATCACTCAGGAAACAAGGTCAAGAATCCACAAAGGACCTCATTAAACTAAAAGCTTCTGTACATCAAAGGAGGCAACCAGGGAAGTGAAGAGAAAACTCAGAGAATGGGAGAAAATCTTCACCAGTGACACGTCTGACAGAAGTATAATATCCAGAATATAACGAACTCAAAAAACAGAATCAAGACAAGAAGTAACCCAATTAAAAGATGGGCTAAGGAGCTGAACAGAGAGTTCTCAAAAGAAGAAGTAAAGATGGCTATGAAGCATCCTAAAAGATGTTCAACATCACTAATAATTAGGGAAATGCAAATTAAAACCACTTTAAGATTTCATCTCACCCCAGTCAGACTGGCTAAGATCAAGAGAACAAATGATATCAAATGTTGGAGAGGATGTGGAGAAAGGAGAACACTCATCCACTGCTGGTGGGGCTGCAAACTTATGCAACCCCTATGGAAAGCAGTGTGGAGAACTCTTAAAAAACTAGAAAGGAACCTATCATTTGACCCGGTTTTACCACTTCTTGGCGTATACCCAAAGAACTCGTCCTATTGCAGAGACACTTGTACATCCATGTTTGTTGCTGCTCTTTTCACAATAGCTAAGAGATGGAAGCAACCTAAGTGTCTTTCAATTGATGAGTGGATAATGAAAATGTGGTTCATTTATATGATTTAGTTTTACTCAGCATTCAATAAAGGTGAAATGAAATTTGAAGGTAAATGGATGGAACTAGAAACTTTTATGCTAAGTGAAGTAATACAGACTCAGAAAAAAAAAATTGACATGTGTTCTCTCTCATATGTGGATCCAAGAACCAAATCCTGATAAGCGAGTATGTATCCAGACATAACTAGAGGAATCAGGATAATGGAAAGGAATCAGGAAGGGAAAGGAAAAAAACCTAAAAGAGAACAGTAGGAAATAGGCATTAATAAGGGAGATATGGATAAAAATTGGCTTAGTTTAAGGGAGGTGGGGAGGGATGGGTATACAAGGAATCTAGGGGATAAAGAGAAAGGAGCTCAAGAGAGATAGGACCATAGGAGAAGGGTATTATTAAGGGAGAAAGGAGGAAAAGGGGGGCACCACACTTGGGGAAACCATGATGGAGGGGTTAGACAATGTGAGAGACAAATAACACCTAGCTAGTTTTAAAAACCAGAGGGAACCATATTACTCCAACAACCTACTGACAAATTATACATAGCAGATCAAGAAATATATGTACAGGTAATGTTTATCTGAGAACAATTGGTCTTTTCCCAAGATTTATCTACATGAAAGAAAATTAAAAGTACCAGACAGGTGGAACTAACTATCTTGGATGTTTAACAGACATACTTTGAGGCCTATACTGATTTGGTCAGAGGGACACAAAGGACAGTTTTTGCTCCTTGCCCTCCTAGGTTGACTAGTTCCAGGGGACTATGAGCATCTCCCAAAATGTCCTGTAATTGTGGTGGGTCACCTGTCCTCTTGATCAAGGAGGCCAAGGTGACCCCACCAGATGGGCTTGAACCAGTGTCCAGTCTACAAAGAGGACGGTAAACACAGAGGAAACATTTCCCCTATGCTTCCAAGTGAAGCCAGCCATGGTCAAGCAGGACCATGGACTGATCTTTACATAGGTGGAACCGCTAAAAGAAAGGAGCCAGGGTCTCCACCCAAGCCCATGTGACCCCTGAGGAACAGATCCTCAAACGACCTGAAGAGTAAAAATAAATTTGTTTATCTTGGCCAACTGTATGGCCTTAAGTACCCAGAAGGAAAGTATAACCAAAGATTAAAGGGGCCAATATAATTTTTTAAGAGTACATTTATACAGCTAAAGGCTACATAACAAGCAACAATGCCACATAGGGGATACCTTCTTTTGAGTTGTTGGCCAGGGTGGCCAAAGGGACTCCCAGATAATAACCCAGCATAGAACTGGGAAAATGAACAGCAGACCCCAATCTTATCTAAAAGAATTTTGACAAGTGATTGCTGCTAGCTAAGGAACAGCTGACTTTCCTAAAACAAAGACCTCTAGATAAGCTGACTAGATTCACCAGAAGGACAAGTAGTGGGGAACTACTGGGGTGCTGACCACACAGTGGACAGTAACAGGGATAACAGAGTATAAGGGCTCTAGCAGGGGAAGGGAGGCTATGGGAGGGTGCCATCTGTGAAGTGAGTGTGTAGTTTAATAAGATGGTTTGAGATGTCCTGTGTGGTATACACATACCAAAAAAAAATCAACAGATTAAAAAATGTACTATATTTGAGGAGGAATCATAAAAATTTATGTCATGTTAATTAGTAGAGGTGATAAAGATTAACACTGAAATCTACCTCTTGACTCTATAGACATACACAGGTGCCGAGGATCTGAGTGAAACCGATTATGACTAATAATAATCATATACATACAGATTAGAGATGCATGTGCCAACATCTCAGTGTTAGTAGCAAAAACAATGAATCTTTCTGTAAGAAACAGTATATTTTAGAATGAAATTGAGATTTTTTTTAAAGATTAAAACCTCATTCAATTTTATGTCTTACAGGGCTTATACTGATTTCAATATTGTGTAACTGTATTAATTGAACAGGAAACCTAAAAATTTTATAGCCACTTTTGAAAGAGCTGTATCTTTGCTCTAGAAACTGTTATTGGGCATATTAAAGCTGTAATGATATGCTTCATCTAAAAAAATAAAAAATACTCTTTGAAAAATGTAGGAAAGAGCATATTTTAAAATGAGATGGAGATTTTTAAAGGGTAAAAACTCATTCAATTTTATATCTTACAGAGATTATACTGAGTTCAATATTGTATAACTGTATTAATTCAACTGTGAACCTAAAAATTTACAGCCACTTTTGAAAGAGATGTATCCTTGCTCTGGAGTGTGTTATTGAATATGTTAAAGCTGTAATGAAATGCTTCTTCTAATCATGTAGTTATTAAATTTTTTTAAAAAATAAAAAAAATCATTCTTCAAAGCATAAAAATTTGCTCTTTAATAATTAAGAGATGTGAAAAACATTACCATTGAAATCTATCCGATGACTTCATATCCATGCTCAGATGCCAAGGAGCTCAGAAAGTAACCAACTGTGACTAGTAATAATCAGTTATATAGAGATTAGAAATGCATGTGTAAACAATCTTAGTGTCAATTGCATTAAAAATGAATTTTTCTGTATGAAACTGTGTATTTTAATAATGAAATGGAGGTCTTTTTAAAGGTTAAAATCTCATTTAATTTTATGTCTTATAGGGTTCATACTGAGTACAATACTATATAACTGTGTCAATTTAACTGTAAACCTAAAAATTTACAGCCAATTTTGAAAGAGATACATCTTAGCTCTGGAAATTGTTATTGAATATGTCAATGCTATTGTAATGAAATGCTTCTTCTAATTATGTATTTATAAAATAAATAGTTTTTTAAAATGCTAGCAAGGATGCAGAGAAAGGGGAATGTTTATTCACTGCTGGTGGGATTACAAGCTTGTACAACCCCTATGGAAAGCAGTGTGGAGAACTCTTAAAAAAATAAAAATGAACCTACCATATGATCTGTTTATACAGCTCCTTGGCATATTACCAAAGGACTAATCTTATTGCAGAGATACTTGTACAACCATGTTTGTTTCAGCTCTTTTCACAATAGCTAACAGATGGACACAACCTAAGTGCCCCTCATTGGACTAGTGGCTAAAGAAAATGTGGTGGAATGTAGTGGAATTCTACTCAGCAGTAAAGAAAGATGAAACAATGAAATTTGCATGTAAATGGATGGATCTAGAAACTGTTAAACTAAGCGAAGTAACAGATTCAGAAAATGAAAAAAGAAAGAAAATTGGTACTGGGTGGTCAGTCCATTGCAATGATAAATCTGACCATATTTTTCGTAGGCCTTTGGAACTGGTTTTCAGGAGATCTGTGGACGAGTTTGTAGCTGTGGGTCAGTGAATCTTGGATGCTGTATGCATCACTTAATAGAGCCATTCCCACAGAGGTGAGGAAAACCATAATTCTGGCAGAAATGTAAAGAATGTGCCTATGGGTTTTCAGAACGGAATAAGGACTCTGTTGAAAACTGGACTCAAGGTCACTCAAGTCACATTTTAGCAAAGAATCGGGTACATTCTGCTTGTATCAAGAAAACCTGAGAGAAACTTATGTTCTAAAGTATGAACTAGTTTGATGGATAATTTGGTGGACACAAGACAGCATAATATGCAGGAAGTGACATGGTTATTACTCATTGTGTCTACCCAGGTATGTAATGATAAAAAAATAACAAATGTAGCAGAAAAATGGAAAATGTGCACATTGGAAAGGAAAGACATGCAAACCTGTCAATGTTGAGGGTAGGGCAATGGGACAAAGTGGCAGTTGTTATTACAGAAATTGGTACCACTAAGGAGAAACCTTGCACTTTTCATTGTATAAAGAAGAAGGATGCTTTGAGGACAACACCTCAGCTCATTCACTGGGCGCTGCAGGTATAAAAATGCAAATGTTCTTGAATGGAGAGAGTCTGAACTGAGAATGTTGGCTGTGTAATTTCCTACTAGAAAATTATCACCCAAAGAAGTGAATTATGCATGAAGCTGTAAGATGAAGCTTAAGTTGCAGTAGAAATCCTAAAATATTGGAGAAGTCAGAAATGTAGGAAAGCTGTAGGCACAAAGTGGAACCAGGCCAAGGGAGGACACATGTAAACAATCATTCCAGAGGAGTGAGAATAATGAGCCTATTGGGGCCCAGGTGACAGCATCAGGAGCTTCAAGGCCAGCCATGAGCTGCATGATCTGGTGTTTGCTCTATTGAGTTTCAGTATTGCCTGATTCTGACCTTTTCTTGGCTATACCCTCATCCAGTTCTTTTAGAATGGGAATTTTTATTCTGTGGATATGTGTAATGTGTTTTCCTAAAAGTAATCACAGTAAGTGGATTGCCCTGAATCTCAGAATTGACTTTGGACCTTGGACAGTATTGAGATTATTAAGACTATGGGGCATTTTGAAGTTGAAATGATTGATTTTGAATTCTTTATGACATAGCCAGGTATATTTTCACTCATCAAACAATTCCCATAAAATTACATTCAGAAATTCTCTTTATTGTAGTACCTCAATTTGAAATTATGAAACTACAAAAATTCTTTGGAATCCCTTAAACCTATATTGTTAAAATAATTGTATAATACCTATTTTGATTAAATAGTATAGACCTAATAGTTCCAATAAACTCAATGTAAGGAAAGGTGAATTTTAATACTCAGAATATTAAACTAATTAGAATTCTGAAGTGAAGTAATTTCTCTATAGTAACTGTAATTGATCTTTTAATAGTCTTTCCTACCACATATTGTGTGGAACAATACAATTTTAGTCAAATAATGTACTCATTTAGTTGAAGGTTATGTGATGTTTCTATTTTATTTGCATAATTATTTCATGATATTTTCAGATATCCTAATTATTTGTTAATTCAATTTGGTATTATCATTTAATGTTTCTATTTGCTTGTTTTCTGGTGTTGGTGTTCCTAAAGTTTCTGGTCAAAAAACCAGCAATCTGAAGTTTAGCAGTCTTTGCTAATAAGTCCCTATAAGAAGCACATTTCCCTGTCTGCTATGGTTAGTAGTTGATTCCCTGAGGGCTGTAATGGAGCAAAGCATTGCAAAGGGTTTTTCTTTTCCAAAGATCAATGTCTTCAATAATCTGCTAATAATTATGCAATATATATATTCTAACAGTCATTTTTTATATTTTAAGAAAAATATTTATATTTTTATAGTCTTTCTTTTTTGTTCTCTGCTTTGAAAAAGATCATTAATTCTAATGAAATGTAACATGTCTCTTTGACAAATTAGATTTTTAAATGTTTCTTTTATTTTTAGTAGTAATTTGTTTTTCATGTATAACTTTAGGAAATATTGTGTTTCTTTGAATGACTGTATTATTCAAAATCCATAAGGCGTTCATTATTTATACAATCTCTCAACCCTTCTTTATAATGTATTGTTGACCTGGAGACTTTTCTTTGTGCTTTGATTTTCCATCATTTTTGCTCTTATCAGTTAATTCTCCTAACAAATATCAATGAGTGACAATCTATCTCATACATCTTCCTGTTTAGATACATATAATCATAGTGCCATGAAAACAATATCCAACCGAGCCCAAAGAATGGAGAAAAAGCACCAACCAATTAACATTTCTTTTTTAAACTCACTGCTACCTACTTTCACTTCAACTGGAACATTCAGATTTCTCTTTCATGGTAAGATACAGAGAACATACTGTCTTCATTAGATATCCAGGCTGGTGGGGCTGAAGAGATGGCTCAGTGGTTAAGAGCACTGACTACACTTGAGAAGGACCCAGGTTCAATTCCCAGCACCCACATGGCAGCTACGAACTGTCCTAAACTCCAGTTCCAGAGGAATCTGAAGCCTTCTTCTGACTTCTGAAGCACTGCATGACACAGGTGCACTCATGTACATGCAGGCAATATACTCATACACATAAAATAAAAATAACAAGATATCTTTAAAAAGATATCCAGGCTGGGAATGCTGTGGGACTCTGCTTCTCAGAGGTCAGTCCTGGAGAGTCAGCTCAACGCTCTGGTAACATGATATTCTGCTAGTATGAATCTCTCCTCTCTCTCTTTCTCTCTCTGTCTGTCTCTCTCTCTCTGTCTCTCTCTCTCTCTCTCTCTCTCTCTCTCTCCATCTCTCACTCATATGCTCTCTCACATAACCAAAAAGAAAAAGCAAAGGTTTTCTAAATTTATCCTTGAACCATTACCATAAACCTTTGTTACAATTTTTTTCAGTGTGGTGGATGCTGCCAGAAACTCACATAGCCAAAGATATGGAAATAAGTTCTGATGTGCCTAAAAAATTTCCCAGTGAAATGCTCTGCAAAGATGTGACTCAATAAGGCATTCAGCAGTGACCAGTTTTGCAGAGCTTGAGAGTTCCTCTTGAATCTTTGTTTAACCTGCCAATACATTGATACCCCTAAGAGTTTGCCTCAAGCAACTAGCACGCTTTGGATTCAGGGAGTAATTACAGAGGATGTTTAACTTTTAACTCAATTCCGGAGTTTAACTGTCATTTACGTGATTACTTGGAGTGACATTCCTCAACAGTGTGCTCTAGGGATCATTAAAATTTAATTTTCTTTAAGAATAGAATACAGGAGATTATGTTCACTTTATTACAGCTGACCCTTTACACTTGGACAATTTTCTAGTTTAATTTGGGTTGTAGAGTACATAATTCATGTGGCCCTGGCTATTATATACTTTCATTCTTACAGATGCTACTTGAAATGGCCTGAATGGAGGTTCTCATTTCTTTTACTACTGTAGACAGCAGCATCCTGGACAGGAAGGGAAGAGAAATAGCAAGAGCAAATAGGATTTTATTTTTAGACAAAGAAAAGAATTTTTAAGGCACATAAATTATAAAAGCATAAAATAGTACCTCTAACTTCACCTCAAATCACATATCAAATTTTGTTTCAGTTCTTACTTCTCCAAGACAGAACAACACATTAACAATGGTCTTTTAATGCTTTAAAAATAATACTGTGATTGTTAAACCTATGTTTTCTGGAACTACATTTAGGATACTAGAGCTAGCCACATGCTGCTATCTAAATGAAGGATTTCATGAATGAAAATCGCATAAACATTAAAATTAAGTTCTGCATTGTACCACCCACATTTCATGTGCTTACAAGACAGGTGACTTAGCCAAGCACTCAGTTGCTGTCATTATGTTATTGATCATCACAAAGAACATTTCCAAAATGTATGGATTTCTCAGTGTTGGTCTAGAATGGGGTACCCTTCCAGTAGACCTGAGTCTTACTATTGCATTTGGTAATGTTTTCCTTTTAAGCATAGTCTGTTGTTGACTTGTGGACCTCCTGCCTGTGTACCTGAAAGTGACACCCAGCTCTAATGAGATGAGTTTCTGACATTGCAAAATGAATCTTAACAGCAAACTGATGGCCAAATCTTCCTGAATTTGTTGACTGCAGTTTAAGAAAATTTTTAAAATGGAGGCAAAAATCAGAAACAGTATTTTTTGGGTGTGCTAAGGATTATGTAGGAATACTGAAGGAGACAGATGAAAAGACAAGGAATAGTAAGATTAGATACCAAAAAGTAACAGACATAAAGAAGAGATTTAGGACTAGTGGTTTAAATCTGTATAGCTGGACTAAAGTTACTTTGGTTAGCAATATTTCCAAACTCATGTGAGCAGCTTTTCATGTACACAGAGTAGCTAGAACATAATTTGTTTAATTGTATTATATGAAACACGTATTAGGATGAGAACATGACAAGTATCACTTCATTCTGCATCACTGCTCTGGTAAGTGGTGTAAGCCTTTGATGGTAGAGAAGACTGAAGATCAGCAGGATAAATTAACTTTAATTTCTGAGACAAGTTTTTTCTTTGAAATTCATGATTCAAAGCACATAATATGGTTTAGGGAAGACAGAGAGCAATACCTAATGATGCAAGGCAAGTCTCCTGAGTTTCAAAGTCTCAAACCTGAAGCTTTGTGAACACTTGGATATGATACTACTAGTGAAAAACTCCACACCTTACTTCATGTGAAGGGTTGCAGTCAAAATGTTGGTGAACAAAAGCTACTTGGCTACATTACCTTCAGGATAGGGGTACAAGGTCCATAGAAAACAGAAATGGATTTCGTGTTTAAACTTGGATCCCATAACCAAGGTATCTTCTTTGATAAATATAAATATTCCTTTAAATTCTGACTTCTGAAACACTCTGGACTGAGGTATTTCAGAACACGAATACTTAACCCAGGCTTTACATTCAAATATTCAATGTGAAAGAAAATTCTTAAAATGTGAAAATTCTAGAATAAATGCAGTTGGCTTAATTGCACAACCAGCACAAGGGATAGTGTACATTTAGGCCCAACCTCAAAAAACTGCAGAGTCCTCTGAAATCCATAGTAATTAGGAAGAGTGGAGAGGGTACTACCAAATCCCATCTGTCAGGTATTTCTGGGTATTTTGGGAGGCAAAACATTCAAATACAAGAATTTTTATAATCTCATGACTTTAAAATGTGAACAGTATAGATTAACAAATAATTTATGGGGCTGGAGAGATGGCTAAGTGGTTAAGAACACTGGTTGTTCTTGCAGAAGACCCGGGTTCAAATCCCAGCACCTACATGGCAGCTAACAACTGTTGGTAACTCCAGTCCCAGGGGATCTGACGGCCTCGTCTGTCTTCCACAGGCATTGCATGACATGGGTGCACTTACCTACATGCAGGCAATACACTCATAAACATAAAATACCAAAAAGGTTTTAAAAAAAGAATTTATATATACATGCATATATACATAAAGGAATAATAATTATAGAAGAAGAGATTAAATATAAAAGGATGATGTGGAGAGACATGGGAGAAGTAGAAGGAGGAAAGGAGAGGTATATAGATATGAAAACACATTGTACTCATGTATGAAATTCATGAAAAACACGAAAACAATACAGAAAAAATTTAATTGTTTATGGAACATTAGAACTAAAGCTTTCTTCTCCATCAGAAAACAAGAACTTCACAATAGGCATATTTATCACATTATTTATGATCTCAGGGGAACTTCAGTCTTTGGGCATATTTTTCCTTATAAATTGAAAAGTATGATGGAATAGACTTTCTATCCTTGAAACAGATTTAATTTTTCTCAATTTTAAAATGAATTAAACTTATGAAACATGAATTTTTCAAAGAAGGAAAAAGTGAATTTCATGGTGAATAAATTTAAATAATACTGAGCAATCTTCTTTTTCCTCCATTTCTCTTCTTTTGAATCCTTTTTCTCTCTGTAATTTTCTGATATAAAAAAGTGTAAAATGTACCTTGAATGCCTAAATTACCTTCTGAAAGACTTGGGAAGGGTAAGATTAGACATGCATCATCACTTAGCACTTCCTTTTTCAGCAGAAAACTTCACATGTGGCCTAGGAGTGATATATACGGGATACATCCTTTTTTTTTTTTTTTTTAATATGGAGAGCAGAAAAAAAAAGAAAGTTGTTCTGAGAACTTCTACAAAGCATGTTTATCATGAAGTTAGGAGTCCTAATTTCTGATTTGAAGTCTTTTTTAAAAGTATGAATTTGAATATAATTTCTTAGTATTTTGAAAGGGTTAATTCCCTGAATTGTCAAATGAATAGATTAGAAGGCATTTTTTTCTCCGTCCTCTGACTAATGTATTCCTAAGACTGAAATGAACAAGTGGAAAGATCCCAGCTCCTAAAGCCCAAAGACTTTGCTTTAGATCATCATAGATTTCAACTAGTAAAACAGTGAAGCCTGGGAAAGGGTCCATCTGTAGAGACTGGTTACAGATATTAACATTGGGGGCACATAATGAACCAAGCTTGTCCAGAGAAAAGCCACGGTTTACACTGCGTGGTACAGAATTCTGACAGAATACTAAGCTTTGTTCCTGTTATCTAATAAAGACGAGGGGACTGAGAATTTAAGTAAATAAAGCTGAAATTAAGTGACTGCCTGTCCAGAGGCAGAGGGAGATTAAGGGCCTGTTTTCATCAATATTTAATTTACTAAGACACTCTTTAGTTTAAGTAACTTTCTTATATTGCTTGACAGCTTGGTTCCGTCTACAGTGAGCCAAGGCAGTTCCAAAAATAATGGCACTTATGCTCTAGCAGCCCATCAAGGTTTGCCAACATGTTTTGTGTGACGTGGGAAAAGATAACAGTCTTCTGTGCAAGCCATGAACCTAAAGATAAAAACATCCTTGACTGCAAAGTTCAAGCTCTGTGCATGAGTCAGCCTGTTAGTGTCATGGTTTGTGAACAATCCAACTACTTTATCACATGTATTTCTTTGTGTTTTGTTTTAGGAAGACATTTAATTTAAGCAAAAACAAAATTATAGTTTTTTTTTATAACAATAAACCTAACATTGAAAATTAGGGTTGAAAACCAGAAATGTGAGTTTGAGACAAAACACTTCCTATACCTCCTATACATGTTCTAAGGCTCAAATGCCTCCAGAGAAAATGAAAATAATATGGTCCCAGAGGGAATATGAAGCAGAGTAACTTCATTACATATTTTTAGGAACATCTTTGTTTGCTTTTTCTATATTTCACCAGTGAAAGCTGTTGATAACCTTCCTGAATGTCTTTTACATCTGATGGGCTGATGAATACCACTCTTTGATCCAGGGGCTATTACTTTTCCCCAGGAGCATCTCATTCATTTTACACAGGAAAAGTTAAATTTAGCAAAAGGAACCTCTTGGAGCTTAGAGGCCTTACTGCTCAGGGAGGCTGGCAAGATGATTCTGTACCAGTTTGGACCTGCCTGGAGTGGAAGCCACCATTCATTGCCAAATGTGTTTATTTTTGTGACAAACATGAAAATCACAGCTCGAGTTAAACAAGTTCATCCAGTTCATTTTATTCCTGTCTCAGCTCTGTGAATCTGTGTCTCCATGACTGACAGTTTTGTACGTAGATAGGTGTCCCAGTGTACTTAATCTTATGAAACCCAAAAGGGGGTTGATTAATTTAAAAAGAGATTATTACAGTACAAAATGGAGCATAATTGTACTAGTCATTCTATACTTTTTCTGTTTTTATTACTATTCTTGCACTCACAACATTTCTATGGAATTCAGGGAAGAACTGTTACATAAAGGGATGTGGATTTGACATAACTTGAGTATTAGACAAGCCTGCATAATATAAGAAATATTTACAGACTTGTAGATTTGTTAGTACTAGAAACAGGCCATTGCATGTTTAATGCATAAACTCTATTTTCTAAGACAGGTAAGTAAAAATATATATTTCAAACAATTTATTTTGAACAATAGCTGATATCCCATTATATATGTACATTTGCATTTATTTAAAAGCACATTTTTTCTAATAAACTATTTTCTACAACCACCAAGAATTCCCTGTTTAAACATTTAACATATCATGTACCTGCATTTATAACTGACAGCAAACTAAATACCTAAGGTGCCTAATGTACAATAGCATAATAATTTAGGTGTTGAAAGATACATTCAATGAAGTTGCATTGTTTTCACTATTAAATCTAGGTGTCAGCAATGATATAGTAATATCTACAAAGGCAATTTTCAGAGCTTTGATGGTATATGCTTATTTTTCCTAATAATACAGTGTGTAAAGTATCCCGTGTGAATAATCTTAGTAATTATATCTTTTAGCACAAAATTTTTTATTAATGTTTTCATTGAGTATGTATAGACTTTTAATGTAGATATTTAAGGAAATAGTCATTAGTAGCCAGCTTTGTCATACATATCATTTGTTTTGTAGACTTTCATGCTCCCTGGTAAGAAATTTAGAAATTTTGTTACTGGATAATCAATTAATAGCAATGCATAAATCATTCAATTATAAGTATAATCACAGCAGGTTGTGAAAACACTTCACGAACAAAAGTGAAAACAGGTTTTCTTGTCCTTTGAAAGCGCTTTATTAAATTGTCTTGTGCAATGTTCACAATTTTGATATCATAATTATTTAAATATACAGATGAATGAATCTAATGTCCTAGAACTGAGATTCTACCAACTTTGCTCATGGATTTCCTAGCCACTGGGGATCTCAAATGGCCTTCCTCCTAGGTTGTAGTTTTGAGAAGCTGTTATATGGGTTAAGGGATGACTGGGACACACCCTTCATTCCACGATTACCTATTTCTATGTTTCATATATTCATATAAAGTTCTGGTAGTAACAAGAATACACACAGTTTTCAAATCCTTGCTTATGCTCATGTGCTACTGAACTATTCATTAAAGCAATTCACATTTTAAAATGGATTATGAATGGAAGGATCACAGAATGAGCACAAATGCAGAGAAACATTTGAGGAAAGTAACTTATGGTCTTTTTCTATAGTGTCATGCAAAGATCATAAAGGTTTATATTCTTGTAAAAGGACTATTTTTAAAGCTATATCTTTTTCATTTTTTTTTCAATTTTATGTATATGACTGTATTGCCTGCATGTGTGTAAGTGTACCCCTATCTTACAATTCCTGCAGAGGTTAGACGAGGGCATTGAATTCCCCTAGAATTGTAGTTACCAATAGTTGTTAGCTGCCATATGGGTGTTAGGAAACAAATCCATATCCTCTGCAAACGTAGTCAGTGCTCTTAACCGCTGAGCCATCTCTCCAGCCCATGTTGTTAAATTTTATTTTATTGTGGTTAGAACACAATATGCAATCTATCCTTTCAACAAGTTTTTAAGTGTATAATATATTGGTAACTATAAATGTTTGGGAAGTGGAAAATGGTCAACCACTAATCAATGCGTATAAAATTTCAGTTAAACAGTATGACTCTAACACTTGTGTAATGGTTAATTTCCACTGTCAATTTGATTGAATTAAGAAATGCCTAGGGCACTAGGGAGTGTGTTGGGGGAGTATTCCAGAGAGGTAAGATCTACCCTGAATATGGGCTGGCTTTCAAGCTGAATAAACAGCTGAACACGATGGCATTCCCCTTTCTCTGCTTCCTGGTCAGTACCACAGAGCACAACCTTCCTGTCACCATGCATGGTGGATTGCATTATCTTGACTCTGAAACAAAATTAAAACTTCCCTTCCTTAACTTTCCTTTTGTTGAGAATATGGTCACAACAAGCAGAAAAATAACTAATACACATATTATTATTAAGAGTTCAGCAGGACATGACTGTGTACGACTTTAATCCCAGCACTCAGGAGGCAAAACCAGGTGGATTTCTGTGCCATGCAGGCCAGCCTGGTCTACATAGCAAGTTCCAGGCAAGCTGTGCTTACAGGGCAACCCTGTCTCAAAAAGAACAACAAAAAAGAGTTCACAAAACAAATTTGTATCCATGGTAAGGTTTTGGGCCATGTGTTTATAGGGTTTTTTTTACTTCCTAAAATTTTTAATGCATATTTTATTGAGTTTCATGTATTTCATACAATATATTTTAATCATATTTAGACCCCCTTTCCTATCTGAATCCTCCCATTTTTCCCTCTCCCCACCAGATTTCATGCATTCTGTCATATGTGTTAAGGCCTGTGTGGTCAAGCTTTTGTACCCAGATGTCCCTTGGTGCAAGTTCATCAACTGAAGTCTAGTAAGTCTATTAAAAGTCACTCACTTAAAGAAGATCAATTCTCCCTCACCCAACAGTAATCAGTTGCTTGTCGGGGATCCTGCCCCGACACAGGAGCCAGGGAAAGGGAGATGAGCTGTCCTCCCGTTACCCGCAGCCTCCCAGAGAGACAATCAGAAGCGACAGGAAGCCAGTCAAGCGGGAACTCGTTTATCACAGGCGTTACAGGGCTTATGAAGGAAAAAACCACGAAGGAAAATCCCCTCCCCTTCCAAGTGTCCAATAATATTAGAGGTGAACTTGAGCAAGCAGTCTCCTCTCCATAGCACAGCATAGCATTTGCGAGGTGATCACGGGCTGCTAAGATGCACGGAAATAACAGGAGCCAATTAGCATTCTTCAAAACAAGTCTGGCCATGTTCCAGCAGTTTCCTCTAGGCACCAAACAAGTCTGATCACAGCCCGGCCGTTTCCTCTAGGCTCCATCCTGCCTCGCCCCTGGCCTCAGGCCCCTGCAGTTGCTAATATAATAGTTCCTTCATTAAGGTTCCTTGAGGCCTGATGCCCATTTTCCAAGCTCTATGCTGGGTTTTTGTCTGATCGAGTCAGCATAGATCTTGTGTATGCTGGCACCATAGTCAAATACATATGGCTGGAGAAGTCACAGATCCTAAAGGTGTTTTTACTTCTTATTCCAGAATGAAACATAAGCCCACAGGGACTGGAAAGTAGCAAAGAAACTTTATTTAAATAATCTATAGAACAGGTCAGAATATACTGTAGGAAAGCAACGGGCCTCAAGATTGGAGGACCCTGAACATTGTTTGGGTTTCAAGAGGTTTTTGATTGCTAGGGGATGTAGCACAGGCAAGACTTTATTTTGATTAGTAGACTTGGGGTGGTAGACCTCTGTTCATTGCTCATGTTCCTTCCTAAAATACATTTAATTTTTATCATATGCATACCCAATTATGCATAGACATAAATAGTAAGGGTGGATTTTTTCTAAAAGTTCACTTAAGGACACAGTTTTGCCTTATTGTGCTTGTACTCAAGCCCAGTTCAGGCTGGGTAGGCTTTTCTGTTCTTGCTCCAGGACACAAGCAGATCATGATCTAATTGAATAGGTCTAAGAGGAGAAGATACCTATTCCATTGTTCTGAGAGGAGTATACCTGTGGCTCAACACAAGTGGGGATTCTATGCTGCTAGCAGGTTAGTTGCTGGGTGCATTGTTCACAGTGGTGTGTGTGCGTATGTGTTTATCTGTGTGTGGGGATCTGTGTGTGTGTGCATTTGTGTGTTTTTATCTATGGTGTGTGTGTGTGTCCATGATTATCTGTGTGAGGGAATCTGTGTGTGTGTGTGTGTGTGTGCATGTGCACAGTATCTTCTGG
Organism: Nannospalax galili; assembly: GCF_000622305.1. NCBI lineage: Eukaryota > Metazoa > Chordata > Mammalia > Rodentia > Spalacidae > Nannospalax > Nannospalax galili. Next base: position 9,408,331 of record NW_008337147.1, read on the forward strand.
TAAGAGCCTCAAGCTTCCAGATATGCTACTCTTAGAAAAGGTGTGTACAAATAGCTCAAACCAAGTGGAGTCACAGGCAACTAAACTACTCCCCATGGCTGCCTGCCTCAACTTTGCTCCTGGATCGTCTATCAGCATACAAAAGGAATAAAGTGATGAATATGCTTGTATCTGCATAAGCTTTCTATACTGACCAAAACCAGCTTTGGGAGGAAAGGGTTTATTTTATCTTACATCTTCCAGGTTACAGTTCACTACTAAGGGAAGTCAGGGTAGGAACTCAGAGTAGGCTCTTGGGGGCAGGAGCTGAAGCACAGACCATGGAAGAATGCTTACCTGCTTGCTCCCCTGGCCCATGCTCAACCTGATTTCTTACACAACATAGGACCACCTGCCCAGGGATGGCATTACCCACAACAGGCTGGGCTCTTCCCACATCATTAAAAAATCAAGAATATTCTCCACAGACATGTCCACAGTCCAATTCAGTGGAGAAAATTCCACAGTTGAGGTTCCCTCCACCCAAGTGTGTCAAGTTGACAACTGAAGCTCCAGCACCATTGGTAGAATGTTTGTAATCATTTCAGAATGTATAAATATTTGAAAATATCAGCTTACACACCTTGAAAATATGCCATCCTTTTATTTGTAAAGAGCATCTCAATAAAGCTGTGGAGAAAATATTTAAGGCTCCATGTTTTAAAAAGAAAAGGATGACCTTGTGTCAGTCAATATATTTAACCACAATGTTAATGTCAGGAACCACACTTGGTAAGTGGAAGTGTTAGGGATGAGCTGGGCATGATGACACATGCCTGTGATCCAAGCACTGAGGCAGGGGGTTCACCATGATTTTGAACATAGTCTAGATAATATACGTAAGGAGTTCCAGGCTAACCTGAGCTACATAGTAAGGCCCTGTTCACAAAGCAAAAGAAAAAATAATTCAGTGGTGCGCTATGACAGAAAGGCAAAGCATGAGGGATGTTGAAATGATTGAGTTTTATGCATGTGTTCATTGCAATCTTGATGCTTTCTCCTATCACTAAAACGCTACTGTCTGTCTTTAACTCATATCACTCAGCTACAGTAGCTTTTAAATTTCCTGAGCATATGACAATGATGTAGCAGGAGATGTTTATGACAAATGCATCTTCTCAAGTTTCAGCCCCAGAGAATACTGACTCAGAAAGACCAGGATGTTTCTGTAGCAAACATTCTGTAATAAGTATCCTGTACAATTCTGTGAGCAAAACCTACTGATCCATATATCATGGATACAGAGCAGATAGAACACCTTTTCCAATCTTAAGATTTACAATGAAGGTTTTGGTGTTCTAGGTTTTCTGTGCATGGAAGATCAAAGCCAGGGACTGGGCAAGCACTGCTCTACCATACACCTGTGTTCTTAGACCTACTGTGCCAATTATCAATAATTAAAAATGGTCAGTGTGCTTTTCTTGAAAATAATATTCTTGGGTGCTGGAGAGATGGCTCAGTAGTTAATAACACTGGCTGCTCTTGCAGAGGACCCAGGCTCAGTTCCCAGCACCCACACAGCAGCTAGCAACAATACATAACTCTAATTCGAGGGGATCAGATGCCCTTTTCTGACATTTGTGAGCACTTCACAACCCAGGTGCACTTACATACATGCAGGCAATACACTCATAACCATAAAATAAAACTAATAAATAAAATATTTTTAAAAGGAAAATGATACTTTTGCTCTTCCTAGAAGACTAGGCATTAATAATTAGTGTGTGCTGGTTTATTGCTTCTAAGTGTATTAAGGCCTTTCTCCTTAATATCTAGAATGCACAATTAGGAAGACTACTTGCATTTCAATCTTAGAATGCATAAGTGTAGAAAATTAGAAAAATATGAATATTAAGTATAGTACAAAAACAAATCAGTGAATTTTATGGTATTCTACTATTAAAATTATCTACTAGTTACAGTTCATAAGTTTCAGAGTTTCTGTATTGCAGGAAGATGGCAAGCAATGTCAGTTTTCCACATTCATCATTCTCAAGGGAGTTTTTAGAAGCTTATACCCCACTACTGTCATCATAGAGTGAAAAAATAAACACAGTTAGGTTTTGTATGTCTAATATCATGGAGAAAATAGCTGCATTAAAAAAAGAAGGCAAACTCTGTGACTTTCTATGGAGGCTTTTCTTGACAACACAATTTCAAGGCGTTAACCTAGCTATGGAAATGATCATAGGAGCCTTCTCTCCTAAGGCTGTCCATATGTTGGGGTCGGCTTGGATCCAGTCCTGCCTAGAATTTGGGAAACTAACTAATGAGGCCTGGTGTTTCTTCCTGCTGACAATTCTATATGCCATTATAAATCTTTCAAGTTATGTAGTTTCCAAAACAGGTTTTGAACAATTAAATTTGTTATAGAAGCAGACTGGGAAACCTTCATTATCATGACTTTCAAATTTAAAAGCTTTTCTGCTACTATGTTTACTTATGTAAGTATGAGGATTTTGCTTTGAAGTATCTCAAGTAGAAACGTAGAGGTTCATGAATTATAATCGAAGTGGGAAGAAGGCAGGAACAGATTGTTTTTAACATCAGGCAGGAGTGTTTTCTTGGACTGTCTGTGAAGCCTGAGGTGATTTGATGCTCTTCCTAGCACACACACACACACACACACACACACACACACACCTAAAAGTACCCCTGCCTTCTGCTGCTACAGTTGCAAGTACTAAGTCAACCAAGGAAGCACATAATCTATTTCCTGACTTTATCAACATGAGTAGCATCTTCAAAGCCCTAATCACACCCCTTTACTGAAAAAAGTGAACAATAGCCACCAAAGTAACTGCTTTCCTGAAATCCCACAAGAACTGAAAACAAAAGCAGGCATTTCTCTTTACAACAATTCAAAATTCTGCGCATTGGGAGGAATATATATATATAATGCCATTGAAATTATGACAAAAAAACAGCAGGATGACAGCAAATAGTCTGGCTGTATAGTCAGAGGATCAAGGAAAGAGATGCTTGAACTTGATCATTTTGAACTGTAAAAAACTGAATCATATACTTTTACCTGTGTGAGTTACTATTCCTTCTACAATCTGATAGTAAACTTAGTACCTGTTTCCATAGTACATTTTAGTTATACAACTGGATATTTCTGTTTTCTACTGATTTGTCTTCCAGAATTGAACAGTGAGTTCATGGACAGGTTGGGTCATACATTTTCAATGATTTAACCACAGTTCCTGCCAAGTGAATATATGATTTAAATAAATAATCACATAATTTATTTGAGTATTCATATTTTAAGTTCTGTAATATAAATATAATCTATATAATTAATTTATAAA
>NW_008337147.1:9411729-9414848 GCF_000622305.1 Nannospalax galili
TGTATGTCTGAAAAATTAAATGAAGATAAATTTGTTAAGAAGGACTGACTTTGGGGATGATGATAAGTAAAAAAACAGGGATATTGACCACAACCCAGAGAACTGACCAGTCAGAATTTTGCACTGACAGAATACATAAAAGTATACTAAACCATCTAAGAAAGGCTAATAAGTCATTTAAAATATTCTCAATTCTTAGGGTTGAAAATTTCTTCAACTTCCCAAATTTCAGGAAATTTTGTAACATATATAAAAATGCTGTTTTACCTCTGCCAAGTCCAAGTTAAACTGTGTAGACTTCATTTATGGCTCAGCGCAGATGAGAGAAAGAGAGTGAATAAGAGACTGATGTGGCTAACATTAAGGTTTTTCAAAATTCCCAGCCCCAGGAATCATGGAATTATTGGCACTAGATTGAACCATCTTACAGACATAACTATAAGGTGGGTAAACCATATAAAGCAAGTGTTTTCATTATTCACCCAAAGAATAGTTGTTGAATCTTTTCTCTGGGATAGGTACTATGCAAGTGCTGAAAAGGGACCCAAGTATCTCTCTCACTCAAAATGAAATTCAGAAACTTCTGTTTGTTGTGATCAAATCCTCATTATTGCTGCATGAAACTAGAATCAAGAAAGGCAGATATGTCTTGCTACAATGAGATCTAAATGTTGGGCAGCTTATGTCATTGGCATGTCTGGAGCAGTGCATTTAGCAACTAATTGTGCAGAAGGCAGGATGAAAGGCCCTTTTACATGCTTGGTTGGGGGCTGGGCAGAACTTATACAGACTTGATAAACTGAAGAGAAAGGAAATGTTTCTGCTTTGTTGAGAAGGGAATGTTTTGAGAGGTGAACAGAGCTGGCAGATACTGGGTATCTGATCCAGCCAGAGTGGAGAGATATAATTAACATCTCATTAAGGTGTCTGGCACTGTGGCACACACATACACACATGCAAACACACACACACACACACACACACACACACACACACACCAATTTCTGAGTAGTAACAACACCATGGAATAAGATACTCTATAAACCCACTAAAACAAAAACCTAAACAAATGCATGTCTTTAAAAAATTTTTTTTTTATTTTTTATTTTACATGTATGCGTGAATTGCCTGCATGTAGGTAAGTGCACCCATGTCGTGCAATGCCCATGGAGGTCAGAATAGGCTGTCAGATCCCCTGGGGTTGGTGTTATGGACAGTCATTAGCTGCCATGTGGGTGCTGGGATTTGAACCTGGGACTTCTGCAAGAACAACCAGTGTTCTTATCCACTGAGCCATCTCTCCAGCCGCCAGGTGCACGTCTTAAAATAAAGGACTGGGGAATATTGGTATTGCCACAGATTGATCTTCACAAAGAAAAAAAAAAATCCAACCTATACAATTTCAACGTGCTCATCAGGTAATTCTACTATTTATAGAAATAGCAGCACTGTAGAAAGAAATCACAGAATTTAAAGTCTCTGAACTACATCATCCACAATAATCAACATACAACAGAAATGAAATCTATATTTAAGGAAGATAGCATTCATGAGAAATCTTGCTGCCTGCAGCGGGGTACGCACCTTTAATCCCAACCCTCAGGAGCAGACACACACAGATCTCTTTGAGATGGAGACCAGTGTGGTTCACATAGTGACTTCTAGGCAGGCTAGGACCAGGGAGAGCTCATCATCAACAACCAAATTTCATAAATATGTTCAAAGAATTCATGAGAATATGACTAACAAATTAATGTAATTTTCCATTTCATTGAATAAACAGATGGGGTTCTCAGTAGATAATTAAAAACTATTAACAGAAATAGAGTGAAAAATCTAAAGTGAAAGAAAGAGAAAAAATCCATTGTGTTAGAAGAGTCTATGAATTGTAGAAGAATCCTGGGGATGATAGGAGAGATTTGGGTTCCAAACATATTCCATGTTTTGGAGATAGATTAATATAAATAATCCCAGATTAAAATGAATGAAAAATAGTGGGGAAAGGAATATGTGCTTGGAGTCCCAAAAGGTAATAAATGGGGTTCAAAATAATCAGATGAAATTAAATCTGACTGAGTTGGTGTGGTGGTGTATGCCTTTAATTTTAGCCCTCAGAAGGCAGATGCAGGAAAATCTCTGTGAGATCAAGGCTAGATTGGTCTACATAGGGAGTTCCAGACTAGCTGAGGCTACAAGGAGACTCTGTCTCTGCCCTCCCCCACAGAAAATAAATCATATTTGACATTACAAAATACAATGAAAAATATCACCTCTCAGATCAGATAATCTCCATGTCCTTGGGTACTGTAAATAGAAAGTAAATGACATGAGGGTTCCAGTGATGCAACTCCTAAAATGCAAAGAAAAATAAAAGAATATCATGAAAGCAGCCAGAGAAAAGAGACACATGACACCAGTAAGAAGCAATAAGGGAATGAGGTGAATTGTGATTGGTATCTGTTAGAAACAATGGAAGGACAGAAGAAAATAAATGCCATCTTTTTTTTGTAAGGATATAGTCATATACAATATCTTTATTACATTCAGAAACTTTTTGTTTTGACATAAAACTTTTTTTGAGACAAAGTATTATGTAGGCCAGGCTGGCCCAAAATTCACTATTAGTGAATAGTAGTTGAGGATGACCTTGAACTCTTGATCCTTTTGCCTCTACCTTAGGTGCTGTGATTATTAGCACGAACCACTCACTAATTTCATGTGGTGCTGGGGATGGAACCATGGCTTCCTGTATACCAATCAAGCATGCTACCAACTCAGCCACATCCCCAGACCCCCTTTGGACTTTATATATAATGTATTATCTAGTCTAAATTGACTAAAAACATAACAGTTGTGGAACCACAGATCGGGACATGCTGTGTTTTTTTTTTATTTGTTTGTTTTTTGTTTTGTTTTGTTTTGGTTGCTGTTTCCTACTTTATTAAATGTTATTTTTTAGAAGAAGCATATCATTATAGTTTTAACATGCCCAATAACTTTCCAGAGCAAAGACACAGCTCCTCAAAAGTGGCTATAAAATTTCTAGGTTCACTGTTGAATCAATACAGTTATACAATATTGAGCTCAGGATAAGCCCTCTAAGACATAAAATTGAATGA
>NW_008337147.1:9414873-9423665 GCF_000622305.1 Nannospalax galili
CTCCATTTCATTCTAAAAATATACTGTTCCTTACAGAAAGACTCATTGTTTTTGCTACTAACACTGAGATGTTGGCACATGCCAACAGTATCTAATCAGTATATAATTAGTATGTATCAGTTGCACTCAGATCCCTGGTGCCTGTGTATGTCTATAAAGTCATCGGGTAGATTTCAATGGTAATATTCATCACCTTTACTAATTAACATGATGTAAACTTTTATGCTTCCTCCTCAAATATAATACATTTTTTTAAAATTTGTTGATTTTTTTTCTATGTGTGTATATCACACAGAACATCCCAAACCATCTTATTCAACTATACACCCAATTCCCAGATGGCCCTCAAATAGGCTCCCTCCCCCTACTAGAGCCCTTATACTCTGTTATCCCTGCTGCTGTCCTCTGTGTGGCTAGCAACCCTAGCCATTCCCCACTACTTGTCCATCTGGTGAATCTAGTCAGCCTATCTAGAGGTCTTTGTTTTAGGAAGGTCAGCTCTTCCTCATATAGCAGCAATCAGTTGTCAGTATTTCTTTGGCTAAGATTGGGGTCTGCTGTTTATTTTCCCAGTTTGATGTGCAGTTACTATCTGGGAGTCCCTTGGGCTAACCTGGCCAACAACTCAAAAGAAGGTATCCCCTATCTGGCATTGTTGCTAGTTATGTAGTCTTTGGCTATACAAATGGACTCTTAAAAAATTATATTGGCCCCGTTAATCTTTGGTTATACATGCCTTTTGGGTGTTCAAGGCCATAGAGTTGGCTGAGATAAACCAATTTATTTTTACTCTTAAGGTCATTTGAGGATCTGTTCCTCAGGAGTCAAATGGGCTTGGGAGGAACCCCTGGCTCCTCTCTTTTACTAGTTCCACCTACGTGAAGAAAAAGTTAAAAGTCCTGCTCGACCAAGACTGGCTTTGCTTCGAAGCATGGAGGAAATGTTTCTTCTGTGTTGACCCTCCTATTTGTAGACTGGCCTCTTGTTCATGTCCATCTCGTGGGGTCTCCTCAGCCTACTTGATCAAGAGGACAGGTGACCAACCAAATTACAGGACATTTTCATAGATGCTCATAGTTCCCTGGAACTAGTCAACCTAGGAGGGCAAGGAGCATATGCTATCCTTTATGTCCTTCTGACCAAATTAGTATAGGCCTCAAAGTATGTCTGTTAAATATCCAAGAAGGTTAGTTCCACCAGTCTGGTGCTTTTATTTACTGTGTGCCATGTAGATAAATCTTGGGAAAAGACCAATTGTTCTCAGATAAACCTTACCTAGACATATATTTCTTGATCTGGTATGTATAATTTGTTATTAGGTTGTTGGACTAATACGGTTCCCTCTGGTTTTTAAAACTAGCTAGGCATTATTTCTCTCTCACATCGTCTAACCCCTCCATCATGGTTTCCCCAATTAAGGTGTCCCCATTTTCCCCCTTTCTTCCTTAATAATGCCCTTCTCCTATGGTCCTACCTCTCTTGAGCTCCTTCTTTCCCATTATCCCCTAGGTTCTTTGTATACATTTCTCTCGTCCCCTCCCTTAAACTAACCCAATTTTTATCCATATCTCCCTTATTAATACCTGTTTTCTATTGTTCCTCTCTTTCATGTTTTTTCTTTTCCTTTACCTCCCAGGTTCCTTTCCATTATCCTGGTTCCTGTAGTTATGTCTGAATACATACTCACTTACCAGGATTTCTTTCTAGGATCCATATGTGAGGGGGAACATATGTTGATTTCTGATTTTGTGTTACTTCACTTAGTATAACAGTTTCTAGTTCATTTGTAGTTTTTTAAGATTTCTCCAGACTGCTTTCCATAGGGGTTTAACAAGTTTGCAGTCCTACCAACAGTGGATGAGTTTTTTTGTTTTCCCACATCCTCTCTAACATGTGGTATCATGTGTTCTCTTGATCTTAGCCAGTCTGACTGGGGTAAGATGAAATCTTAAAGTGGTTTTAATTGGCATTTCAATAATTATTAGTGATGTTGAACATTTTTAAAGATGCTTCATAGCCATCTTTACTTCTTTTGAGAACTTGCTGTTCAGCTCCTTAGCCCATCTTTTAATTGGGTTACTTCTTGTCTTGATTCTCTGTTTTTTGAGTTTATTATATATTCTGGATATTAAACACTGTCAGATGTGTCACTGGTGAAGATTTTCTTCCATTCTGTGCATTTTCTCTTCACTTCCCTGGTTGCCTCCTTTGATGTACAGAAGCTTTTTAGTTTAATGAGATCCCATTTGATGATTCTTGACCTTGTTCCCTAAGCAATTGATGTCCGGTTTAGAAAATCCTTTCCTACACCTATATCTTTTAGCTTTTGGCCAATGTTTTCTTCTAACAGTTTCAGAGTTTCAGGCTTTACATTGAGATGTTTGATCCATTTGGAACTGACTTTTGTGCAGGGTGAAAGATAGAGGTTTAGTGTGATTCTTCTACAGGTGGAGATCCAGTTTTGCCAGCACCATTTGCTGAACTTGCTGTCTTTGCTCCAGTGAATGATTTGGGCCCCTTTGTCAAATATCAGGTGGCTGAAATTTCATGTATTCGTATGTGGGTATTCAATTTTACTCCATTAAGCTACGGGACTATTTTTGTAACAGTACCATGTTATTTTTATGATTATAGCTCTGTAATACAGCTTAAAATCTGGTATTGTAATCTCCCCAGTATTGCTCTTAGTTCTCAAGGTTGCTTTGGCTATCTGAGCTCTATTGTACTTCCATATGAATCTTAGGATTTTTTTTTCCAATTCTTTGAAAAATATCATGGGGATTTTGATTGGCATTGCATTGAATCTACAAATGGCTTTTGGTAGAATGGTCATTTTCACAATATTATTTTTTCTGATCCATCAGCATGGGAGGTCCATCCATCTTCTGATGTCTTCCTCAGTCTCTTTCTTTAAAGATTTAAATTTTTCATTGTAGAGGTCTTTAATGTCTTGGTCAGGTTTATTCTAAGATATTTTATTTATTTATTTTTTTGCAGCTATTGTGAAGTGGAGTGTTTCCATGTGCTCTTTCTCTGATTACTTGTTATTAGTATATAGAAAGGCTGCAGAGTTGGTAGGTTAATTTTGTAACCTGACAATTTCCTGTTAGTGTTAATAAATTCTAGGAGTTTTGGGGTGGAATTTTTGTCATCTCTTAGATATATTATCATATCATCTGCAAAAAGGGATAATTTGATCTCTTCTTTTCCAATTATAACGCTGTTAATTTCCTTCTCTTATTGCACTTGCAAGAGTTTCAAGCACTATGTTAAAGAGAAGTGAAGATAGTGGACAGCCTTGTCTGGTTCATGATTTCAATGGAAATGCTTCCAGTTTTTCTCCATTTAGAGTGATGTTCGCTATGTGTTTGTTATACATGGGTTTAATTATGTTGAGGTATGTTCCCTCTAGTCCAGTTCCCTCTAGGACTTTGAACATAATTGCATGTTGAATTTTGTCAAAGGCTTTCTCTGCATCTACTGAGATGACCATGTGGTTCTTATCTTTGAGCCCATTAATATGATTTATGACATTTATTGACTTACATATATTGAACCACCGCTGCATCTCTGGGATAAAGCCAACTTGATCATGGTGGACGATTTTTTTGATGTGTGTCCATATGCGGTTTGCAAGTATCTTGAGAATTTTTGCATCTGTGTTCATTAAGGATATGGGTCTCTAGTTTTCTTTTTTGGTTGTATCTTTACCAGGCTTTGGTATTAGAGTGATGTTGGCTTCATAGAAGAAATTTGGAAGTTCTCCCTCCATTTCTATCTTTTTGAATAAATTAGCATTGGATGTAGATCTTCTTTAAATGTCTAATAAAATTCTGCTGTAAATCCATCCTGTCCTGGGCTTTTTTTAGTCAGGAGGTTTTTGTATTACTGTTTCAATTTCTTTTTGTGTTATGGGTCTGTTTAAGCTCGTAATCTCTTATTAGTTTAGTTTTGGTGGTTCCCATGTCTTTAGATATACATCCATTTCTTTTAGGTTTTCAAATTTAGTAGCATATAGGTTTTTAAAGTATTCCCTTATAATGTTCTGTATCTTTCTGGTGTCTGTTGTGATGTTTCCCCTTTCATCTTTGATTTTGTTGATTGGGAGGTGCCCTTTCTTTCTTTTGGTTAATTGGGCTAGCAGTCTGTCAATCTTGTTTATATTTTCAAAGAACCAGTTCTTGGATTTGTTGATTCTTTCTATTGTTTTCTTTGTTTCAATTTCATTAATTTCTGCCCTGATTTTTGTTATTTCTCCTTGTCTGCTGGGTTTGGGTTTCATTTGTTGTTCCTTTGCAAGTGTCTTGAGTTGAACTGTTAAGTCATTTATTTGTGTTCTTTTCGATTTTTTGATGTAGGCACTTAAAGCTATAAACTTCCCTCTAAGGACAGCTTTTAGTGTGTCCCATAGGTTTTGTTGTGTTGTATTGTCCTTTTTATTTAGTTCCAGCAATACTTTTATTTTTCTTAATTTCTCTTTTGACCAATTCATCATTCAGGAGTATGTTTTTTAATCTCCATATGTTCATGTGATGATTAGGGCTTCTTCCGCTTTGGTTGTAAGCCTTATTGCATTGTGGCATGGAATTATTTCAATCTTTTTATATTTGTTAAGGTTTATTTCATGCCCCAGCATATGATCGATTTTGAAGAAGGTTCCATGGGGTGCTGAGTAGAAAGTAAATCTTTGGTGCTTGGGTGCAAACTCGGTAGATGCCTGTTAGGTCCATTTGATATATGGTATTGTTTATTTCAATATCTCCTCTTAACTCTCTGCCCTGTTGACCTGTCTAATGGAGACAGTGGGGTATTGAAGTCCCCTACTATTAATGAGCTAGGATTAATATGGGTCTTATAGTCCTGTAGTATTCTTTTTATGAAGTTGGGTGCACCAAAGTTTGGTGAATATGTGTTCATGATTGTAATATCTTCTTGGTTTATTGTTCCTTTGATCAGGATGATGTGGCCTTCTTTATCTCTTATGATTAGTTTTAGTTTAAAGTCTCTTTTGTCAGATATTAGAATTGCAATGCCTGCTTCTTTCTTAGTACCATTTGCTGGGTATATTTTTTTCTATCCTTTCACCTTAAGATAGTGCCTGTCTTGAAAGTGAGATGAGTTTCTTGCAGACAATGAAAAGATAGGTTTTGTTTCTTAATCCATTCACCTAATCTGTGTCTTTTGACTGGGAAGTTCAGTCCATTAATATTTTAAAGTTATTAATGAAAGATGTGTATTGAATCCTGTCATTTTTATTTCTGTTACATTCTTGATATAGCTGTACTTTTCCACAGTTATACCTTCATTGAATTTCTTTCTGCAATCCCTTGGGTATAGCCATTCCTTTTTTCAGCTCTTTGTATTGCTTCCAGAACTCTCTGAAGGGCTGGTTTTGTGGACATGAATTCCTTTATGTCATGGAGATTTTTCTTTCCCCTTTGACTCTAATAGATATTTTGGCTGGGTATAGTAATTTGGATTGGCCTCTGTGGTCATTTAAAACTGGGAATGCTTTAGTCCAGGCTCTTCTGGCTTTAATAGTTTTCACTGAAAAGTCAGCTGTAATTATAATGGATTTTCTTTTATATGTGACTTGTTTCTCTTTTGCAGCTTTCAGTATTGTCTCTTTGTTCTGTCCACTTAGTGTTTTTACTATGATGTGCCGTGGAGAGTTTCTGTTCTGGTCCTGTCTGTTTGGTATTCTATATTCTTCTTGTATTTGTATGGGCATGTCTTTCTTTAATTTTGGGAAATTTTTTCCTATGATTCTGTTGAAGATCTGGTACATGCCATTATCTCGGGATTATTCTCCTTCCTGTATGCCTATGATTTGTAAGTTCGGTCTTTTTATGGTTTCACGCAATTCCTGCATATTCCATTCCTGTGCTTTCTTAAATTTTTCATAATCTTTGCTTGAGTGGTCTAGTTCGTCCACTTTATCTTCTAGTCTTGATATTCTGTTTTCCATTTGATTCATTCTTTTGGTGAGGCTTTCTCCTGTCATTTCTAATTGGCTTACTGAGTTTTTCACTTCCTTCTTCATTTCAGCCTTAGTAGTCTTCAATATTTCTAACTATTTTCTGAATTCATTCAGAAGTTTATCCCCATCTTCCTTCATTTCTTTGATTTCTTTGTGTGTTCTTTAAATTCACTGAATTCTTTTATTATGTTTATAATTGTTCTTTTGAGTTTCTTGTCCTGCATTATCTCCAGGGATTTCTTATTGTACTCCTCTAGAGGATTTGTATTTGGTGGGGAGAAGTTATTTTGGTGTTTCATGTTATTAATTTTTCTCTGTGATTTTGACATTTGAATTTCTTTTGTAGTTTCTAATTCTTGTGTTAGACTCAAGTCTTCAAATTTAGGTCTGCTTCTTTTTGTAAACTTTATGTGCCTCTGTTTTTTATTTTTTTTGGCATGAAAAGCTGGTTCCTCTAAGCTTATTGTTTTCTCTTTTGATTTTATATTGAAGTGGCCAGATTGCTTTTTTCTTCAGGAGTTCCCACAGAGGCCCAAGTCAGATGAAGATCTGATGCTTTCAAGCTTTCTCCTATGGTGGAATCCTCCAGGAAAAATTTTGGCCTCAGAAATTTGGGGATTGGACTGGCCTGGGACCAGCGCCCAGAAAAGATGCTGGTCTTGGGCAGCTGGTGGCCGTGACATTCAGAGATGCAAAGGGAGATGGGGTGGGAAGAGACACCCAAGGGGTCCTGGGGACTGCACTGAGAAACTGGGTTGGTCTGGATGCAAAGGATCAGGAAACCAAAATGTCAGCCCTGGCGTCTAGGAAAGAGGCTGGTGGGTTGTGCAGCCCAGGTATGCAGAGCAAGGTGAGGGCAGTACCAGGCCCAGAGGGCTCCTGGGGACCTTGAGAAGGAACTGGGTTGGTCTGAATGCAAAGGATCAGGAAGCAGTGGTGATTCCCTGGTATCTGGTGCACCAAGAAATGAATGGGACAGGACCCAGGCTCCAAGGAGATATGGGCAGGGGAGATGGGAGGGTGAATGAGGCTGGGGGAGTCAAGGAGTGAAAGGGCGTGATTGAATTACCCCGGAGAGAGGCTGGCAGGTTGTGCAGGCCCAAGGAAGCAGAGGGAGGTGAGTGAGGGAACAGGCCCAGAGGGCTCCTGGGGACCTGGAGAAGGAACTGGGTCCATCTGGTTGCAAGGGATCAGGAAGCAGTGGTGGCCCCAGGCCAAGAGGTCAGCACCGGGGTCCAGGAAAGAGGCTGGCAGGCTGTGCAGCCCAGGGAAGCAGCACAATAAATGCCATTTTTACATCACTGAAAATAGCAATTTTCAACCCATAATTTTATGTCGAAAGAAAATGCTTTCAAATATTTTCAAAAAAGACCTAATGAAAAATACTTAAAGTGAACAAAAGCTAAGAAACTTTTCTACCAGCTGTCTTACTCTCTTCTTATTTAAAAAAAAAAAAAAAAAGTTATATTGGACCAGAAAAAAAAAAAAACAGCTCAGTGGGTAAGAACACTGGTTCTGTAAGCCTGAGGACCTGAGTTCACATGACCAGGACCCAAGTAAAGAAAGCAGTCATGGCAGCATACGTCCATAAAACACCATTAGGGAGTGGAGACAGGAATATCTTGAGAACTCACTGGATGGTCAGATTACCTGAAACACTAAGTTTCCCTTTAGCAAAAGACACTGTCTCAATGAGAAAATGCATTGGGTTGGTGACATAGACCAACAGTAAGATTGCTTAATGGGATTCTGGGTTTGATCCTCAGTATCAGAATTATATATAATATGAGGACTAAGGCATAGAGTAATACTTCCCCTGGCTTCTACGTGTGTATGTTGGTCATGCACTTGCACACTCAAATGCACGTACCATATAAGCTTCCAAGGAAGAAAATGAATTAATGGTCCTACCCAGCTGTAAAGCCCAGTAAGTAACAATAACTAGTCAAGAAAACTATTGCTATTGGTACAGTAGTGGCACTTTTATCTTGGGGATAATCAACAGCTGTCCAATTGGAATTAAGTGCCCCTCAATTGGAAGGAACTCATGTGTGGTACTGTAAACACAGTCAAATATACATGGTTGGAGAGGTCATAGATCCTAGAACCCTACATCTGTCAAATCCCTAGACCAACATAATTCTTTACTTTATTCTAAATATTCTTCCTCATATTTATAGACAAGTATCTTTTACCTCTTACCAAAGAAGCTTTTTTGAAATAACTGGAAACTGTTACAGAGTTCCAGAACTGGTTAAATACATAGAATTAGGGAGTGAAATGCTTAACCCTAAGTTACACATCTTCAATGGAACGTCTACATATAGGATGAATGCATCTCTCAACTCTCCCCAAAGAAGCTTCTTTATGCAGCAAATAGTGATTACCATAGAATCCCACAATTAGCCAATGTGCAGAGAACAGGAGGCTGCAGAATGCTTATGCCTGAATAGGACACTTATTTCAAACTTCTGCCTCAGAGGCTCATGGATCATTGAAAAAGAGGTAGCAAAAGATGGTAAGAGTCAGAGTGAGTGGATTAGCAAAAAGAAACAGAGTATTACAGATAGCTGGTCATTTACTCAGAGGAACTCACAGCAATGGTGATAGCATGCCAAACTCCTATGCAAGCCCAAACCAAACAAAATTCAGCATAGTCATGGGGATGTGGGTAAGAAATTCTAACCCAGACTAAGGAAGTCTTAGCTGGGAATGGAAGAGATATTGTCTTAATGGGATGGGATTCTTGTTGGGTCCAGTGGGCAGACACATACTGAAGGACATTTAAGGACACAAATCAGAATCTATAGGC
>NW_008337147.1:9423724-9442769 GCF_000622305.1 Nannospalax galili
ATATATATGATTGGGTGGGGGATATGGGGGAAGATACGGATATCAAACTATATTGTATGAAAATCACAATAATTCATTAAAAATAAATAAAAACACTTGGAACAAAAAACAGATTTTCATCTCATCATATTATCCCTGAATAGGACACCTATATAAAACAGTGCTTCAATACAGTACAACCTAACATGCTGCAGACAAGTGCCTCCTTCCTGACCTGGCTGATTAGTTTACTCTTTGTCTCCTATAACTCCCCTCTCAATTTGTCATATATTTTTAAGAGGGAATTCATGACGTTTTTCTACTCATATTTTCCATAAAGTAATGAGCTAAAGTCAACCTCCTTGAGTCTAGGATCTTCATTATACATTGCACTCTCTTCTCGTTTATTGATTTATTCACTAACTTTTCTCATGAGTGTTTTGTGTTTATATTTTGACATGTTCTAACAGGACATCATTTACTATTCACATTGTTTCTGATTTATCCAATGTTAACTTGAATAGTGCTTTTACACATTGTCATTAGTTTTGTTTTCAGGTTTTGTTGCTGTTGCTTTGTTTTCTTTTGAGAATTTCCTTATCGTCTGGCACTACACAGTACTTTGGCTCATCTCTGTATTTCCTGTCTTCCTTGCATTAGTAGTAATTTCCCCAAGGAAGCTAGTTCCTTTAATGGAGACTAGTATTAGAAACCAGTATCCAGGCTTTGGGTACATTCATCTCTCCTATACTGACAAAGTTTCTAGGTCCTCTCAACAGTGAGAGCTTGGGAGTGAATGTGTATGTTCACACTTGGAAACACATTTCTATAAAATGGATTTTCCATGTATCCACCTGCTCTAATAAACTAACCAGAGGTTTATACTGTCATCTTTGGGTCTAATTGAACACTGGATGCTCGTTCCTAGCGTCTCCTCTTTGCCTACCTGTCACATTCCCCTCCAGCACTGAGAAAGTAACTCACAGCACTAACTATCGATTTATTTGTTCAATCCTAGTGCAATTGAGGGTAGTTCAGAAATATTATCTCATACCCAGTGGGAAACAAGCTTGTCAATTAGAAGTCAGCGCTTGCCAACACTTGTGTTAGCTTTTTAATCTCACAATTTCTACTCAGTTCTAGATTACTTAGGTTAGCTCCCCTATCCCACCTGTGAAGTTGTCATCCATTTATAGTACAGTTTATATTTTGCCTCTATCTAGATTTTATCCAAAGATCCCTCCTCCACTCTAGCATTCTAGTTTATCTTCATTTTCAACAAAACATTTAGGATATATACTATGTACTTTATGGCCACCATTATTGAAAAAACACTTTAGAATTTTAAGTTTAACATATTTAATAAAAGGAAACAAGCAAAAACAAATATCAATAATAGATTTAAATTTAATTACATCACTAATTATGACTTGGCATGTACCTCACTTGCTATATCACTTGCCTATTATAAGTTTGATTCCCAGAACCGAAAAAAATGAAGAACATAGGATTCTTACTGAAAATCAAGGACTATATTGCACAGAAAGAGAAGCTCTAAAGATAAATAGGAACTATGTTACATTACTGTAAGAAATCCAACCCAGCTAATGAATGATAGAAGAAAGACAGGGGGTGGTGTTGATAATGATTGCAGTCATAATTTAATCAGGAGTACACAATTTATACATATATGTATATTTATATGTATAAATATATATCATTCATACACAACTGATGACCAAATAAAAGTGAAAAATATATGTCTACAATAGCTGAAGATTTTTAGTTGATAAAAATGGTAGCCAAAGAAAAGTAAAGAAATACCCAGAACTGTCCCAAAGCAAACCACGAGTGGGAGTCTGAACTGTATGAAAGCATTTGGGATGAACATCTGTGAAAGGAAGGAAACAGAGCTGAGGAAGGACAGAAGCCAAACTGTGATGCCAATACAACAAGTTCTTAGTAAACCCAGTGAGGAGCCCTGGAGAAAATATTTCCTCTCAGAGCTGCTCACATCAGTCTGAGCCAACAGTGCCTTTCTTCAGGAATCTCTCCTAGTTACTAGAGTTGTGCTTCCCCAGGAAAGCCATAACCGTGGGTGAGGTGACTGCAGCTGGGGAAGAATCTGCAGAAGTTGATGTTCTCTGCTAATTGCACTCTTGGCAGCTGAGAAGCCACTTGTTCTTGAAAGGGGCACTGGCTATCCCATTGCCATAGCTACGAACTTGACCTAATGGGTTATCACAGAGCACTCCTCCCATTTGTTACAGAAACACTCTTAAATGAATGTGTTCAAAATATATAAGATGGTAGAATTAGACGCAGACATATCAATAATGTTAAGATTGTACTAATGAAGTGTATTAATTAAAATGAATGGAGTACATTACCAAAAATAGAAAATTTAACAAATACTGTTATTGATCATAATTGAATTAAATATAAATGAAAAATAAAATTCACCTGTAATTTTCCCAAATACTAGGAAATTAAAGGGTTTCTAGAGAAATAAACAAAATAAGTAAAAAAATTGACATGATGGAAAATAGAATATAAATAATTAATAAGTATCAAATAGATACTATTAAAATTTGTGGAATTTGATAAAAACAGTGCTTAGTGGGAAATTTATGCTTGATTTTTATATTAAAAAAGAAAAAAATAACATCAATATTTACAATTTCTATTCAGCAGTAAAGAAAGATGAAATAATGAAATTTGCAGGTAAATGGATGGATTTAGAAGCTGTTATACTAAGTGAAGTAACACAGACTCAGAAAAACAAAAAACGTATGATCTTCCTCATACGTGGCTCCTAGCACCAAATCCTTTTAAATTCAAGGTCCTTTTAATCAGATGATGCTATATAGCTCTGCCTTCAGTGTGAAATAACTACCATCATCACGATTTTGGCTGAGCCTGATCACTAAACATAGTCACAATTGGGTTTGTTGATGGTTGTACTCATTCATTAAAGGAGGGCCAAGCAGGGTCACTAGGCCCTCACCTGAGTACCAGCCACTCTTCCCAGCCAACTAGTCCAGCATTGGAAGTCAAAAGAAAAATGAGGAAGAACCCAATAGAGGGATGCTTTTGGAAGCCCTTGTCAAGAAACTCCAATGGATTCTCATATGGACGTTTGGAAAATTGCTCTGTTCTGACTTTTTTCTAGCTCCATCTAGAACTTGTAATGCTAATTCCTCTGCCTTTACTTCTCCTTCACATCTCCTATTCATGATTCAAGGACTTTCTTTTCCCTTTAGAGACAAGAGTTAATGTAATTTGGGAGTCTTTTAGATAGACACACTGAAGGGGTACTCATTTCCTTCACCCTGAGTCCCTGTTCAGCATGGAAGAAGCCAGAGCGGTCTGCGTCCCTATTCCCTATTGGTAATTTGGGTAACCTCTTCAGAGGATGGCATGATAAGAATAGTAGGTAGGAATTGGCTAGGCAGTTAGGGTAAAAAGACTCCAAAGAAATGTAGCCAGTTTCTTGGCTAAAAGTTAAAATATCCTTGGGCCTCTTACCAGCACTACTCTGGTCCAAAGACCAAAAATGTCAAAAGTACTTGGGTGCTTATATCTAATCCTTAAAAGATTTTAGGCTTACTTCTTCAGAGCAGGGAATGTTGTAGGGGAGAGAGTGGGCATGGATTTGATCAAAACACTTTACATTCATGTATGAAATTATCAATAAAATTTTCGTAAAAGTTAAAAAAGAAAGAAATTATTGTTAAAAATAAATTAAAGAAATTAGTGGATCAAAACAAAGGAATACAGACATTTATCAACAGAATAGGAAATGGATAGATACTGATTCATTAACAAGATTCATATAATTAATTGTTACAATCCACTTGTCCCATTGGCATGCACATTTTCTTTCTTCTACTTCAATATAGGGACTTGTTATGTACAATATGCTGACATGAAACCAGCCATCCTTCTGACTCCCCCTCCCAAGTGTTGTGATTATAGGCCTGCACTACCATGTCAAAGTAGAGTTCACTTTTTGTGTTCTACATTCCATGGACTTTGATAAATGTGTATTGGCCTGTATCCTTTGCTATAAAACCATACAGTGTGGTTTCACTTCCCTGAGCTACATGTACTGCTGGTGTGTTTGTTTTTTTGTTTGTTTGCTTGTTTATATACAGCATTTCCCTGTAGCCACCTTGCCTGGAACTTGCTATGTAGACTTTGCTGACCTCAGTCTTACAGAGATACACCAGCCTCTGTCTCCAAAGTGTTGGAATGAAAGATGTGTGCCACCATTGCCTGACCCTCTTCAACAGAATTTCCTTTTGCATGTTAAGGAAGTCCAGCCTAACATGTATTTCTTTCAAGGACTGTGACATTTCTGTCATAATAAGAAGCCATTTTGTACCTAAGTTTGTCTAAATTTTCTCCTATGTTATTCTCAAGAATTTTTAGTTTTTCATTTCACAGTTGAGTCAAAAATGCATTTTGAATAAAATTTTCAAAGGATGTATCATCTTTGTCTAGAATATATTTTGTATGTGAAATATAATGTGTTATTAAGACTATTTTTGATTTACTGTATGGCTTTTGTTCTATTGGTAAATATCAGTTGCCCTTATTTATATATTTTCTGGGATCACTACTCACTTCCATTGATTTATTTGTCTATTTATTCACTTCTTCACTGACTTGATGACTATAGATTTATACTAAGGTAGTGTCAGACCTCCAATTGTGTTCTCCTTAAATACTGTATTGAATAATCTAGGTCTTTTGTGAATTTTATAATCTGGTTATTGGTCTTAACAAAATTATTGGTTTAAATTTTGTCTGTATTGCATTGAATATTTAGATCAATTTGGGGGAACTAATATCTTAGCAGTAATGCATCTTATTGTCTACCAACATGGATTATGTTGTGACTGTTTGTTTTAGTTTGTTTCTTCTTTGCGCTGACAAAATACTCTGACCACTACCAACTTGGAGAGGAAAGGGTTTATTTAGCTTACATATCCCAGGTCACAGTTCAACTGGGAGCCCAAGGTAGGAACTCAGGGCAGGAACCTGGAGGTAGGAGCTGGAGCACAGGCCATGGAGGAATGCTGCTTACTGGCTTGCTTCCCTGGCCCCTGCTCAGCCTACTTTCCTAATCAGCACAGGCCCACCTGCCCAGGGTTGGCACCACCCACAGTGGGCTGGGCCCTCCCACATCACTCATCAGGAAGATGCCCCTCAGACATGGCCACAGACCAGTCCAATATAGGCAGTTCCCCGATTGAGGCTCCCTCAACCCAGGTGTGTCAAGTTGACACTCAAGCTATCCAGCACACTGATTTACTCATAATTTTGTAATTTTCTTTTCATATAACATGCTATAACTCTTCAAAACCTTGAATATTTAATGCGGAACAAAAAATCAGTAAAGCATTCTCCTAGTCTGTTATTTTAGTGTCTTCCTCCGAAGTTTGCAATTATCAACTGTTTTTATAGAAAACACTATCTATTCTGAATAAATTAAAAGGTAAACTGTGATGTCAACAGTGATACTGTATTTCAGATTATTATAAATCATCTCAATTATTTTTAAGAAAGTAGACCAAATATATTTAATTAACATAATACATACCTAATCTTTCTAATATGCTTTACTAAGAGGACTTGCTCTTTTTAAAGAAACATTCTGTATTGACTACACATTTGAATGATTATGCCTTTGTTTGAATTAATGTTCATCAATTATTCATAAGAATTTACTTTGCTAATATGCTTATTTTGATTACATTTTGTTTTTTTATTTGTAAATTATCTGTATATAGTCATGAAACAAGTACTATTCATTTTTCAATATCAAAGAATCCATAAATCCAAAAAGTGAGACCTCTTTATACAACTCTTATTCCATAAGCACTGGTATTTACTGAGATTTGTGGCTGCAACATATGAAGTATGGCAGTGCTATAAAGGGTCGGTGCTGTTAATATTCATACAAAAATTTCAGTGTTCTTAGCTAACGAAGTCCTTATTGGTTCAACACAGTGAAGAGAAAATGTATAGGCTTGCAGAAAATATTTTTATTAATTATTTTTATTTTATGTGTGTGTTTTGCCTTCATTTATGTAAGCTCACCACTCATGTGCAATGCCTGTAGAGGCCAGAATAATTGGTTTTATCTCTTGGAACTGGAGTTATAGATGGTTGTTAGCCACCATATGGATGCTGGGAACCAAATCCAGGTCCTTCAAAAGCAGCCAGTGCTCTTAACCACTGAGCCATCTCTCCAAATCCAATGGCAGAAAATATTTGTAATCTATTATTCATGTGTGAGTGTTACTATCTAAACCATATAGGGAAATTTTCAAATCAGCATTAAAAATAAGTAATGCAATGAAAATGGGAAATTATCTGATGTATAATTCTTCTTTAATTTTTATTTATTTGTTTGTTTGTTTGTATTATATATATGAATGCTTTGCCTGCATGTATGTAAGTTCATCCATGTCATACAATGCTCCCAGAGACGAGGAGTGTCAGATTCCCTGGAACTGGAGTTAAGAACAGTTGTTAGCTGTCATGTGGGTGCTGGAAACTGAAGCCAGGCCCTTTGGAAGACAAGCAAGTGTTCTTAAACGGTAAGCCATCTCTCCAGCACCCATGATAGATATTTCTTAAAGGAAAAAAATCCAAATGGCTAACAAATAATGTTCAAATGGGTGGTGCATGTCTGAATCCCAGCACGTATGATGCAGGGGTAAGCAAATCAAGTTTGAGGGCAGCCTGTGTTACATGGTAATTTCTAGACCATCCTGGAATATATAAGAAGACCCTGTCTCAATACTTGTTCCCCACCCCGCAAGTGCTCTGCATTGTTTGCCTTCTGGAAAATGGAAACCAAAGCCACAATGGGATATATTCTCAGTCCAGTTAGAATGACTATCCTCAAAGTCCAAATAAACCAGTAACTAAAAAAGAAGAGGATGAGGGAGTGAAGATAACGGAACACTTCTGTGTTATTGAGGACAGCATATTAATACAGTTATTGCACAAAGCAATATGGAGGGCCCCCAAACAAAATACCTAGTCTATTTTAATTGCAAAGCCACAACTAGAAGGTCTATGCTTATCAGATCATCTTAATTATGACATCAGAGCAATTCCTCAGTCATTATCAGAATGTCAAGAATAATCTCAGATTTGAATGCAGTTCTCTGTCACTGGTTTTATTCACTATTCTCCTACTTGTCAGATCTAAGACAGGCCAGCTATAAAGTATTTTTGTTTTATAAGCACAAAATGAGATTATTTAAGCAGATTTGGTGATTAAGGAGAAAACAATGAACTGTTTGTTTTATAAGATCATGAGTATTTCATGCACTGCAGCTGATACCCACTACCAAAAGACCATAAAGATAATGTCTAAAGTGTCTTTCAATGCCAGCTCAAACAATGGAGATAGCTTCAGTTTATTTGCATCACAATAGCCTGAGGCTCCTCTGTTGTCAGTATTCTCTAAGTCCAAAGACTCAACTGATTTAATTATTTTTTTCTTTTAATTTTCTTTTGAGAAGGGATCTTATTTCAGCTCAGGCTGTCTTGGAACTTGCAATGGTCTCTGCCTCTTGAGTGCTGGGATTACAGGCATGCACCACCATGTCCAGCTTAAAGACTCAGTTATATAATCCTGTATTCATATTTATTGTCAATATCTGACTCATTTGGAGCTGGACTAGGATTCCACAGAAGCAGAGAGCCTGTGCCTCCTTGTTTACACAGAAACTCTTTAAATACATTGACTTTGCTAATTGATAACAATGATTCACTTTGTGAAAAATGGAGTAATAAGGACAAAAGGAAGTTGAAAAAGCATCAAACATCTTCTACATAATACCTGTTACACAATGCAAAGTTTATTTGTCAAAGATCGCACAAGAATTAAGGAATAATGTTACATAAAAGCCTTGTTGACCAGTCTTTTCTATGAAACCATTTTGGAGCATTTTTGTGCTTGAAGGGTACCATTTTTTCAGCCTAAGGAGTGTGATGGAAGGTGATATACCAGGACAAAGGAAGTCAGTCCAGGTACACTGAGCATCCATTTCCCTGGTCCAGAATAAAGCAAGAATTAGGGAGCAAGCATTGCTTAATTAATGTCCTAGAAGAAAGACCTTTTAAACTTTTTATATTTTTTTGTCTTTTTGAGACAGGGTCTCCCTGTAGCTCCAGCTGTCCTGGAACTCACTATGTAGACCAGGCTGGCCTTGAACTCACAGAGGTCTGCCTGCCTCTTCCTCCCAAGTGTTGGGTCTACAGGTGTGTTTTATGTGTCTGAGTGTTTTGCTTCCATGTAGCATAAGTGCACTGATATGTGCAATGCTCTCAGAAGCCAGAAGAGGGTCAGATCTCCTGGAACTGGAGGTACAGTTGGTTTTTAGATATGATGTGGTGCTGGGAGCCAAACCCAGGTCCTGCAAGAGCAGCCAGTACTCTTAACCACTTAGCCATCTCTCCAGCTCTGGAAGCAAGGGCTTTTATGCCCCATATCTTTCTTTATATATGAAAAAAATCAAACATGATATTCTCTTCTTCCATGCTTGATGCAGAGGAGACCTGAGATGGTAGCTAGTTATTTAAGGACATTCAAAAATTTTTAACACTGAACCATGGATTATTATGATACATGTGAACATCTACTTACCATAATCTCAGAGGGTCAAAGTATCATAGGACAAATTTTCACTATCCCTGTTCTATAAGTATATATACTCAAAAAGAAAATGCCAAACTGGATAGCAACATGTAGAAAAACAAAACACCATGTACAAAATTCACCCACAAATGGATCAAAGACCTCAACATAAGACATAATACCCTGAATCTGATAAAGGAGAAATTAGGGAATACAATAGAACTTAGAGACACAGGAAAAGGTTTCTGAACAGGATGTCAATAGCTCAGGCATTAAGTTCAACAAATGAAAAATGAGACATCCTGAAACTAAAAAGCTTCTGTGCATCAAAGGATACCATCATTCGAATGAAGAGCTAGCCTATGGAAAAAAGTTTACTTGCATCATACATCTGACAGAGGGTTAGTATCTAAAATACACAAACAACTTTAAAAAACTAACCATCAAAAAATCAAACAAGCCGATTAAAAATTGTGGCAAGAAACTAAGTAGCCAGTTCCCAAAAGATAAAATATAAATGGTAGAGAAAGATACTTAAAATTGTTCAATATCTAGCCAGGAGTGGTGACACACGCCTTTAATGCCAGCACTTGGGAGGCAGAGGCAGGTAGATCTCTGTGAGATCAAGGCCAGCCTGGTCTATATAGTGAGTTCCAGTATAACTAGGGCTATAGGGAGACCCTGTCTCAAAAAGACCAAAAAAAAAATGTTCAATATCTTTAGCCATCAGGGAAATGTGAATTAAAATTATTTTGAGATTTCATTTTACCCAGACAGAATGGCTAAGATCCAAAAAGCAGAGGATGGTAAATGCTGGTAAAGATGTGGGGAAAGGGAAACATCTATTCACTGCTGGTAGGAGTACAAACTGGTATAGTCACTGCAGAAATCAGTGTATAATTACCTCAAAAACTAGAAATAGACCTACCACATGATTGGCCCTACCACTCTTGGACATATCTTCAAAGGACTCTATATTCTACTACAGAAATACCTCTTTGTGTTAGTTACTTTTCTGTTGCTGTGATAAATCACCATGACCAAGGGGAATTATAAAAAGGAGAGTTTATTTAGCTTACATTTGAAAGGTGCAAGGCATGGCAGGGAGGCATGGCAGCAGCGGTAGCTACAGCAGAAGCTAAAGAAACTCAGCAAGGCTTAGGAACTTTTAAGCCCTCCCCCAGTGACATGCTTCCTCTGTAAGTCCAAACCTTCTAAGACCTCCTAAAACAGCACCAAAAACTGCAGACCAAATGTTCAAATACTTGGAGCCTAAGGGGAACATGCACATTCAAACCACCACATTCCTCATTCACATTCATTGCTGTTCTATTTGCAATAGCCAGGAAATGGAAACAACCTAGATATCTATCAACTGATGAGAATATAGTACACTTGAACAGCTGTTAGGAAAAATAAAAATATGAAATAGACAGGTAAGTGTATGGAACTGGAAACAATCATCCTGAATGAAGTATCCCAGACCCAAAATAACAAATGTCACATGATCTCTTTAATTTCCTGATGCTAGCCTTAACTCTTTAGATATGTGTGTTTCAACTGGAAAATCTATATAAATAGGAATATAGTTAGGGACCTTATTTGGGAAGCTTCCTGGGAGGGGAAATAGAATGTAGTGACATAAAGAGGAAAAGAGGAAGAGGGGACTAATGGAATAGGAAGGGTTAAATAGGGTAAGGAAGAAAAGGGCAGAGTAGATTATGGAGCTAAAAAAAGGTGTTCTGTAAGTCATATGAGAACCTACTACTGTAGAACAGTTAAAATGGAGTTTCTCTCTAAGGGAGGGATGCCCCGATTAGACACCACAGGCTAGCAAATAAAAAAAACCCAGTACCAGGAATAGACTTGATTTTTTTTGGAGTTGTTGAGAGCAGGGGTCCCCATGTACCCTCAAACAATACTGGGTATTGCATCTCATCTCTCTTGGTTACCCTCCAGAACTTGACATTAAGTTCCTACAGCTGAAGATATTACGTATGTGAGTTTTAGAACACAGATGGAGAAATCACGTTGTTAATAACTTTGAAGTTTCATCTCTACTACTTAGCTTTCATACTACTGGAAGGTGCTGTGCATGCAACTGAAAGAGAAAAGTAATCATCAACCTTATCTAGCTCTGAACACTGCAAGCTTCAATAACAACTGGACTTGAGTGATATGCCCACTGGTTCAATAGTAGTATGAATGTTCTGGGAGGAACCAACCACATTCTCTTTGAATTTAAGGCCTGATTCACAAGAAGGAATGCATACCAGGCACTATTATCAGGGCCAATAACCAATGGCTGGACAGGGAACAGGTCATGAGTGAGAGCCTACTACTGTTGTTTTGCTAAATATACAGTGTATTAAACTGACTCCTAGTGATTATTGTTAGACCCATAGAGTAATGCATCTCTCAGCTCTCACCAGAGAAGCTTCATCTTGGAGCAGATGGTAATTAACACAGAGGGCCAAGGCTGGTCAATGTGCCGAGAATAAGAGTTCTGGGCCCTAACTGGGATACCTATATCACACAGTCTCCTCCTTGCTCAGGGATGATTATGGAAGAGGGGTACAGAAAAATGGCAAGATCTAGGAATGGTAGATGAAGTCAAGGAAACTGTGTTTTTCAGATACAGCAGGACAATTAGACATATGAATCCCCAGTGATTGTGACAGCATGCACAAGTCCTGTGCAAATCTACTGTAGACTAAAATGCAGCATGAAGGAGAAAGTTGGGTAAGAAGGTCCAGACCTTGGTTGAGGAACTATTGCATATGATGTCTGCTGGGAAAGGGCGAGTCATTTTTCTTTAAAGGTGTGGTGCCTGGTAGATTTATCAGGCTCCAGGAAACAGACACACACCTAAGAGCATTTGGTGAACACAAATTAGACTAGATAGGCTTTAAAAATAATAGAGGGCAAGAAGTGAGAGAGGGTAAGAATATGGTGGTGTATTTGAAAAGTGATGGGAGAAAGAATTTGAATACTATCAAAATATACCCTATGATACTCTCAAAGTATCAATAAAATTATTTTAAAAAGAAACTAAAATTATGCCATTCAAAAGAGGTATGCCTTATAACAGGTTACAATGCACAAGGCTCCTAATGCATGAATTTATATCTTACTCTTCAGTAAAATAATTCAGAAAGCTACACATGGTTTTTCATTTATTCTTTCATTTTGGTTGAGGTTAAGGATCAAAACTGAAACTTATTTCTGTGGCATTTGAAGAACCCATACAGGATGCCTATGTTTAAAAAGTCAAGCTGGCGATGGACCTGAGACTCGCTGTAATGAAGTGAAATGATACAAGCCATTGTTGCTTTCTTCTCAATTAGGTGAGCAAACAGCTCATTTCGCATATTCATCAAAACTGTCCACTTCTCTTATGAGTTTTCTGCAGGTAGCAAAGGGCCGACACAATCTGTATGTTGGAAATAAATTTTAGAATTGATTGTTAAAGGGAGATTTACCTGCTATTATTTGTCAAACTGTGAATCTGTATGGTTTATAATTCACTTTAACAGAATCTCTTTATCACTCCCTTGCATTTGTACTATTTGGGGAAGCTTTTAAAATGGTTATATATAAATTTTTAATCATTTTGAATTTTGGATTTGTTTGCCGTTTTATTTTCAGCAATTCAAAAGTGAGGGTATATCATTATATTACAGTATGAAATTTCTGATAGAGTGGCAAAATGAGACAAAAGTGCTAATTATATTCTTGTATACAGATTGCTCATACACACATTCATTTCCTATCTAGACATATATTTTAGAATAAAACAAAGATAATTTTAGCAAATATGATAAAAAACTTTTGATAAATTATTTATCTAGAAATTTCAGTAAAGTTTAGCTATTGATAATTTACACCAAGCAAATAAAGCAGGATGTTGGAATTACTTTCCATAAAATATACATCTAAAAGAAGAAAAATCTCAAAGGGAGAGTTA
Organism: Nannospalax galili; assembly: GCF_000622305.1. Taxonomy (NCBI): domain Eukaryota; kingdom Metazoa; phylum Chordata; class Mammalia; order Rodentia; family Spalacidae; genus Nannospalax; species Nannospalax galili. The sequence continues at coordinate 9,436,336 of NW_008337147.1, forward strand.
ATATAAAAGAGAAGATATAGATCCGTATACACGTGAAGGACTTTCAAGATAATTATGTCAAAAGGAAAGGCCACTCACTTTTTCTTCACTTCGGGGTGTTAGCAGTACCTGTGCTATTCAATTCGATTCAGCAAATATGTTTTGAATAACTTCTTTGAGTAACTACTTTAATGAGCAGTTATTGGAACAAATAGTACCTCTATTTACTCACTGCAGATTTCAAAATCAACACTTATTACTGCAGTAACATACCTTTGACTTCAGTTACCAATTTTACTCCTCTGTACGTATTTTTATCTTAAATAACTTTCTAGAAATACTTCTAACTTTATGTATATTTCAGAAATCTGTAGTAGAAAAATGTGAGATTTTCATTTCTGATCTTGTGATATTTCAGGATTAAGATTGTGTCTTTGACACAGTGTAGGAGAAAGGAATTCAGCTGCACCATCAATCCTGCTTCTTCAAGTGCTCATCACAGGACAAGGCTGCTGATTAGATGAATGAGCAAAGGGTGAACACGGGAGTAAACTGAAAAGGCTGTGATGCTCAGTCCTTTACCACAGACATCTGCATTTGTCCATTGTGTAACAATTACCACAAGAACTGATTTTGTTTCGTATTTCAGTAATTTTTTCTGAGACAATAGGAGAATAATAAAACAGACAAAAACATGAGCTTTTAAAAATTATTTTAAACAGTTTGAAATTATCAGAATAAGTAATGAGATCATGTTTTGAGCTAACAATTAAAGCATTATCTTCAAAGCAACTCAAATCAAGAGAAATTTGTAATGTGAATAAAGTTTATGTCTATCTTACTGGCTTGGATCAAAAGTAGCATCAGTAAGTACATGAAAAATGAGTAACTTTACATAGGATTCAAATACCCTGAAACTTTGCAAAAATAAAACTGTAAGAATTTGCTTAATACATATCACACTTCCTCAAGGTTCTGTGCTACAAATTCTTCGATGATGCTCAAATTACCATGCCATCAGCAATCAAAGAGTACTTGTTTTTCTCACCATCTCTTACTTATTGGATACTTACGTGATAAACTGCAAGCATACACCTACTTATTTAGTTTCAGACCCAAATGGTCTCACACTTTGTTGTTAACTTGGAGCCAAACACACAGAGTAAGATGCAGTAAAGATGCATGACTTTGTTCAGAAGGAAGTGGTTGAGACACTATTTTCAGGACAAGTAAGCCCCATGTTAGGTCTTAATAATAACCAGCACTAGTAGCTGCAGAATGCACTTTCTGTGCTATCATTAATTCATGCGGTCAAAATGCTGCTGAGTCTGCAGAAGAATGCAGCCTGAAGCCTGCCTTGCATAACTCTGGTAATGATCAGTGGGGTGCACAAGTATCTTCAAGTCACATAATTGTGGTGATCTCAGTGTGCTCAGTTCTGGTGGACTGTTGCCCATACCACTAAATCACCATTTGCAGCACTGTGCACATATGGCACAGTTGGAGGTCAGTGGAGGCCCAGGACTTTGTTAGCTTGGAGGCCAAGTCACTCTTAACCTCCATAAAAGGCATCCCTTTAAAGAACAGGGTAAAGGTCAGTGCAGCTCATGCCAAGTGTAAAAATGAGAACTACAGACAGGAAACACTGTTCAGATGTTGTAGAGCTGTAGGCCTGTTTTATGTCTGCTCTGAGCCCTCTGCAGCTATAGGAGACCAAAGACATACTCACCATCTCCATTTATACCAGGTCAGCAGCCAAATGGGGCCAGACATTAAAAGCAGGAGAAATCCAGGGGCTAATCAGGAATTGCCTGTCTCCAAGGAATGATACGAAATACGGTGATAGGACACCGTGTGATTGGAATTGAGACCGTGATGTGTTGCTGTGGGTTGTAGATTGAGTGTCCAACATTATGAATGTGTAACACTGAAGCAGACTGGAACAAGGCTGTATAACTACTTACCCCCCAGTCACTCATAAAACTGAGATGTGCCTCTCCTGAGAATACCACAGAGCAAAAATTGTAAATAAAATAAATGTTCAGTGTGTCTAAATTAATGAGCATATATTAGGATCATATATAACTTGAGGAAATAAGAAAACAGCACAACTGAGATTTCCCTGAGTAATAGGGAGAAATACAGGAAGTTACTTTTATTATCTAATTGGTAAAGAGTCCCCAATTTTTCTGTCAAAATTTATAAAAGAAAAATACATGTAAGCGCCAAGGTGGAAGAAAGCTAGTGTAGCAATTGTGGGAAAACACTCGGTGGGGAAATATATTTCATACACAAAAAGGTGCTTTTAGACAAAAGTTGAATTAAAAATCATATTTACATGGTATGAATTTTTTAGATAATTTCATTATTGTTAGATTCAAAATTAATCAGCTTGGTTATTAAGTGATATCATGGTTTCTGTCGTTTGAATAACCTACCTTACTTCATGTTTATACATAGTCACACCAGTGGAGTCATCTCTCTTCTCCAAGGCCTACTTCCAGTGCTTGAACTTTCTTTCTAAAGAGTTTTTAAAACTGTCTCTGTGCGTGCGTGTGTGTGTGTGTGTGTGTGTGTGTGTGTGTGTGTGTGTATGAATTCAGAAAAGGACATTGGATTCTTAGAGCTGGAATTGCACACAGGTGGTTGTGAGCAACTCAGTGCAGGTGTTGAGAACAAACCAAACTCAGGTCCTCTGCGGGGGCAGTATATGCCATTAGCTCCTGAGTCATGTCTCCAGTCCCAAACTTTGTTATTTTAGTCTGTTTCATCTTCCTTCCTTCCTTCCTTCCTTCCTTCCTTCCTTCTTTCCTTCTCTTCCTCCTCCTCTTTCTTAGCTATTTCTCTCTCTCTCTCTCTCCCTTCTACTTTCTTCGTATACTCAAAACTGGAAAGAATTTTGTTGTTGTCATTCTAAGATATGAGCTTGGAATTGTGAGGATAGGATAATTTGGTACTTAAAAAATGAAATGATAAAAATGAAAATGAAAATTGTGATGATTATTCTCTAGATTGGCATGTATGAGTAAAATTTACTTTCAGCCATCAATATCTGTCAAAACTGAGGGGTAGGAATGTGAATGATATGCTTATAGTAAGCAATGTGCCTCCGTGTGTTTGAAGCCACGCCCTGAAGTTGTGAGGTACAGATACATATTTATTAAAAATTATGCTCCAGCTCACAGACTTATGAAATATGTATGCATTTTGTGAGGAAAATGTGGCTGCACAGTCTTATGGCAAGAAATCTGTGAATCAGGTCAAAAAGTAAAGAATATTCAGCCTAGAGTGGGTTGTAATAAACAGTGAGCTCTGCAGAATTGGAAATAGTAACTGACTTCTTGTCCATCTCTAAAAGTGTACCACATTTAACATGCCCATTATGAAATGTTTAAAAATTAACTTAGTATTCTTACCTGCATTTATGGCATATACTTATGTAAAGTTTTGGTTCTTGCATTCATCAGGAAAGATTTTATAATTATCATGTGAAATATGTCTTGTTATTTATACATGTATTTGTATTGAAAAAGGAGAAAGTAAAATTCTGTGCACTGTACCATGTACCTATAAGATATCTCTCTATATATGTAGTTAGATGAATAGAATTTAGTGGTCTACCTTTATTTTAACCTTTTTTATCATACCATTTTTATATTAACAAGAACATTAAAATAATTTTTCTCTACCTAGTGTAGTTCACAAATAGGAAAATTAAGGTATAAATAAGAAAATTGTTCACTGCAATATCATCTGGATAATTTAGTTGTGGATAAACATATCAGAATTCAAACCTATTTTTTCCTTGGTCACAAATCCTTTATTTTATAATGGTTAAATTTCTATTTAAATCAAACTGTCTTTTGTAGCCCTTCCATTTCTTGAAGCTCTATAGTTTTCTTAGTATTTTAGTCTTGACTGATTCATAATCCTTTATGTCAGCTGGAGAAATCTGAACAATTACTTTGGACAAATAAGATACATTTCACTGAGTTCATCTACTATCCCTCTGTTATGGCTTGAATCTTAAAGCCCTCCTGCTCCAAGCTTAAGATTTGAGTGGCTGGTGCACAGATGTTGGTGCTTGTTTGGGAGGCTGTGGAGTCTTTACAGGGTAGAGGCCTAGTTAGCATAGGTGGGTGATTAGGAGTACAACATAAGCAGTTATAGCCTGGGCTCTGATGTCAGCACTACTCTTCACTTCCTGTTCCAGTGTAATGTGGACAGCTTCCATCACCTGACACATTAGCTTCCTTTCCATTAAAAATTTCCTCTCTTAAGCTGTCAGGTATTGTGGTTATGGTGATGTGAAAGTAATTAAATGCAAAGTCTTTGGCTTCTTTAAAATCTATCAAAATATTTAATTGGAAATACTGAGTTTTTGTAGGTAATCATGTTGTTTACTATCAGTTACATTTTGCCAGTCATTAAATGAGTCATTCGGGACCTGTGCATCACTATAGAAACAATAACAGTGGCGTCAGCTATTATCATATATGTGTTTTGCAGTAAACTGGTGCATGTTTCTCCATGGAGTAAAGTAAAGTAAGTGTTTTCCAAAAGTTATAATCTCGTGACTCCAAATGGCAGAAATATAGCCTTAGAGAATTAATCCTATAATGTTTCCAAAATCAACAACACAACAAGCTGGAAATCTAGCTGATGTTATAAAAGCAAGAATGTTATGTTTTCTGTGGATAGAAGCTGGAACTATTTCAGGGAGGATTTTTTTTTAAGAAAATTGGACCAAAATTCAAAATGAAGTTGACATGACCACAAATATCTTTTTCCCCTTAGAAGAAATATATAATAAATATCTTGGAGAACAATTTATATCAAGGAACTATATAACAAAACAGCCTTTTTAAAACATGTTGAGAAATGGTCTTATATGTAAAGAGCAGCATGCCCTCCTAGTTCCTATATAGAAAATATCAGAATAATAAAACCACTAGAAAATGCTAATGAAAATAAATTATTGGGCCAGCAGGATGGCTCAGTAGCTAAAGGTGCTTGCTAGGCAAGCCTGGAGACCACTGTTCAATCCCTGGAACTGACACAAGAGTAAAAGGAGAGAACAGATTCCAAAGGATTCCAAAAAGCTGTTCTCTGAACTACACACTCCCCCAGTGCTATGTGCACCCCACACATCATATATAGACACAAACACACATTTTGAATAGTAAATAAAATGCTAAAAAATGCACCAATTCTAAAAATTTGGAAAAGTCATACTCATCTTTCTGTATGCCTGTCCTAAAATAAGAGTAGATGCCTTCCTCATTGAATTAAAGCAGAGTAAATCATGGCCATAAATTAGTTTGCCCCTGCAATTTTGACTAACAGAAAAGAATAGAAATGGCAGATCTCTCATTTCTATTAGGCAAACTGATTATCTTTAAGTTAAAAGCATTCATTTTTTTTAATGGCATATCATCATTTTTGTGGTTAGTTTAGAGGGATGGCAGGAATTACGTCAATACTTTGAGAAGTAGATCTCAGAAGAGAAAAAAACGGCAGAATAAAATATTATTAACCAGAATGTTGCTTAGACAATTTTGAGTTATTAAAGTAATATTACTACTTCCATTACACTGACATTTATTTTACAGTAAGTTGTGTAATGATATGGAATGTCTTCACCCTTTGACAAAATTTCATTTTGAGCAACTTTCTCTGCTTCTTTTATAACATTCGGCCATTGACTAGAATAATTTTTTATGTGCTGCACTTGAGTTCCTGATGCATATCAGCACCTTCCTACAGCACTTACCTTTTATTTTGCAATTAAGGTGGTATAAAAAAACAATCATATTGATACATTAATATATTCTTTTGTATTATTTATTGTGTACCCAACTCTTCCTGTGTGCCGCACTAGTATACAAAGGAAATTTTCAGCCTTGGTGTTAGAAAAACAAAGTTTAAGTTTTATCTGTCCCTTGTTCACCAATGAGTATCTTCAAGTTACATAATCTGCATTTTAAAACAGAAGCATACCATCAGATGACTTATTGTATAATAACCATCAAAGAAGTGGTAACTGTGATGATTTAAACTGTTTAGAAAGCAGCATTCTTATTAATATAATTTTTTATTGTTTTTCTTTTGATATCTACTTATTAAAATACTGAAATAACTAATTTTTAACATTTTTTAATTGCTCTTTTAAAATTTCATACATTTCTCACTCAAATACAGACTCCCTCCCCCACCCATGCCTCGCCCATCCCCCCATCAAACCCTATGCACTCTGCATTCATGCTGAGTCTGATTCATTCAGGTGTTTGTACCCAAATGTCCTTCAGTGTAAATGTATCCACTAGAGTCCAGTCAGTCCATCAGGTGTTCGTATGTAAGTCATACTCTCCCTTACTCAGCAGCAATCAGTCTCAAATAGTTCTCAATCTAGTGCTGACCCACCATCTATTTCTCATCTCCCCTTTGGGCCCTTT
>NW_008337147.1:9445775-9470663 GCF_000622305.1 Nannospalax galili
TTCCTCTTCTTCTTCCTCCTCCTCCTCCTCCTCCTCTTCTTCTTCTTCTTCTTCTTCTTCTTCTTCTTCTTTTTCTTCTTCTTTTTTTTTGTCTTTTTGAGACAGGGTCTCCCAGTAGCCCCAGCTGTCCCAGAATGAGGTTTTTCTAAAGGAGATTACTATGTGAAATGGATGACTCTTAATTATTTAAAGAACAAGGAACAATCATCTTCAGCAAACTATTAACAGTTATTGTCTTAATCTTTTGTTTATTTTTAGTATATGGATTTCAGAATTGAATCTTTAAGATTCAAAAGATATACAATTATAGCATTTTTATTGTCTGGTTCTGATATTATGGTGAACTGCTTTCTGTCACTTAGTGGTTTATAGGAAACACTAATTCTAGTTTTATATTTTAAAGATCATTTGAAACCAATGTCATGTGAATTAACAATAGACACTCAACAGTGGAAATTTAAACTTTTTCTATAAAATAGCATGGGGTTTAAAAGAATCAATGAAACAAATGTAGAGTCTCCATACAAATAGATTTCATTTGGAAACAATATTACCCATGATGTCTTTCAATTTATGAGAAATGTTTCTCTGCATATTTTTCTTACTCTGTCATTACTTTAATATACCACTAGATACATTCCATATGCAATTTAAAGTAATCTGAAATTAAGTATTTTCTGAAAAAATACTATCAATATAGAAGACTTAAACATAATCTGATAAGCATTTGCCCTAGTTCATTTCTAATAACTCTAGTGGCAGTTGAATTACACTGCCAAGGGATTTGGGTATACAAATCTGCTTGACCAAAGCTTTGCCAAGTTTTATAAGGGTCGAAACTTGTCTTTACATAACTGAATGTAATGGTCACTGGACCATTTTATTATTCGTTTTCATATTTTCTCATGATAATATTAAAATTGTTGCATGTACAAATGTGTGTGCATGTGTGTATTTGTGTTCACATATTAAAGAAATTCCAAAATCAGCACTTAAAATACCTGATATTAATATCAGACCTAAGAACATGTAACTAGACAGTTCACAGGTCATAACAGAGTGCCCAATATTACTATTCTGCTAAACAGATATCGTATCAATCTGATTCTTAATGACTTATTGCTATACCCATAGAGTAATGCATCTCTTAAATCTCGCTAGAGCAGCTTCCTTATGCAGAGGGTGGTGATTGACACAGGAACCCACAACTATCCAATGTGTGACAATAATAGACTACAGAATGCTTATCTCTGATTGGACACCTATATCAAGACTCTTTCTCCCAAGGTTCAGGAATCATTGTGGAAGAGGGAGTGGAAAGAGTCTGAAAACCAGAGGAGGTATAAGACCACAAGGAAAGTTTTCCAGACAGCAGATCAGTTACTAATATGAACTCACAGCAATAGTGACAGCATGCACAAGGACTACATAAGCTCAAGCCAGACAAAATCCCAGCATTGATATGGCAAAGTGGGTAAGAAACTCCAATCCTACCTGAAGAACTATTGGAAACTGATGGTTGCTAAGAAGGGGAAAGTCGATCTCTTTCAAGGATCAGACCAGGCTCCAGTGAATGGACCCACACTGAAGGATATTAGAGCATGAATTTGACTTAATATGTGTATATATGTAATATATTATATATTATGCATTGTACTTTACACATTATATATTATAATTATATTATAACAGAGTTATGAAACTGGCTAGGGGTTCATAAGGGGGGTACCGGTAGGTGAGGGGATCTGAATACAATCAGACAATATTGTATGAAATTTGGAAAAATTCCATTAAAATACAAAGAAACCAAAACAAAAAAAATGCTTGAGTATTGCTATGAAAAGACAGATTTCTGTGACTTCATTTGTTTGACTTGCACCTGCCAGTTTTTACACTTGTCTTACATGTAAGTATTACATCGCTTTAGGAACACATACATTGTTGCTCTCCCTAAGTCATCTTTGTTAAAGATGACATTTTTTTTAATGCATGGAAAAATGGCTCCATTAAATTAAGACAGAGATCTCATCTTCATTTTCTTTATAACTCTCAAAATACGTACTTGAAAAAAACTAAGATAAGTTTGTCAAATAACATTTCTCAGTGCTACTACTACTCCTTTCTGTGTTCCTTACTTCTAGATGGACAGGCTTCCTTGGGAAGCTTAAAGAAAAGTGAAATAAAACAAAACATTCTTTCATTTGGCATTGGTAAGAAGAAAACACCATTGAACAAATCCTGTTGAGGCTCATGTTTTCCAAAACACAGTCCCTGGTATAGCACTTACAATTTATCTATTTGATTAAATATTTTCTCTTAAAAATATATCAGCAGAGTCTTAGATATAGAAAGGATAATACATGGTTTTTCAGGAAAAACAGATTTGAAAAAAAAATAGTCCAATCTCCTCGCTGAAACCTGAATACAAATACTCTGGTTTAAAATATATATTCTAAACTGATCAAAATTAAGCATTTTTGACACAGTGTGAAAAAAAAATATAAAAAGGAAGCATTCCCAGAAAGACAACTAGAAGGGAGTTTTGAAACAAAGATGTTTACCTTCATTTCCTGTGGGCATTATTTTGTCTGGAAGATTTGCACCTATATTCTAACAAGTGCACTGAGAACAGGATAAAGACACCAGGGAAAGAATCATGATGCTTACCTGCCTGCATCTTCTCCCCGTCTTTCATGTGGCCACCCCATGGTGTGCTTTCTACAACTTTGCTTTCATTTTTGACAGATTTCTACCCCTCCTACATGGGTTATTTTAAGAGTTGATGATTCATTTTCTTTTCAATTTGGTCTCATCTTGTTCTAAACACAGGCTTTCAATTCTTCTACCATCGTCACCATTCTCATTTGTTTTTCAGGGCAGAAGTCACCATGCTTCCTCATCACCCACAGTGGGTTCAGCTATCATGCTTGTTTTGAAAAGTGGAATGCTTCCCAGGAGAAAAAATTTTGCATTAAGAACCCATCTGAGTCAACTGCAGACTGTGTGTTTATTTATGTATGATTTCCATACAATAAACACTAGGTAGGTAAAATGAGAAAACCATAACACAGAAAAATTCAGTCAGCAAACAATATGCGGAACATACACTTATACACATTTCAAAACCCAGAGCCTGATGCACATCCATACGCATATGTGTAGACATATTCTCTTTTCTATGTAAAAAAACTTTATTATTTGTATTTTGTGTATGTGTACCCATGTCACGCAAAGCCTGTAGAGGCCAAAATAGGACATCAGATCCCCTGAAAATGAAGTTACAGACAGTTGTGAGGCACCATGCAGGTGCTGGGATTTGAACCTGTGTCTTCTGCAAGAGCAGCCAGTGCTCTTAACCACTAAGCTATCTCTCCAGCCCTAGCTCTCCCTTTCCAGATAATATTCATTTCACTACTTCATGCTACAAGCTCTGTGAAATCCACTTCTGCAAGCAAGCTTCACCTGGTTTCTAGGTTAATATCTTATTGTAGCAAATGCTGTATATTATGCATTTCTCAGTTACTTATATATTGTGCATTTATTTATAAATTCATGTATTACATTTAACTAAGGCTGAACTCAATAGGCTTAACTGTTTAGTACAGCTTTTATTATATTGTTACAATGTAAATTTTCATTTCTTTCATTTTATCTACATGGTATTCTTGAATGGCAAAGAGTTTGAGTTTGTTATGTTCCTGCCTGCATTTTACCTATCTGTGCTGTGGAAATTACTGTGATTCTTTAGAATAATACTATAATTTCTTAGGAGTGCATGGGTCTGATTATAGAAGAATGTGTTTTTCTCTCTTAGCTGTTCTGGTCTGATAGACATGAGGACCTCTTGACTGAAATTGATATCTCAAGGTGGCCACCGGCTGTGCTAATCAACTCCTATGTCTTTCTGAGTTCTCAGTCTCTAGGTTTTTCACCATTATTTGACATGTCTGGGAAAATATTCATGGGCATCTTTTGTACATATGATCATTCCTAAAATTCTCAAGGGATAGGAAAGTAGCTAATCATATTCTTCCAGAGAGAGAGAGAGAGAGAGAGAGAGAGAGAGAGAGAGAGAGAGGTGGGAGAGAGAGAGGATGAAGGAAAGTGGGTTGAATTTTCACTAGTCCACAGAATCTTCTTTATAAAGAAGCATCAAATGCTGTGAGAATCACATGCATGCAGGTAACTATAACACAAGAGATGCATCATTTGAGAAAATTATACCAGCTCATAGAGAAATTAGATCCATTCATTTGCTTTTCTACATATAAAATAAGTTCTTTGAGAATAGAATTCTCAGCATCACCTAGTATTTTTTTAACATTTTTATTGAGATTTTTAAAATTCATACATTTCCCACTCAAATCCAGACTCCCTCCCCCACCCATACCTCCATCTATACTTCCACCAAACCCTATGCACTCTGTCATACATGCTAAGTCCTATTCATTCAAGTGTTTGTACCCAAATGTCCTTCAATGTAAATGCATCCACTGGAGTCTAGTCAGCCCATCCAGTGGTCGTATGTAAGTCATACTCTCTCTCACCCAGCAGCAATCACTCTCAAATAGTTTTCAATCTAGTGCTGGCCCACCACCTGTTTCTCTCCTCCTCTTTGTTGCCCTGTTTAATTGAGCCTGGCATGGGTCCTGCACTTAACACCAGTTCTGCCACAGTCTCACATGGTCAAGCCTCCAGCTGCTTGGAAGCCTCCACCTCCTTGTGCTTGTGAACCAGCTCTGGCTTTTACAATCTTTCTGCCACCTCTTCCACAATGGTCCCTGACTGGTGGGTGGGTGAAGTTCCATATAGGAGGCCCATCCTACACTCTACAGTATCTTATTCTCCAAAACTTGGCCAGTTGTGACCTTCTGTGTGCATCACACCCTGATGTACATGGAATCTTCACAGGTGAGATGAGGGAGTGCATTAGCCCTCTCTCTACCCCTTATTCTGCTATGTTGCATGAGCCTTAGTTGTAGATATTTGACTGCAGTTGTATCACCTAGTACTGGGCATCTCCTAGGCGTATGTCCTCTGTGCCTGACCAGACATGCAACTCTGCAGTAGCCTCCACCTGTTGCAAAAAAGAAGTTTCTTTGTGAGTGATGTGTGGCATGCTTGTCACTAAGGCACTCTGTTCCCTGCCAAGCAGCTCCCAGGTATACATATGCATTAATGTTCTGACACTCTATGTGCATTTCTCATAGGGTTTCAAGGGCATCACTTCTCCTCTAGTTTTCCTAGCTCCCCAACCCCTGAGATTCACTCATCTGGAAAGGAGGGAGGTACACGCATGGGACCATGGTGTGTGGGGGGAGTGAAGTCGGGAGAGGAAAGATGGTGGGAGTCAGGAGATACTGGGGGGAAGGTGGGGATAATGGGGGCACTGTGACTAGGGAGACAGGGAGGTGGGAAGCCAGATGGGAGGAAAAAAGAGTGGAGATGAGTGAATCACCTTGTGTTTTTTAGGATGTATTAGTCAGGGTGCTCTAAAGAAACAGAACCGGTAGAATGAATACACACACACACACACACACACACACACACACACACGCACACTCTCTCACACACATACAGACACACAGACACACAGACACATATGATATGTGTGGATTTACCAGATTATCTCACTGGAGAGAGTCTGAGTAGTCCAAAAATGGCTGTACCACACTGGAGAGGCTGAGAATCTGGTAGTCACTCAGTCCACAAGGCTCGATGTCTCAGTAGTCCCAATCTGGCACTGAAGATCTGATGACCCATTTAATATGTCAATACATCTGGAATGCATTATTCAGTATTTTGGTTTAAGAATACTTGTCCGGGGCTGGAGAGATGGCTCAGCTGTTAAGAACACTGACTGCTTTTGCAGAGGACCTGGGTTTGATTCCCAGCACCCACATGGCAGCTAACAACTGTCTGTAACTCTAGTCTCAGGGGATCCAACATCCTCTTCTGTCCTTCGCGGGCATTGCATGACATGGGTGCACTTACCTACATGCAGACACTACACTCATACATATAAAATAATAAATAAAATATTTTTTCAAAAAAGAATACTTTTCCAATATATAGTTGAAATACATTGAAAAACTAATGCTACATAGATATATGAAAAAGAAAACAATAAAAATTAGCTTTACTTCTTCGGCAATATATATATGTTCTGATTTGTACTAGTGAACTTCTTTCAATATTAAAGGTATATGTATTTATCTCAGCCCATACCTATTTGTCTAATTTCTACTTAAATTCTAAACATAACCTCAAATGCTGCATTTTCAGTGAAGTACTCACTGACCTCAACTGGATTTGATGTCTCTAAAGAAGATCCTTGTTAAATAAATTATTTTTTGTAAAAAGATCCTTGCAGCTTGATAAATTGATAAATGCATTTATTTGCAATTGAAACAGGATGAAATAAATACTTATATCTTTAATATTGAAACAAGTTCATTAATACAAATCAGAACTTTTATTGTTTATAAATTTACTTATCAAAAGTAGACTCACATTTTTCCACCTGTGCTTACTGCTATACACAGGTACTATATCATGCTATGAGAAGTTTCAACTTTTTAGCAGAAGTCTATAAACCATTTGAAGTTAAAGATCTCAAAGAAAAGTTTGTTTTTTCACAGTGCAATTGAATTTAGGCAGTATTTTAACTAATACAGAAAATGATAATACTCATATTAAAAGAAAAAAGTATTTATAAGAAGCTTTAAAAAATCACATATTTACATTCCTCATTCACAGCTCAGGACACTCATACTCATTTAAAATGTCAATAAATCTGGAATGCATTATTCAGAAAGACAAAATAAATAAATAATAATTTACAAAGGCTAATGATCAAATGTGTATTTGATCAAAATACTTTGACCACAGTGTAGAAAGATAAGCCATTACTAAGGAGATACATATGAATTTGTTTCCATGCTTCACTCAGTGACAGTGAATGGGAATAGAAAAGACTAAGTAGTTTAAGAATACTTTTCCAATACATAGTTGAAAGACATTGAAAAACTAATGTACATAGATACACGAAAAAGAAAATAATAAAAATTAGCTTTACTTCTTGGACAACTGGGTGGTAAGTAGTTTTGTTTACTTATTATAAAAAATAAAATGGAAAAAATAAATCAGTAAGGGAAAAGTACATGAGCAAACAAAAGATATTTGATTTTCAATGGCTTGTAAAATCCAATTGAGTGAATTCTAGAGGCTGTTAGGAATGAAAAATGGGAAACCTTCCAAAAGCCTGCAGCTAAGATGCTAGAATCCACATAGTTAAATGGATAACAGAAGTAACAGGTGTGAGTATGTAATAGTAATTATTTCAGAGAAATAAGCAAAGCAAGGAGAAACAGAGAGCTTTCCCTTTCTCAGTATGATAGTACACTAATTAGATAACGATGAAATTGCATACTTATAGAATTAATTTTGCAATTTTAAATACTCTGTATATTTATAGCAAGGCATGCAACAACTTCTTTCAGGACACAGCACTGTGACATCTAAGATGCCATGGTATTCTGAGCTTTGTTCACTTGAGCCAATAATGAAAGGAAAAATTAGGTCAAAATCAGAAAAAAGGAGACTGTAACTAGAGATTGAAAGAGACAAGATTCAGATTTGTTGTTTTGATTTGTGCTGTTGAAGATGAAAAAGGCATAAGACTTGACCCTGGAGCATGACCCACATATGTGCGTGCATATCCATGTGTGTGGTACTTTCATGCCTCTGTACATAAAAGAATCCCTGTCTTCATACTGGGACTCCTTTGAAATCATGTTCAGCAGTTACTTTGCTATTACTCTGATCTACTGCTCAGTGAATGTATTTATAATAACATTGAATAACCATGTGAGGTACAGAAAGTAGCTTTCATACAATTATTTGTGCCCCAAATAATATCTGAAGACTATAAAAATGATCATTTGCTAAACAATCTACTCCTGACATTTAGTTTAATGAATTCTTGGCTAATTTTCAAACTTTATCTCTTTGCCATTTTTTAGTGGTTGTATGAGTTATGACATAATAGAAATCTGTAACAGCATGATCAGTATGTAGAAAATTTAATTCTCCTTCGGAAATAAACTATTATGCTGGAATGTTTCTGATTTTAAAAGATGTAAAATCATGTATATTTTTATTCTGATGCACATATTTTCAAAACGGTCACAAGTTCAGAATATTTATGCATACTAAGTGTGATATTTCTACAAAATAAGGCATTTATAAATCAAATATTTTATTTTCTATTTTGCTACATGAGGTAATTTCTCACTTGTGACACTTAATAACACGTACATCCTGAGATCTTATGAAGAAGAAATTCTACTGAATCAAGAAATTCTCAGTTATGGAAGGGCCGACATATTTGTGAAGGAAATCAAACAGCATCGTTGTTTGTCATTTTTGCTCTGACCTACTTAAATTTTGCACTTCCAACTCTGATAGTTAAGTTTTAAAGTCTAACAAAACTTTCAGAATAGTAAAATGAAAGCAGTCATTATCAAAAGATTGATGGCTATGATTTATGAGTCACTGGCAAAACTACAAAGCCTCAGCAATCACACAGTGTCTCATTAGCTAGAAACAAGTATTAAATTAATACACAGTAAAATAGAAGTTAGAGAATCACATTCACTTATTGTATGCAACTTATAGTCAAAAACCATCAAACATATCTTTATGCTTATCATATCAACTTAATTTCCAACTGCTGTTCTGCTATTTGAGCTTAATACCAGCATAACAATATTTATTGAGCACAGAGCAACTTAAAAATAGTATAATACAGGGGCTTTGGGCGCGAACTGTTGAAAGGCGGTTGGTGTGGATTCGGTTGCTCGGTCTAGTCCGGCGTCCCGGCTTTACCCCACGGCTGACCCGGAGGAGCTTCGGTTTTCGCCGCCGCCTCCGCCTCCTTCTTCTCCATCTTCAGGCGTCTCAGCATCTTCGCTCAGCGTCCCAGTGAGTTTGGGCTGGCGGGTTCCGAGCCAGAGCCGCGGCCCATCAATGGACCCTCTGGAGCAAGTGGAGCTGCAGATCGGAGACGCAGCATTTTCATTAACTAAACTGGAGCCGCGGCCCATCAATGGACCCTCTGGAGCAAGTGGAGCTGCAGATGGAGCAAGTGGAGCTGCAGATCGGAGACGCAGCATTTTCATTAACTAAACTTCTTGAAGCTACATCTGCAGTGTCAGCTCAGGAGGAAGAGCTCACTGTGAAATGTACAGAAAATGCACGTTTCCTTAAAACCTGGGGAGACCTCTTGAAAGAAGGCTATGAGTCTTTGAAATCCGACAACTGATTTGGTCTGCTTAGTGACTCAGTGACTCACACAGAAGATACTTGCACATGGATCACATTTACTGGATGACCTCTTTCCAGACATTTATACTCAGAATGAAAATTTTCTTGGTTATCTTTTATGAAAGCAAAATACTGAAGGGGTGTGTGTATGAGTGTGAGAGAGATGTGACAGTATTTACCTTTAAATACTTTTGTATTTTTGTATCATTTATGATAGTTACTTTTGTCAGTAAAAGATTATTTTAAGCTGGGTTTGGTGGCATGTGCCTTTAATCCCAGCACTCAGGAGGCAGAGGCAGGTGGATCTCTGAGCTCAAAGCCAGCCTGGTCTCCATAGTGAATCTAGGCCAGCTGTGGCTACAGGGAGACGCTTTCTCAAAAAGACCAAAAAAAAAAAAAAATGATTTTAATAGTTCCTCAGTGCAGACAAATTATTATTTGTTTTGCAAGAAGATGCCAAGAATGGCAGAGTTTGAAATTGAGCTTCTTTTTATCTCCCAGGAGAATGATGAAGGCTACAACTAGGGAGCTGGTTCCATGGGACATGTTCTCTGAAACCAGATTTATTCTTCCACACCTGAAGCCATGGCATGCAACACCCACTAAGTGTCTGTTGAATAAAAGACGTAGTAAACATAGTTAAAAGCTGCTTTTAATTCTTATTTTTTAGGATGAAGACTAATTGTTTCTGTAAAAAAAAATATATATATGAATCTAAACTTCATTGATTTGAAGGAGAAAAGTATTCTATTTTTTATGGGATTTTAAACTTGTTTCCTTTTTTGCAACTGTTGGTGTGTACCATAACACCCAGCACAGGGATTTGAATTTTGGTGAATATATAAAAAATATATATGGTATATATTTTTTCCTGTTTTATGATTCTGTTTTTAAACTATGTTTCAGAAAATGAAAATTTGTCTAGAAAGAATACATGTTTTTTCCCCTATTTATTTCTGTACTTACCTGTTTTCACAGTTAATATTGGTCAGAGTTGGTGTTTTCTATATTTGATTGCTATCTTTGAAATACCTTATCAGATTTATAACTGTGCGCTATTACTTTTGGAACTTTGCAAGTTATTTACACAATAATTCTAAAGTTAGTGTCTAGTGCATCACATTTAAATGTAATGATTTTCATGTCCCTTCATCTTAGTGCTGCTGTCCCATTTTTACCTGCACTGTATGTTACGTGATTTGTGGTTTGTGCCATGTGTCATCACAGCGATATGCTTCCATACATATGATTTAGGTATCTTTGATGTGGTGTCTTTGTAAATATGTTGATGTAAACAGAATTGTATTCTAAAGCCCCACAGTGGAGCTGTGACAGGGGACAAATGGATGGGCAAAGACTGGTTTTTCTTTAGCTTATTCATAGTTTTGTTTGTTTTTTTTTTTTTGCTAAAGATCACACAGTGTGAGTTCTGTACCAAAGAGATACTTACTTCAGTATGAGAGAAATACTTTTCTTATCTATTAATGAAAATTGAAGTTTTTAAGATGTATAAAATTAAATGTATAAAGGCAAAAAATAGTATAATACAGTTTTCTATCTTTAATTATTATTTTTGTTTTCATTTTATTTGACCTTGAGGCAAAAAGTAAAACGGACAGAGAGCGAACAAGTAAAAGAAACCTGCTTCATTATTTATAAGTAAATATAAATGCTCAATTTTGAATACTTCTAGAACCCTCGAGTAATAGAACAACCTGTTTTTCATTATTAAGAATTCCATTCATTGCTCTCATTGGCTTGAATAGTATGCTTAGTTTGGTAATAAAATGTTTTCTCTCTTTTCCCTACCAGAGATCTTCAAGAGATTAACTAATAATGGTCTTGCAATGGTTTCCAGATGTTGCTTAGAGCACAAGTAGTGTCTACTTATCTTCCAACAGGATGCTGAAGATATTGAGATTCTCTTGTAGTTGTGAACTAGAGATTACAGTAAAAAATATTTCCCACCCAGAACCTAAAATTCTAAATGAGGAGAAAGAGTGCTCCTAACACAAGCTTAGTGATTGATTTAAGAGATTGTTGGGATTAACTGATTTAATCTTAAATTTTTGTTGTGCTTAAAGAGGGATGGAATTGCTTTACAGTCACCCTGGAGAAACTATTTTGACTTTGAATATTTTGTCTTTAAAGACTGCCTTTATTTCTAATTTAAAGGCAAAGAGAATTAGCAGAAGATGACTAAAGGAAGCGGTAGAAGATTCATGTTTAACTTTTGAGAACTGAATAAAATCTCTATCATACATTCTAGTTTCAAAATCTGACTACACTTAAATTTATTTATTTGCTTACTTATTAGATTATTTTCTTGAATTAATAAGAAAATATGTCTGTATCATCATAAAAAGGCATTGGAAATTGTCTGTCTTAGCCTCTGCAGTAGTGTTGAGCAGCATGATGGCTTCAGTAAGATCACCTGGAGATTCCTGTCCACACATACTTGTAGAATGAAGTTATTAACACCAAAACTAAGGAGACCTGGGGAGTGGCATGGGCCTTCCTTTTGTCCTAACAAAACAGACACCATGAAGAAAGAAGGAAGGAAGAACAGCCTGTGTTACCAGCTCTCTCAAATCCAAGCAACCTAGCCCTGAGATGCTGCCTGCATGAGAGAGGGATAGAGAATTAAATCCAGATATTGTACTTGAAACCCAATGCCAAGAATGCGAGAGTGAAACCCAGTTCTGACGAAGCCTCAAGACACCAACCACCAGACAAATACTTGCAGACTGAGCCTCTAGACCTAGGTTAAGCCAGACAACACAGAGAGACTGCCTCTACCATCAAAACTGTCAACCTCAGATGCAAAGCAGGAAGCAGGACTCCAACTGCTGAAGGGCAGGCCATGAAAACTATCACAAGCTTTGTCTCAGAGTCCAGAGCACAGACAACTATGCTGACAGTAAATACACAGTGAAGCTGAAGGCCCTGTAAAAAGGTAAGATTTAGCGCCAGCATCAGGCAGAGACATGTGCACCTGAAGAACAGAATTAAGTGTAAGCCACTGCTTGGTTGCCAACACATTTTTTTCTACTATCCAGGCTCCTATTTCAGGACACATAGCAATCACCAGATCAGTGCTCATAGTTAGGGCTCTAGAAGTTTCCTGGCAAGAGGCAGAGACCTGTTTTCTAATGGGACAAATTTGCATTTTCCTGTGTTACCAGTGGCTAAAGCATGGGTATTTGTGCACCTTGACACTACACAGACTCTCGCAGCTGTGAGGCTGAGGTTACCCAGCTGAACACTAACTGAGGTAGCCAAAGTTCTGTCTTCACTAACAGCACCAGCTTCAGGCAGCATAGCAGGTGTAAGGCCATACTAAGTAGCATGAAGACTGTGAAGTTAGCACATAAAACTTACCCTGGAAATTAGTTCTTCTCAGTAGCAGAACCTAACAATTCCCAAAGCCTGTCTGTGAATGAGGCCTCTATCATAGCCTTAGTGCCAGGAGAAGACTTGTCACTCAGACGTTTTAGACATTCCAGGTAGCATCACCTCTGGCTGTTTGAAGTGGTTTTCATCCAGGAGTATACCTTAGCAATGGGCAGCCTACAAAACTATGACCTCAGTTCTAATCTAGTATTCAGATTGTGTGGGTGGACTGTGAGTTCAGATTATGACACAGCATGGTGATTTGGGTGATTCAAATATGACAAAGAAGCATGGAGCCAGACATCCATGGTGGTCCAGGGCAAAACAAAAATCCTGCAATGAATGTAGACCAGTAACTATGAAAAGTCATTCAGGTTTACTGTGTCCCAGGTATGGAGTTTTGTTGAGATGTGCTCTTGTGGGTATGGACTACACTCTCTAGATAATCTCATGCTTCATTTGGAATAATAGAACAAAAGTATTTAGGACAATTCTAGACCTGGATTGCCCTCTAATACTGAATTAAGGACAGCAAAACTGCAGCATTCTATGCAGACCCAGGCCCCATCTAGTGCTGAAATAATAGAAATGACTATAGGCTCAGAGACTTAATAAGCAACATGATTAGAATTTCTGGAAAGCCAAGGGTAAGAAAAACCAGATTAGGAAGATTGAAATAAATACCCGCTCTTTTAAGCACAGATGATATTGCACACTAAGAATTATTATGAGTTTTTGTAAGTTCAGTGAGAAGGATAAAAAGGCAAATGTCCTAGAGACTCAACAATAGCACAGGCTTTATTTGGGAACAGATCTGCAGAAGGGGTCTCTAGTTTAAGGAACTAGAACATAGTGCCTGCTTACAGGCTGAGGTGGTTATAGGTCATAAAAAGGGAAAGGAAAAGGGTATTGAATGTTTTCCTGTTTTGGCCCTGTCACCCTTTGCTAGGAGTAGCTTGGGAAATAAGGTGAGTGGTAAATTAAAAATGTCAGGTGATAGATAGATATCGCCCACAGTTAGCTGTTAGTGGGGATTGATGAAGCAGAGAAGGAAAGTATCTAGAAACACAAGTTACTTTAACTCTGGGGTGCACATTACTTTTATTGGTGGATTTGTCATTGTTTAAGAAAATGGGGGAACTTTACAAAAAGGCATGCCTATGGCTAACAGCCTTTCGTAGAACCATAACATAACCTGGAACTCAATAAAAGGGGAAGGGGACCAGTAGAAAGTTAGAGGGGATAACAAGAAAGAACAAGGCAAGAGGATGAATATGATCCAAGTGCATCATATACACATGTAAAAATTCTGTAATGAAGCCAGTTATTTTTTATAATAATACACACAGACAAAACGAGTTTCTAGAAATTAATCATACAGTAATCAGTATTTGAGAACTCTCAGAGAAAGAACTTAAAATGAAGATTACTCTAAGGAAATGTGGAGAAACTTGCAAAGAAATGAAAACAATTTAAAGAATCAAATAGATATTTTTAAGATGATGAATAAACATAATAAAATTAAAAAGATCTGAGGAATCAAGAATAGATTATATAAAAAATAAATATAGTACAAAGACAGACAATTTGAAAATTCAGAGTTTTAGGCAGAAAGAAAAAGGCAGGAGAAATAATGAAAACTTGGGGGAATGTGGAAATCTGTATTAAAAAAACAAACGTTTTGTTCTCAGAGTTCAGGGACTTCAGAATGCTGAAATGATAATGAGATCTTTCAAATATATAATAGCAGAAAACCACCCATACTTCAAAGATACACTATCCAGTTTTAGGAAGGTCAAATGTCACCAACCAAATCTAACTCAATGAAGTCTACCCCAAGTAGCTTACAATTAAGCTCTTGCAGATGACAGATAGCGAGAAGGCAGCAAAAGGAAAGAAACAAACAACACAGAGATTCCCTAATTCATCTGACAGTTTCTGAACTGCAGTCTCACAGGCCAGGGCAATAGGAAATGAGATGATCACAGTATTGAAAGGAAAGAAAGCAAAATAAAAAGTCTCTGTAAACCGAGAATGGTATTGCTCTTAAAGTTGAATTTTAAAAATGAATGTGTGAAAAAAATTTTAAATGAATGTGTGAAGATTTTCCCAAACAAATTAAAGCTGGAGGTTATACCTCCATATGACCTGTTAAGAAAAATAATGCTAAAAGACGTTCTTCAACAACTGAGTAAAGAAAACATAAAGGTGTAAAACTCAGTGGTCAGAATAATTATATGAGCAAATATAGAAAGCTTCATTTAAAGTGCATGGTGCA
The DNA here is from genome assembly GCF_000622305.1 of Nannospalax galili. Taxonomy (NCBI): domain Eukaryota; kingdom Metazoa; phylum Chordata; class Mammalia; order Rodentia; family Spalacidae; genus Nannospalax; species Nannospalax galili. Next base: position 9,460,774 of record NW_008337147.1, read on the forward strand.
TAAAACTTTCATATCTTTGTCATAAAGATGAAAAAATAAAATAATTCAAACAATGATAACCACATTAATATATTAAATGATACACAATGTTAAAATTTTTAAACAAAATATCCAAATTCAAACTGTAGTGAAAAACGAAACACAGCTGTAGATTTTTAAAATTTAATTTGTCTTGTTCTAGATTCCTTTGTTTCTTTCCTTATCTTTTTGATTCTGTTAAGTTAATATCATTAAAATGGTTTACTGTAATCAAAGTTGTGTAATTTTTGGAAACCTCATGGGTTCCACAAAGCAGAAATCTAGCATAGACAAACAAAATTAATAAGCAACAAATCAATATGTACTGCTTCTTAACCAGCAGGAAAACTATATTAGAAAGAAAAGAAAGAATATACAAGAGAATTTACCTTTCAATAATTACCATTAATTAAAATGGATTAACCTATCAAATTTAAAGACAGAGTAACTGAATATTTTAGATTTAAAAAATACCTAATCATTCATTGCCTACATGAAACTAACTCACCTCATTTCTCAAGACACAAATAGGTGAAGAGTTACTGGAAGGATGCAGGTGTTCCATGAAAATGGAGGCCAAAAGGCTGCTATTAAATGGAGACTAAAAGCCCCTATTAATATCAGATAAAATACACTTTAAATCAAAATCAGTAAGAGATAAAGGTTAACGTATACTGATAAACATGTTAATTCAACAAGAGGAAACAATAATTCTAAATACATGTGCACCCAATATCAGAGCCAACAAATACACAGATAACATTAATAGACCAAATCAAGAGTTAGACCCCAATACCATAGTAGTTAGGGAGTTTGATGTTTATTTTCAGTAATAGAACAGATATCAAAAGATTAACAAAAAAGGGTTAAATGGCACCCTAGATCAAATATACCAGCCAGATATTTGTAGACTATTCCATCCAAATACATTTTCCTGATAATTACATGCAGTATTCCACAGGATACCAGGATAGATAATTTAATAAACATCACAATTCTATTTTTTTGAAACATAGTCTTAACTGTGCAGCCCTAGCTGGCCTGAAACTTGCTAAGTAGTCCAGCCTGGACTTGAACTCACACAGATCTACCCACCTTGCCTTTATAGGACTGCAATTATAGTCCTTTATAGGACTGCAAAAAGTGTACACCATGATGCCTCATTCTATAACTTAACAAATATTTGAAAATTGAAAAAGTATTTACTCTCTTTACTGATTTCAAGGCAATAGAGAAAAAAAATCAGTAACAAGAAAAACTCTGGAAACTATAAAAGTATATCAAAATTAAGTTGCATTTGAGTAATCAATGGATCAGGGAAGAAATTTTTAAAAATTAAAACCCTTCCTGAAATGAATGAAAACAAAGCATAACATGTCAAAATCTATGGTATCCAGTAAGAGGGTGTCTTATATCAATCAATTCCCAACATTAAAATGTTGGAAGATCTCAATGTACCATTGTATCTGAAATAACTAGGAAAACAGAAGATGCTGAGGCCCAAATTCATAGTAGAAGGAAGGAAATTATGAAAGTCAGAGCTGAAATAAAGGAAATGGAAACAAATCACGCAAAAGAAATGAGCTGGTTCTTCAAATTGATAAATGAAATGGACAATCCTTATCTTGACTGAAGGACAGAAAGGGAAGATTTAAAATCAAAGATGACAAGATAAACATTAAAATTGACACCAGAGAAATATATGGGACATTACTGTGAATGGGAACAAGACAGAAAAATTTAATGCAGAAGAAATAGAAATGTTTGAGGACAAATCTTTTATCAATACTTAATCATGAACCAAGAGAAAACCTGAACAGGCATATCATAACCAATGGTACTGAGTCAGTAACAAAAAGCATTCCTGGGACCTTTCCTGGTGAAGTATAAAACTAATTAATCTCAATTCTCTTTAAGCTATTCAAAACAAAAATGAGGAAGGAATTCCTCCGAATATGTATTCTTCCACACCAGCATTACTCTGCTATCAAATAGAGATAAGGACACAATAGATAGAACCAAGAGGCCAGTATTCTCACCATACATAGATACAGAAGTCCTCAACAAAATACTAGCAAAGTAAATCCAATAGTACATTAAAACATAGCAAGCCATTAACCTACAGTCAAGTGTGATTCATGCCAGAGATACAAAGAAGATTCAATAAAATATTAATAAATGTGATACATCATATAAGGAGAATGAAGGATGAAAAACAGATATATCTCAATGGATACAGAAAATATATTCAATAAAATTTAATAACCCTTTAGTGATAAAACCCTGAACAAATTAGGCATACAAGGAACATAACGCAACAAAATAAGATCTATTTGTAAAAACTAACAGCTAATATTATACTGTGAGGTGATACCCTGAAAGCTTTCTCTTTAAAATATGGAAAAGACAAAAATACCCATGCTCACTGCTTCTGCCAAACATAGTTCTAGAAATCCTAGCCACAGCAAATAACAGAAATAAACATAGGGCAACTAAGTTGGAAAATAAGTTAAGTTTGCCAGTGTGACAAGATTGTGATAAGTCAAATTTGCCAGATGACATTAAAACAACAATACTGCCTTAAAACACGATTAAAATTCATAGATGAATTAAGAGAAATGGCAAGATTCAAAATCACTGTCATGGTTGATTTTCATTGCTAATTTGTTGCATGGGCAAGGGTGTTTCCACAAAGGATTAGCTGAGTTGGGCAGACCCACTTTGAACGGGGGTGGCCCCATTCCATGGGCTGGGGTCCTGGACTGAATTAAAAGATAATGATGAGCAAACGCATTTCACTTGCTGTGCTTCTGACTGGATGCCATGTAACCAGCTGCCTCCTGCTCACATTGCTGTGTCTTCTACCCTGATGGGTTGAATTTCGTCAAAACGTGAACCAAAATAAACCCTTCTTCCTCTAAGTTTTTCCCTGTCAGATATGTTTTTATATACCAAAAATGAATTAGCTACAAAAAGAATTTTTAAAAATCTATGCCATTTACTATACAGAAATATAGTAACTAAAACAACAGCAACCCAAGAAACAAAGAGCAGAATCCAAAAACCCACTTGGAATAAATTTAACCATGGAGAGAAAAGATGGCTACATTAAAATTACAAAACATTGATGAACGTGCTTGAAGAGATACTAAGAACGTGGAAAGACATCTGTGTTCATGGATTGGAAGAACTGAGATTGCTAAAAATTCTATGTTGCCCAAAGTTATTTATAGCTACAGTTCGATCCTTACCAAAGTAACAATGGCGTTCTTCACAGAATTATGAAAAGCATTATAAAATGTATATGGAATCACTCAAAACTGAATAATCAATGGAATTTTGAGATAAAAAGAACAAAGCAAGAGCATCAAACTACCTTATTTCAAAATACAATACAAGCTGGGCGTGGTGGCACACTCCTGTAGTCCCAGCACTTGGGAGGCAGAGGCAGGTGGATCTCTGTGAGTTCAAGGCCAGCCTGGTCTACATAGTGAGTTCCAGGACAGCTGGGGCTACAGGGAGACCCTGCTTCAAAATGACAAAAAAAAAAAAAGAAAAGAAAGAAAAAACAAACAAACAATACAAAGAGGTAGTAATCAAAACAGCATGGTGTTTGAATAAAAAGAAAGCTTGAACAATAGGACAGAACAGGCAGCCAGAAATTAAGCCCATACATCTACAGCCAACTTATTATTGGGTTTGTTATTTGAATGCCAAAAAATTTGATTGGATAAGTGAAAATCTTTTCAAGACATGGTATTGAGCCAGGTGTGGTGGTATACATCTTTAATCCCAGTACTTGGGATGTAGAGGTAGAACATTCTCTGTGAGCTTGAGGCCAGCCTTGTCTACATAACAAGTTGAGAGCTAGCTATGGCTACAGGGAAACCTTATCTCAAAAGAGAAGAAAGAAAGAAGAAATAAATAAATAAATAAAGAAAGAAAGAAAGAAAGAAAGAAAGAAAGAAAGAGTAATTATGTCTTCTGATGCTGAAAATACTTGTAAAAGGAAGGAGAGAGGGAGGGAGGGAGGAAGGGAGGGAGGGAGGAAGGGAGGGAGGGAGCGAGGACACTGGCAAAACTGAATATCCACATTCAAATAATAAACCCACACTCAAATTCCACACCAAATACAAATGTTCACTCAAAACAGATGAAAGAATTAAATTACATCTGAAAGCATGAAGCAACTGGAAGAAAGCATAGAGGAAATTCTCAACATCACTGCAGTAGATAAAGATTTCTTTTTTAGAGATAAGGCCTAAAGCACAGCAAATAAAAACAAGAACAGGCAAGTGTGATTACAACAAATTAAAAAGCTTTGCACATCAGAAAAATGATCAAAAGAATGCAAAACTCACACCCTGCAGGATGGGAGAAAATGTTTGTAGTGTATGCATCTGACAAGGAGTTGACAGACTATATGAAGAGGAAACCTCAGTAGAAAAAACATGCTTAACAAAATGGGAAGTCACCCTAAATATGCTTTTGACAAAAGAAGACATTCAAAATGGCAAGAAAAAGAACTCATGAGGAGTCATTTGGGAAATACAGTTCAAAATTATAGTGAGGAATTACCTCCTTCAGGAAGAATAATTATTGAAAAGACAAATGCAAACAAGTATGGGGGAAAGCATGCAATAAAGGGAACCTTTGCACACTTGGTCAGAGTGTATATTGGTTTACAGAGCGATTATGGAATTTGTTATAGAGGTGCCTCAAAGAATTTAAAGAAGGGTCATATGATCCATTAATCTCACTACTGCATCTATGTCCTAAATAAATGAAATTAGTTGTGAAAGAGATATCTTCAATCTCAGGTTTATCATAGAATTATTCACAATAGCTAAGATGTGGTTGCTGCCTTTGTATCCCTGAACTGATTAATGGATAAAGAAATGTATTGCAAATATACAATAGAACATTATTCGGCTTGAAAAGAATAAAACCCCAATCTTGTATGACAATATGGGTGGAATTAGAAATCAGTGTGTTAAGTGAAATCAGCCAGACTCAGAAAGCAAAAGCTACATTATATAAGCCATAGCAAGCATCTTAAAATGCTGATCTCAAATTCCTGAGAATGGAGTGGTGATTAACAGTCTGAGAAGTGGTGGTGGTGGGGAGATATGAACAAGAAACTGGAGTACTCATCACAGGTATGATCACAGATAGCAATTATAAATTGCATGTTTTGTTTTGTTTTGTTTTTACAGAAGAGGTGATTTTGAGTTTTGAAAGTTTTCAGCACAAAGAAGTGATGAATGCTTGAGAATAACAATACTCTTTCCTTAATTTTTTCTCTGTAGCCTTGGATGGCCTGGAACTCACTATGTAGACCAGGATGGCTTCCAAGTAACAGAGATATGCCTGCCTCTACTTCCCAAACGCTAAATATTGGGATTAATGGTGTGTGTGTGTGCCACCACCCCCAGCCTGTGAGAAATATTCTTAACATTCTATAAACATTATACAATGTATACATGCATCAGACACTACATAGTGCTTCATTTATATGTAAAACTTTTATGTTTTAATATATGACTTGAATTTTTAAAGTTACTAGTTAGGGCTAGAGAGATGGTTCAGGGGTTAAGAGCACTGGATATTCTTGCAGAACACCTGGGCTCAGTTCCCAGCAACCATATGGCAGCTAACAACTGTCTGAAACTTCAGTTCCAGGGAATACGACACCCTATTCTTTCCTCTGCAGGCACTGCCCAACACAGGTGCATTTACATGTGTGCAGGCATAATACTCATACACATAAAATAAATATAAAATGAAGATAAAATAAAGTTTCTAGTTAGGTTCACAAAAACCGTCAAAGAAGAAATTTATGTTCTTGGTGAGGTTTAGTCAGAGAGTCCAACCCAATAGCAAAGCTATTCAGAATTCTTCACACAGTGCAAACAACTGTTGACTCAAATGTCCTCCATTTGATCCTGCAGGTCTAACTTTCAAACACTTGATGCTGTTGTGATTGTTTTTTATCAGAGTTCTTAGAGAAAAGGATTTCAAGCAGTTGAACAGGCACTTTTCACTAGGAAACATCAGGGTAAATAAGAAAACTGGCACGAAATCAAAGCCACTTGCTCATCTTTAGAAGCATACAAACTTACTGAAGACGACTCTGGATGCCTTGGACTGACAGTAGCCACAGCTACTGTGCGATGGGTGTGCTGTGCGATAGGCTAGCATGAGCATATTTGGGCAAAAATCTCTTTAGAAAGTACTAGAAGTGACTCTTCACATACCACAAAGCCTCAAGGAAATGGACTGACCTTAAAGGAGAAAACAGGACATGAAGGAGTCCAGGCTGTCTCAGCCTCCCTCAGGTTTCCCTTCATGGCTACTGTGAAGTACTCACAGTCAGAGACAAAGAATCTCTGCTCGGAAAACAGTCATTTCAACAGAAAAGCATAGAATCTAAAATCTAGCTCAACATTGCATGCTACTAGGCAAAAATCTTGGGAAGTATGGCCAATAAAATACATTTACTCATATTATAATTAAGATTAAATGATCTCTCTTCCAGTACAATAAAGAGAATCAAGAGTCCCAAGTATTTAGGAAATATAATAAATACAATAATTTATGCTACATCAAGTTTGTGGTTCCAATCTTACCTAGTGTGCAAGAATTTTCACATAGGTGCTAATTTAAGTGCATGCTCCTGGTCAATTGCCTGTGCATAGTAGTTGCATGTCTATAATGTAGCCATCAAGTTTAATGACTTCAGATCCATTAATGAGTAACTCAACCGTGCTAAGACTTTGAAACATCATGAAATCATTCTAGGGGCACACAGTTAAATGATTTATCACAAGGTGTCACACATGCTAATGACAGTACCCAAGCTCTTTGTTGGGATTCATTTGTGATGCAGAAATTTGGCCAAAATGTACTTTTACGCTAAAGTACTGATTGTTGACTTTTCTTATGAATAAGAAAGGGGACTTGTATAGAATTTATTTCACTATGTCTTTATTTCCAGTTTAGCCAGCTCATTATTTAGGTAGGAGACTAGATTATATTAATTGTTAATGCTTCTTGGACATTCACGATGTGAAATGAAGCTTAGCAAATAGGTTGGAACATCAAATTCCAATATTTAATATCATGTAACTTTGAGGTAGACAACATGTTTCAGTATACACAGGTTGAAAATATTACTAAATTTAAAGTTATAGGAGATAATAGTTTACATAACTCGGTGTAGTGATAGTGGTGACTAATTTATTATGATTGCATGAATCATTTGAAGATTTAATACTATATATTTCTTCAGGTCTTTATCAAAATTTTATCAACATCATTTACTCATATGCTGTTACAATATTTGACAGCATTGTAAAACATATGTTCAGCATAATGATTGTTTGTTATTGTTGTTTTGGTATTTTGAGACAGGGTCTCCTTGTAGCCCCAGGTGTCCGGGAACTCACGATATAGACCAGGCTGGTCTCAATCACACAAAAATCTACCTTTCTCTGCCTCCCAAGTGCTGGGATTAAAGACATGCTCCATCACACCTGGCATGTTTTTTAAAAGTTCAACTTATAACACACTCAAGCACTCAAAACAATACTTATTATAGACAGACTTGGAAACAATCAAAGTACCTGTAAAATATTTTCCTCAATTTATATTAATAATGAAGATGTTTATTTCTCCTATATATCACTGAATTATATGGTGTATACTATCATTATTTTGTATATAACTCTAGGCTTAAAATTCACATTCTCTTTCCCTGTCCATAAAACTTTACTTTTCAGCTCATATACTTTGCTTGTTTTGGTGACCTTGTCCATTTAATTTGAATACTGTTTTACCTAGCTTCTCTCTGTGTCTATGTGTATGTTTGTCTCTCTACATACATCTACTTGAATTGCTAATAGGTTAATCTTTGCTTTATAATTCCAATTCTTGACATCTCATTTCTGAATTAGTTACTGTCATTTTACCTGACCTTTTCAGTCTGGTTGCTGTCCTTCCTATAAACACAGCAGCAGGGATTCAACACAATAGTCAGAATGCAGTATTTCTGCAATGTAAAATACTGATGGAATGACTGTTATAATTTTTTCACTTTGAAATAAGGATACAAAGGACATTTTGATTATAACCTTGAATTTTTATTTCCATTTTCTGTATATTTGGAGCTCACAAATTCTTGTTTGAAACTTAAAAAAGTATTTAAAACTTCAAAAACACAAGTAGAATAATTAGAGACTATGTTTCTGGAAGAGATAAGCTCATGAGTCAATGAATGGCCTGAATGGTGAAGGTCTACCACCAACATTAGTAGACACTATTTAAGTGTCAGGGACTGTGAATATGAAAAAAGGTTAGAGAAATAACTCATCTCCTAGACATCAGATTCTCTGACTCTGGGTCTCCAGAACTTATAAGAATGAGTCCCTGTGTTTCTCAGACCTTTAGCCTAAGAATAAGTGTTACAGTAACATCTTCTTTGGTTCTGAAAGCTTAAAATTATATATACTACTAGCTTCACTGTTTCTACAGCATTAAGATAGCATGTGATCTGTTGTGGGACTTCTGAGACTCAACAATGATGTAAACTTGTTGAAGTAACAAAACTGCTTTCATATATAGTCAGTCCCTGTATCTGTGAATAACACATTTGTGGATTCCATCAACCATGAATCCAAAATAATAAGAATGTGCATCTGAAATGAATCTGTACAGATCATTTATTGTCATTATTCCTTGTATAAAATAGTAGTTATTTACATAACATTTATAGTGTATGAGTATTATAAGTAACATAACTTTTATTTATAGTGTATGGGAGGATGTGTAAAGTTTATTCTCAGGTACCATACTCTCTTATATAACAGACCACACAGTTTTTTAAATTAGGGGTTCAGAAACCAACCACCCACAAATAGCGAAGATGAATTTGTCTATCCCCTACCTATGTATTTCTTCATCTGTTTGTCTACATATCATCTATCTATCCCCTCACCATGTCTTATGAGTTTCACCTCTCTGGAGACTCTTGAAAAATACACAATTTGGCATTTGTAAGCTGAGAAATTTCATTCTCTCTCTCTCTCTCTTTTTTTTTTTTGGTCTTTTTGAGACAGGGTCCCCTTGTAGCCCCAGCTGTCCTGGAACTCACTACTATGTAGACCAGGCTGGTCATGAACTCACAGGGATCTGCCTGCCTCTGCCTCCTGAGTGCTGGGATTAAAGGCAGATTAATAGTCTACTGATTTCCTTAGTGTTTTACAAAATTTAGATAACATGCTCAATCAATACTTCATAATGACCTAGAGATATTTTTTCAAAATTTAATCAATGACACAACCAAAGGCCCAAAGCAGGTATGCGAGAGTTTGTTTTGTTCTTTTATGGCATGTTCTTGCCGACTGTTTTATAAACTCTTATCAGTTTTTTCCCCAAAATACATCACAGTCTGTTTACTACCAATGTTCACATGCTCCTCATCGTAGTCTAGACTTCTCTCTCTCTCTCTTGCATGCAACACCAATCTATTGCCTTTTTAATTTTTATTTTATTATTTTTAAATTTTGTATGTATGAGTGATTTTCATGTATGTATATAAGAATACCACTTGTGTGCCTGATGCCTATGGAGGCCAGAACAGGGCATAAGATTCCCTGGAACTGGAATTAAGGATTGGTATTAGCTGCCATGTGGGTGCTGGAACCCTAACCTCTATTGCCTGGAAAAGTAGTAAGAGCTATAAACCATTGTGCCATCTCTCTAGTCTCCTATATCTTGGCTTTTAATTGACGTTTTATTTTCTGGTCCAAATTCTACATTTCCAAACCTTCAAATGTTGCAATGAGCTTTAAAACAGAGAAATTATATATATA